>NC_079421.1:7964328-8071828 GCF_026213295.1 Gadus chalcogrammus | reverse complement strand
GGACAATCTTCAATACAATTGAATTCAACATTTCTGATGTTATATTATTTTAGGATTATCCAAAACAACAGCAGAAACAACAAAAAATAAAAACCTTTCCTGCTCCATAAGAACTTATCAGAGGAAAATTATTGGCCTTACATTGCGTTATAGAACATTTACGTTTTAAATTAGACCTATATCTGATGATTTAAACGACATGATTTAATTGTATCACCGCAATCTAATATGATTTTATATTTCTTTACTTAGCTGCTCTCTCAAAATCAAGGTTAGCATTTTACCAATCATATGACTTACCTATAGCAGTCTTCCGAAACATGCATCCCAGGATGCTGCCATCGCCTATAGGGATACAAAAGCGTCATAATCCCAAATTTGACTTTCCAAAAAAATAATTAGCACAAAACCTTTGCCACAAGGCATCACTGTTGCTTATATAAGAAAGACCAAAGGTAACAATATCAGATATAGTCTACTCTAATGCTATGTTTTTTTTTATTATTATTATTGTTGCACTTCTTTCTTTGTAATTTTAACCATATTCTTAAATGTGAATTGGGACAACAGTATGCTTGCATTGCAGGACACGAGGCCTCCGTCCGCCTCTCCGCGGCCGGGACGGACCACCCTGTCTGGGGTGACTTCAGATTAATACCGCCTACCACCACTACAACGGTGGGATTGAGACTTGAACTGCCGCCTCTATATCTGTCTGCGGGATTACGTTAAAAATAAACCCCACTGTGCGGCCTTTGATTGGTCCAGTGTTAAAATAGGATGCCAAAGGATTAGAATGGCTCTCTGCACCACAAATAGCCAGTGTTCTTTGGTGCGTGTTGGATGGGAATTGGGAAGCCTGTCGTCTCTACCTCTGCAGGCAATAGCCCTCAAAGTCAACGCTGGACCCATGTTTGGCAACGCCCTCTTCCATCTTCCAGTGGAGGAGACGGTAATCTTAGTAACCCCGGGATACGTAGGAGACACGCGCAACGAGGATGCGACGATACGACTTAAACTTTAACCCATGAAAGAAGCATCTTCTTGTGACAGGTTTGTGTGATAGCCGAACGACGATCGTTAGTGACGAGCTAGAATGTGTGTGTGTGTGTGTGTGTGTGTGTGTGTGTGTGTGTGTGTGTGTGTGTGTGTGTGTGTGTGTGTGTGTGTGTGTGTGTGGTGTGTGTGTGTGTGTGTGTGTGTGTGTGTGTGTGTGTGTGTGTGTGTGTGTGTTGCACATTTTTGTGTATTTCAGGTGTTGATGCTGTGAGCTGAGGGGGGACAGAATGGCGGGATATCGGCCTTCCAACGAGTTCACAATGTTCACATGTTTTATTACGAACTACGATTATTATTTGTTTAAATCCCCCCCCCCCCCCCACCCCCTCCACTCCCCCCCCACGCCCCCGCCACGCTCAAACCCAGGATGGGGGACACAGTTAGCGCCTCGGAGCCATATCGAGCCCGGGGGAGGGAGAGATAGGGTGGGAGAGGAGCAGCAACACTACACCGCGCTATTCTAACGCGCTAGACCCAGTGGCGACCCACACGCACGAACCGTGAGCAGCGAGCCGAGGCAGAGAGTTGATATTCATAGTTAGTATGTGGAATCGAATGGAAAAGAGCGTGTTATGAGGAGGGAGATCCAAAGGAGGCAGTGATCGTGTGCGGTAGGTTCTGCCTCCTAAATGCGGCGGACCCTCCTCCACATTTGTTTGCTATTGTAGAATTATCCGCACCTGCTCAGTTCTTCTTGAAGATGGCCTAATGGTTTAAGGGGGTGACGCGTGTCCTGTTCTCCTCATCCTTAAAGCACGTAGCCTACACTGAAAGAGGTAATATAAAGTGTATATATATATGTATATATATATATATATATATATAGAGAGAGAGAGAGAGAGAGAGAAAGAGGGAGTAGTCTATTCGAGCCGGCTGTGTCAACGCTTTTGTGTCACAGGTGAACCGCAAGGCAGTGCGGTGCGAGTGACAACTGGCAGTGTTATAAAATGGATTGATTTGTGTGGTGAACGTCTATGGTTTTTATGTTTTTGCGGTAGTTGATAGTTAAATCTGATCCTTGGGCGACATCACGGGGACATGAGGATGTTGTCGCTCATTGTGCTGCTGTTGAGCAGTGTACTGGTCACGTGCAGCAGTGCAGTGGCTGAAGCATTTGCAGCACCAAACATTCTCACCCTCATTCTTTAATTCAGATCCATTCGTTTATTTAACTTAAATGTTTACGTTTCTTTATTTCCGTAAACATCTATCTTTTTTATTTTTGATGAAGGTTTAACTTGTGTAAAAAAAACCTCAGTCCTTAGTTAACCTTAGGTCAGCCTGAGTTGTTCCTCCCATTTCAATCATTTAATGTGTTTGCATTGATCTACTTAGCTCGATGTAATTTAGTACTGATTTATCACAACATATCTTCCAAATTACTACCTTCTGGAGGCATGCATGCAGTTCAGAGTCTCCTCTCTCCTATGGTTGAGTTCAGACTCCTCTCTCCTCTGTCTAGGGTTGAGTTCAGAGTCTTCTCTCCTCTCCTAGGGTTGAGTTCAGAGTCCTCTGTGCTATCCTAGGGTTGAGTTCAGAGTCCTCTCTCCTCTCTCCTAGGGTTGAGTTCAGAGTCCTCTCTCCTCTCCTAGGGTTGAGTTCAGAGTCTTCTCTCCTCTCCTAGGGTTGAGTTCAGAGTCCTCTCTCCTCTCTCCTAGGGTTGAGTTCAGACTCCTCTCTCTAGGGTTGAGTTCAGAGCCTTCTCTCCTCTCCTAGGGTTGAGTTCAGAGCCTTCTCTCCTCTCCTAGGGTTGAGTTCAGAGTCTTTCCTCCTCTCCTAGGCTTGAGTTCAGAGTCCTCTGTGGTATCCTAGGGTTGAGTTCAGAGTCCTCTCTCCTCTTTCCTAGGGTTGAGTTCAGAGACCTCTCTCTCCTACGGTTGAGTTCAGAGTCCACTCTCCTCTCTATAGGGTTGAGTTCAGAGGACAGTGTAGCCTTATTTATTAACTGTGAACAGTTGAACTCTGCACAGCTCACACCCTGATGGGATATTGTGATGTTGGGATGCTGGGATGTGATAGATGGTGTGAACGTAAACAGTGAGGTTAAGATATTTTTTTAAGAATAAAATATTTGAGGGGTCATCATCTATTGTGATGAGCAAATCACATTCACTTATCATAGTGAGACTGTATATGGAGATAGATCTGAAACATGTAAATGTCGTGCTTCATTCAATTTAATTGGCTATACTATAGTAGGCTATGAATCTCTAAATTCAAGATAAGGTTTTTGAATCATCACGGGGCCCCAACATTTATTACATTATCATACATTTGATATATGTTTATACAACGGGGGACCTAAATCCAGCGATCTGATTGGTTCCCAACTGTTGTATAATGAGCGTATACATAACTGCTATGACGCCCGATCATTTTGTGAAAGTTTGCATATCACTCCGCGCCTGGAAGTAGAAACAGTTACAAAGTAAAACATATGTTGGATGATGGAGAGAGCGTGTAAATGTTGTTACTCCGGGAGTGAGCAAGGCGATGGAGAGACTAACGAAAGCTTAGGCACACGGCGAGTGAACTGCTCCATAGGATAAATTGCCGGCGAACCGCTCTATCGGAGCCTTTTCTCGGAGGGACGCTAAAGTGTGTTGCATAGCGACCGTCGATGCATAGCGGCAGCCAGGAGGGACTACTTTTTTGTATTCTTTAAGAAAACGGCTACTTTGACTTTCTTGGTTTCTTTTTAAATGTAGTGTGTCTATGACTTTCGTTTCGCCATAACAGTAACCGTTGTATAAAAGCAATAGATCACTTCAGTCAGTGGCATGTGCTCATTATACCACTGTGAAGGGGGTCGCCCGGCGCGACTTTCCGTCTCGTAAACGGTCGTTGCCATTTGAAACGGTCGATGCCATTTCCGAACATTTCCGATTGCGTCCGCTCTCCGATCTTGAATTGATTAGCCGCGTTGCCCAATCAGCGTTGAGCTTGACCCGACGTCACTGGCAGAGAGTAGTGAGCTTGGACAGAAGCATACGGCCGACATCTTTCTTTATTCTGTGTGGAAATAGTAACATAGTTACGCCATTAAATGCTTTTATGGAAACATTTTTAACGAGAAATGTGCATTTTACTTTCATAATGTTCGCTCGGTGAATGTGAAGGATGTGTGGTTTGATAGTTATGACGAAGAGGGAACGCTCCGTTCACTTGCATGGACAGAGTCTCTGGTTACTAAGCAATCTCAACGTCTTGGCGGACTATATATCTGCTGATCAACACTACGAATGCTGGAAACACACCAGACACACCATGTGAAGTTATTTAACCCGATTATTGTTATTTATATCCGAGCATATCAGTCTTTATCATGGGTGTCTTTACGGGGACAGTTGCTGTTGGCATCTTACATTCAAAGGCCAACTGTGAATAATGTACTTAAGGTAATCATCCTTAAATTTTATTGATGAATAGCTGACAGATGTAAGTTTATTTTATTCAAATATCATCCCTTAAATTCAAATGGTTGCTAAGCAAAAGAGCCATTATAGCAAAAAGTGTTGCAACTGTCCCAGGTCTCCTCTATTCAATCAATCATTATGTATGACTGGCATAGATAGTTTCATAATTACTCCCGGCAACTGAGCGGAAAAAAACATTCCACCCTGTGCTGTTTTTAACTGACTCCAAGAGCGGACGCAATCGGACATGGTCGGAAATGGCATCGACCGTTTCACGAAGCATTCGGAATTCAAGATCGGAGAGCGGACGCAATCGGAAATGTTCGGAAATGGCATCGACCGTTTCAAATGGCAACGACCGTTTACGAGACGGAAAGTCGCGTCGCCGGCCCTCCGCTGCGCGTCGGGGCCGGACAACGCCCCTTAACAGTGGTATAATGAGCACATGCCACAGCCTGGCGTGATCTATTGCTTAAATATACATCACATCATATATATCAAGGAAAGCATGTTCTGATAAGGAAAAAAGGTTGATTATTTTGATCATAAAAAGGTTCTCAAAATCCTTGATTTGGATATTCATACTTAATTCTGGAGACTGTTATGAAGTTTAAGAAACAAAGTGAAACGGACAGAGATAGTGGGACCAGACTTCAGGTCATGTCTCTGCCCTGAACATTTGAATCTGTTAATAATGCCAGATGGCACAATAATAACTTTTTTAGTAACTCCAGTGGGTGTAGCTCCGGCAGGTGTGGCTCCGGCGGGTGCAGCTCCAGCGGGTGTAGTTCCAGCTGGTGTAGCGCCAGCGGGTGAAGCTCCGGCGGGTGTAGTGGGTGTAGCTCTAGCGGGTGTGGCTCCAACGGGTGTGGCTCCGGTGGGTGTGGCTCTGGTGGGTGTGGCTCTGGCGGCTGTAGCGGGTGTAGCTCCGGCGGGTGTTCTGGTGGGTGTAGCTCTGGCGGGTGTAGCGGGTGTGGCTCCGGAAGGTGTAGCTCCGGTGGGTGTAGCTCCGGCGGGTGTACCTCCAGGGTCAAGTTGGGGTGGAGGTTCAAGCTTAAAGGGGTCAGGTGTTGCGTCACAATGTTGCTAATAGCTCCGTTGCGAACTTCAGATTCTTTAACAACCTTTTAAAACACGAGAAGTATTTATTCTCCGACCCCCCAGCCAGAATAACCTGCTTCAGACCGCTGCAGCAAACTGAAACATAAAGTGCTTTTGAAAATGTAGAATTTGTTTTGTGTCTCACCCTATGTCATCAATAGATGTTGTGATGGTCTAAATCTATTGAACTGTGGCCCCCAACAAACACCCTCTCCTTCATATATATATGCTACTCTGCTATGTTCTGAACGAATAGCAATTGGCAATTTTGCAGGCAGACAAATTTACTCTTGGAACAATTTTATGGTCCACAATGGTGGTTAAATGTATGATATACATTTTATATGAAATAATCAGAAACAGAACAAGGCATGCAATTTTAAACATTCTGAGTCTAATTTACCGTTTTATTGTTGATTGATCTCCTGGTGAGCACGTCGAGCCCCCTGGGTGTTGCTAGCCACCCATTTGCACCCTGGTTTTCGTCTGTCACTCACAACCTGCCTCCCCTGAGTCTTCTGAACTTTGGACACATCATTTGTGTTTTCTGTAGTCTGTTCGACTTATAATTTGCATTCGATTTGCATTAAGTCAGTACACAATACTTTGCATATTAAACATTGTGCGGCCCTGTATGTATCTGTGTTCCTATGTGTGTGTCTGGGACTGTGGGAGGTGACCATCATGGGTCTCTCTCCCACCAGACTCCCCCCCCCACCCAGTCATTATGGAGCCAGTTTCCTGCCATAATTCAAACCTGAAAAAAAAAGTTTCAAAGGCTTGTAAGTCTAGGTTTGAAAACTCAACACCTTGTAAAAAAGGTTTTGGAACACTGAAAAAATAGATGATTTTGTGTTCCATTTTATCTTCTTCATCATTTTCACAAACGCATTTTCAAAGTTCAAAAAATTTCCCCAGCGCATTTGCAGAGTTTCAAATCAGGCGCTGTTGTAACAGTGTATTTCATTGTTTCCCGGTTTTGAAACCTTGTAAATGGGATTCTGCAAACAGGTGTTCATACATTGAGAAATAAGTTTTGAAAGGTTGAATATTTATTTTTAAAAACTTGTAAAGGTATAAAATACTGCCAAAATAGCAGTCAGGCTACTGCTTCTTTGTTTTGAGGCAAAAGAAAATATATATTTTTTTTTCAAATATGAATTTGCGTTAATCGCGCGATAACAAAATTAACGTCGTTAAAATTGGTTTGCGTTAACGCCGTTAATAACGCGTTTAACTGACAGCCCTAGTTTTATTATAACACATTGGTAATGGTGTATCACGAGCGTCTGAGCCTAATGTGGGCCATTATGTTCTTAGTTTGAGAGAGACAGTCCAGGAAATGAGCAGGCAGGGCACTTAAAATGTGTGAGAGAAAGTGGCGGGGATTTGTGAAGACTGACATAGGCTACTCATAAAACGTAGCCTAAAAGAATGTAAAAATAAAATAAAATAATAAAATTATTAATTATAAAAAATAAATGCAAAGGAGCAGGCAAAAGGCTGGGATATGGTGGGGATTGGTCACGTTGACGGGAATGTTAAGTGACATGTGGGAGGGTTGAGGGGGTTAAAAAAAAGTCTCAATCACTCTTCGACGTGCATGAAAACCAGCCGCGTAGTTATGAGGGAGGCCGTCCTCACACCGATCTTCCTCGTTGTCATCGTCCTCAATGTCCTCCGGTTCAACCAAAGCTACCCCAGCCTTAGCTGCAATGTTGTGCAACATAGCTGTCACACATATCACAGCGCATGACTTGGCCGGTGAAAACTGGAGCCCTCCGCTGGACTTGTGAAGGCATCTAAAGCGCAACTTCCACCTCCCGATCGTGCGCTCAGGATTAGGACTGATATATATGTCGGCCTAGGCTTAATCAATTGTGTTTTAATATCTTGAGCATTCATATTATTGCAATCTATTCTTTTCGTAGGCTACTCTGCGGTTGGCCTTGATGGGGAGATATTTTAACCCTTTTTAACCCCATTTTCCTCCGACATTCCTGCGTCTCCCCCTGCGTCATAGCCCGTTTCAGCACCATGTCAGTGGACAGGTACAATCCTATGATCGTCGTGAGTGCAGCGAATGCGCGTACACGTTAAGAGGAGTTTCGGGAAACGCTCCAAAGAAATTATCGATGGTTCGAAAGATCCATCGAGAGAATGATCTTACGAGCGAAGATCCATCGATATCGGGAAACGGGGCCCAGGTCGCTTGTTATTCTTGTCATCGGCAGAGCACTGTCAATCAAGCACAGCCCGGTTAACGGCACATGTGATTGGAATGTACGTCAGCAGAGAGCAACCAATAGGTTTAGAGAATCAAAATCGGGAAACAATGAAATACACTGTTAGAACAGTGCCAGATTTGAAACTCAAACTTTGAAAATGTGTTTGTGAAAATCATGAAGAAGATAAAATGGAACACAAAATCATGTTTGCAGATGTTTGAATTTTTTTTTCAGGCTATAATCTCTTTTTTCAGTGATGCAAAACCTTTTTTACAAGGTGTTGAGTTTTCAAAAGACTTTGAAACTTTTTTTTCAGGTTTGAATTATGGCAAGGAAACTGGCTCCATAAGTCATTACCCATGTTCCCCATGGTCACCCTGGAGAGGGGGGCTCCTAATGAGAGAGCCCTCCAAGATCTCTTGGGAGGGAGGGATACCCTCTCAGGTACAGTCAGAGAATGTCTAATATGAGGAGAATGGGCACTCGCTGGTTAGTTCCGGTTTTCTGGAATGGTTGCAGTAATAATCTCTGTCCACGCGGGGCGCTCGTAGGCGAGTCCAGAATGAATGGGAGCCTATGGGGTTTTATCCTCAGAATCCACTTTCTCACGATGTAATTTTTTGTCAAGTAATTTGAAAGTTGCGTCCAAAAGGTGGGTCTAAAATAATAAACTCAGCTGAATATTGCATTTTTTAAAGGCCCACAATGCAAGATCGGGCATTTCTTCGCTGTTTTCTTGGTTTGGCACGCACTTTTCTCTACACAGCGCCCCCTACAGCTTCGTAGTTGATATTTTACAACAGTGTCTAACAACTCGTTGACGACCCTTCCCCATGCACCTCTACGCTAGCCATGTGCATTTGTTTTCAACCGGCGAATGCGTGGAGCCATGTCCGAAGTAGATGATCATGAAGTGTAGGCAAGGTTATACATTTTTAAAACTGTGTATTTGTATTGCAATAAACATAAATCCATCCTTTTTTATAGTTGACTGGGAGAATTTATATCCTAGATTATAATTGTTTTAATTTAGGTTGAACAGAACAATCAGTGTAAGAGTGTTGGCCAACATAATAATCTAAATAAACAAGAACCTGGATTCGGGGATTCAGCCTGTATCTTGGGGACGAGACAGACGAACAGCCAAACACCCGTGGTAACAAAGGAAAGGAAACATACAGGGCTCACAACAAAACGGTCGAGAAAACACATTTTTACAGGGCTCACAACAAAATGGTTGAGCAAACACATTTGTACAGAGACTATCAACATCAAGAATACCACGAAGACAAAGTTCACCAAAGGGTACTTTCAATTTCAAAAGCAACACGGCCAAGTCGGCGTCTGATTTGCAGTCTTCTTTTTCTTTCAGTTCACGCTATTCCTGAAAAGCTTGCCCAACGTTTACTCGTGTCTGGCCTCTCTGTCGGTCAGTCTCCCTTTTCTCTTCTTCTGTTCCTCCGACATTGGGTTTCTCTGTCTCTTTTTAGTCAGCTGATCTATGATGAATGTAACAATCCCTTAGTTACTTGTGTACTGTTTATATCGAGCCGGTTCCGTGTTTGGGGGTCTGTGCCGTAAAGCAATTCGTTACTTCGCGAGACCCGAGACTCCCGCGAGAGTGGGCGGCGGGTCGCCGGCAGAAACATATTCCTTTTCTCCGCCAAGATGCGCAAGGGGGAGTCGAAACAACGAACAATCGAACAAAAATATATCATAGAACCATCGCAATGACTCTTAGCCTGTTATATTAAGGTAAATCAAGCCAAAAAAGTTGCATAGTTCCCCTTTCACTCGTGTCTGATCTCTTTTCTGGTACATTCTTCTTTTGTCGCCTCTTGGGTCCCTTATCAGTCGATTGATCCATGATGAATGCAACAATTGCCTCACAACTGGCTGTTTATATCTAGCCCAGGGGTCGGCAACCTTTGTGACATGGAGTGCCAGTTTGACATTTTCTTCTCATCTAGTGTGCCATTATCAACAATAACGCAAAGTTAAATTATGTCACCATTTTTTTATTTTTTCCAATATACCTGGAATTTGATTCTCAACAATAACAGTATCTGTATTCTTAACAAAATAGCCACATCAACTTTTCAAATACTGAAAAACAGCCACACATTTGAACTAAAACTAGTGTAAGCTGAAGCAACATCAAATTATCAGATGCCTACCAGACAGTCAGTGTGATCCCTGGCCCTGCTTTGCTTGACTGAGCTCTGTGATCTGTGGCTTGTAGTTAGTTAGGCCTACTTTGAGTTGCAAACATGCGTCAGAGTGCTCCGTTGTTAACCTCCTTAATAAATTCGCCATCTGTAAACGGCTTCCCATGCTTTGCAATGCAATGCGCAATGCGATAACTTGCTTCCGTCCCGTGATCTTTAACAGTGGTAAAAACCTTGAAGGAGCTAGCTTGTTTTTCATATCTGGACACAGCACGTTTGATTGACTCTAATTAGTCTGCTTGGTCTTTGAAGTTCTTCTCGTGCTTCGTCTCAAAAGGATGCTTAACACTTGACGTTCTGCACACAACATTCTCACAGCATAAAATGCACACAGCACGGTCCTTCACAAATACAAAACCAAACTCTTGTGTCCAGCAGCACTGGAATGGCCTAGTTTTAGTTTTAGCTGCAGCGGGTGTGGCCATTGTTCGAAATATCACGCTCTGTCATTAATTTATGTCAGTACGAAGACAGCGGACAGTGCGCTTGAATTTCAGACAATTTGATCTGAAATTCTCCCGCTGCAACCTGACCAATGGCCACACTCCAACATCAAATCCAGTGGTGTCCTCCGGGTCCTAGTGCCGGCCGACAAAAGCCGGCTTTTTTTTTTTTTTTTTTAAACGGGACAGATAAAGTGAGTATCGTAATAACACTGAGGTGCCGTGCCAGTGTTTATTCTGCGGCGTGCCAACTGTGGCACGCGTGCCATAGGTTGCCGACCCCTGATCTAGCCGGTGCCATGTTTGGGTGTGTGTCTGTGCCGTAAAGCATTTTTCGAAAATACAATCTGACTACATTTTCGAGGCGCGATTGGATACTTCCGCTGCGTCACATCCGGATTGTGTCGGCCCGAACAGAGCAAGTTGCATCTGCGCTTTTTCCTTGGAGAGGTGACATGGGGCAATGACACTCCCACCAAACGACCCAGAAATGGTTGCAGAACCATCAGAATAACTCTCAACCAGCATAATTAATGTAATTTTGGCTAAAAAAGTTGCATAGTGGGCCTTTAAGGTGGTCATACCGTACATACCATGTACATTGACATTGAACACAAGAAATGGAAGAAATTCCATTATGCCCATGTACTTTCACCATACATAACTTATATAAAAAATAAAAGGGCCTGCAGGAAAATATAAATACAGTACGCAAAAAATTAACTTCGACGGAATGTTTCTGATCGTGCTTCAGCTTCAGATGCCTTCAAGAGGGGTCTCTGGTCGTAATCAGTCGCAAGTCCGTCCCTGACCAATCAGCATTCATTAGCAGAATGCTAGCGTGTATGGCCAACAACGGCCCAAACTGTAAGAAATCGAAAGGACATAAGTACTCATTCATTTGACTTTTGAACTATAATCTATATTGAACTTGCGGAATCTACAATAAAATTTGCGATATTTCAACGACAAGCAGGTGTAAGAGGCATAATTAGCCGTCTAGCCCCATAGACTCCCATTCAATCTGGACTCGCCCGCGATCACCCCCAGTGGATGTCTAATGGAACTGCAACCAAGATCGGTACAATGGGGCGTACATAGGGAGTGCCCAGGCTCTTCGTAGATGGGCTCTGGTACAGTACAGACCATGGATATATATATTAACTAGATGCCTTACGGTGGCGTCTAGAACGTCACCATACGCGGCCATCTTACCACAGTAAGCTGCGCACCCATAACATTGTGTTGGTAGTGGTACATGTACTTTTTAAATAACCATAACTTGCTCAATTTTCCACCGATTTACAAACGGTTCGGTTTATTACAAACGTTATTAACGTGGTTATGATATTGTACCTATTTTAGAACATTATTCTATTTTTCATTATTCTATCAAAAGTATGCAGTGTCATAACTACATCTCTGACTCTTACAGTGGTGACGTTCGACTCCATTGGCCAGCAGCGCGGACGAGGCATCTAGTTAATATATATATCTATGGTACAGACACCCCCCTCCTCATCGCCCTCAGAGGGGGGGGGGGGTTTGGGAGAAGGAGATCAGGCCAGGAGGTGAACACAGCTGGACTGCTCAGACAGGAGGCAATAAAATATTTGGTACAATGGATGAACAATGGATGGTTGGTTTAGTGTCACCATCTGCCCTCTGAACCAAGTGTCTAGTGTCACCATCTGCCCTCTGAACCAAGTGTCTAGTGTCACAATCTGCCCTCTGAACCAAGTGTCTAGTGTGACCATCTGCCCTCTGAACCAAGTGTCTAGTGTCACTATCTGCCCTCTGAACCAAGTGTCTAGTGTCACCATCAGCCCTCTGAACCAAGTGTCTAGTGTCAACATCTGCCCTCTGAACCAAGTGTCTAGTGTCACCATCTGCGCTCTGAACCAAGTGTCTAGTGTCACTATCTGCCCTCTGAACCGGTTAGGGTAAGGTTTAGGGTAAGGGTTAGGGTTAGCGTTGGCCCTCTGAAACAGTTAGGGTTAGGGTCTGTGTGTCGCCTCACAGTCGAACCCAGAGGAGACCTGTTAACTGTTTGTTTTTATTTTCATTAGTATTTTTTTTTTCACAGGATCATCTAAGGAGCAACAAGAGCATCATGGACCCAGGTATTTAGATATTTAGCTCATTGTACTTTTGTGTCCCAGTTTAAGAGCCAATGTAGGTTAATGCCTCCTAAAATGATTGAATAATTGTAGCGGCTTTGTCCATGTGAATGTATTTGTCCAGTATTCATCTAATGAACGCCTTCTAATATAATGCTTAAAATTAAATGTAAGAAAATTGGAAAATAAAAACTAGATAACAATTAACTAGATAACAAAACATCCAGTACATGCAGTCTGTAAGCATGTGAACTCTCTGTTTACGGGTGGTGTAAGCATGTGAGCTCTTTGTGTACGGCAGTGTAAGCATGTTAGCTCTTTGTTTACGGCAGTGTAAGCATGTGAGCTCTTTGTTTCAGGTGTCTGGCGTCCGGAATCCCTGTGGGCCCCAGGCCCCGCCCCCTCCTCGCTGGCGGCCAAAGGGTTCCGTAAAGTTCAGCCTAACTTGAGCAGGAGGCCGGCCGCACAGGTGAGCAAACACGGCCCATCATCTGGAGAACACGAGTATATCTCAGAGACAGGGCAACGGCTAGATTGAACATTATTATCAATGCTTTAATTAGGATATCCATTGTTGGACTGGCGGTATAAAGGTACTGCGTTTGAAGAGCCGACCTGTAAGCCTTCTTGAAGATTCTTGGTCCATATCCCCACACTAATGGCCTGTATCTGAATTCACTGTAGCTTGCTTTAGCATAAAGGACTCCATGCTAAAGCACTCCATGCAAAGGACTCACGTACAACACAAGAACACACACACTTATTGTATTCAGTTTTATATCAAAGCCTATTGTTTGATTGATTTGTATAAGGGACATTTAATATATTTGGTTTGCAAAGGACAGGGGGAAACCACATACAGTTGTTATTTGTACTTTCAGTGTAACAGGTTATGTTCAAATCAATATTATCACAAAACAAAATATATATATCTCATATATTTACTAGTTCGCACAATCCTCTCTTTGTCTCTGTCTCTCTCTGTCTGTCACTCTCTCTCTCTCTCTCTCTCTCTCTCTCTTCCTGTCTGTCTCTCTCTGTCTGTCTCTCTGTCTCTCGCTCTCCCTCTGTCTATCTCTGTCCCGCTCTCTCCACTTACGCTTCCTCTTTAAAGGGGAATGCCAGCCAGTCCTCTCTCCCTCCGTTGTCCCCCCCTCCTCCTCTCCGACCCTTCACCTCTTCTCCTGGAGGTCGACATCGAGGTCTCCCCCTCTCCCCCTCCTTCCCTCCTCCCACTACGCCCTCCAGCCCTCCCTCCTCCACCTCGGCATTTGGCTTGGAGCTCAGGCACAGTCGGAGTGCAGGTGGGTTGCTCACTGCACACACACACACACACACACACACACACACACACACACACACACACACACACACGCGTGCGCGTGCGCGCATGTGCGCGCACGCAAATGAAGCCTTGACTGTGGTAGGCCCACAGCGTCATAACTCGCCTCATTGGACCGACTGCAACATGCTGGATTCATGTGGACGGGAATCAATCCACGACTACAAGGACCAGTGGGAGGAAAACGGAGGAACACGGGCCAGAGTGACATCTGTCTGTTAGACGTCCATAGGCTCTGACTCCCCACTGGGCCCAGGACTAGGTCCAGTCCTGGGCTCAGCAATGCTGTCAAAACGCTTCAGTGTGCCCACCCAGCGTGTTCAGCAAATCCCTTCCAACATCACTTCACTGAAACACGCTAAGCACACGGCCTGCCAGTAGGTCATATATACATATATATATATGCCCCATATATATATAAACTTAACACAAAAAGTAAGAACATTTGTGTTTGGTTTGGTATTTCTCTGTGGTAACAATGCTTTATGGCAATAAATCTTATACTGTTGGAAAGCCTCTATAGTTCCCTTTGAAATGGTGCCCCATTTGTAAGGAACATGCACTTGTGGGATGAGCAGCAGAGCTGAGTATGTGGGTTGCACCCATGAAAACTTTGCCAAATCTTCTCTGCTAATGCCAAACTGCGAAACAAGACATATTGGCAATTTAAGAAATTATTCATTTAAAAAACAGGAGCCTCAGTAGCGTGTAGAAGAACCATACACAGCCACAACAGCCTGGCACCTCCTCCTTATGCTGGTCTGGACTCATCACTGAACATAACGTTCCTCCACATATTCAGGTTCCAGTGCACATGTTGCCGACACCAGCGCAAACGAGCCTGACGGTGAAGGGCAGTCATGGCAGGACTCCTGGCAGCCCTATGAGAGTGGAGATTGGCTGCGTGTAGTCTGTTCCGGATGGTCTGGGCAGAGAGCCGTCAGCCATATCGTCCTACAAACCTTGACTGCAAATCTGTAGAAGATCTAAGTGCTGACAGGGTGATGAAATGGTCCTCTTTGAGTGTCGTCTTCTTGGGACGCCTACTTCGCGGCCTGTGTTTGACATCCCCCGTTATATGGAACTTGGCCTTCAGTTTGGAGAGGGTACTAGGGCTCACTCCAAATAGTGCCGTAACTTGGTTTTGCGGAACACCAGCTTGAAGTTGCCCTATCGCAAAGGGCCCTATCCAGATCAGTCAAACGCAGGATTCCGATTCTTTGACCAGACACTTACTGACTGTAGCTGTACTTACAGTAGTAGGGCCCATGCTCACAGGTGCTGCCAATCAGGTGCGGATTGGCAGCATCTGGGGGTACCAGAAGCTCAAAACAAGTGTCAATAGCAACAGCAAATTAACCAGTTTGGCAATGGCAGAAAAGATTTGGCAAATTTTTCATGGGCGCAACCCATATACTCAGCGCTGCTGCTCATTCCACAAATGCATGTTCCTTACAAATGGGGCACCATTTGTAAGGGAACTAAACAGGCTTTCCAACGGTATAAGATTTATTGCAAAAAGCATTGTTACCACAGAGAAATAATCTACCAAGCACAAATTTCCTTACTTTTTGTGCTAAGTTTATATATATATATATATATATATATATATATATATATATATATATATAAATGGCCCATATATATATGCCCCATATATATATATGGGCACATATACCCAGAGGTGGGGGTAAGTCACTCATGTGCAAGTCTCAAGCAAGTCCCAAGTCACTGTGGTGAGGATCAAGCAAGTCACAAGTCAAGTCATTTCTCAGGTCAAGCAAGTCACAAGTCAAGTCATACAAAAATCTGATGATCTAACCCAGTTTCCACATTTAAAAATCGGTAAAGAGAGTGGTTCATAAGTTGAGTTTTATTTCAACATTAACAAAGACAATGTCTTAACAATAACAATAACTCAAACTATTCAAAACATTCCAAAACCATTATGTGAATAGTTTGAAAATGTTTTTATGATCCTCCAACCTATGAACAGAATCAAATAGAACCTCTAGGTGGCTGTATACGAGAACAGTTCAACTCAATCACTCAATCTCCCTACATGTTGTGGAATATTATTTGCAACACATGGCATCAGACATGAAAAAAAAGAATATTTCAAAAGTAATATCACATACTCATACTGTAGGAAGGGGAAATAGTAATACACAAGCCTGAAAGCTGGTAGCAATCTTGCTGCCTCCTCGCAACGTACATCGACTTACAATGCATTGCATTTGCACAAAAAATAATTTGACAGTACTTTGTCACTGAGTTCTGAATGATGGGGTCACATTATCACCCCACCATGGCTGAACACATGTTCAACAGGTGCACTTGATGCAGGGACTGCCATAACTCTTACCTCCACCTTGAACAAAGAGGGGAGGGTGCGCCTGTTCATGGCCCAAAACTGAAGGCAGCTCTGTCCATCAAAAATGTCCAGGTAGTGGTTCAACTGAATTTGGGGACTGGAACTTGAAGCCTCTTAATTTTTTTGCGGTATGCTGAGAACAGCCCAGTCTGACGCTCTGGCTCTGACGGTGTAATTTTTCTTGAAAATTACTTGAAATCCTTATCATAACCCACTTACAGCCAATGAGTTAGAAGTAGCCTACTGACATGAAAATTAAACAAGTTAATCATCTATGGAACGGGCAGGGCTCGAAAAACTCCAGCCAATGATTTTCAGAACCACCGAGTGGCATTGGACAGTAAGTACGTCAATCAAACGGTCGTACTGCACTCCCCCTCCCCCGCTCCCCGCGAGTGTCCCCTTCGTGCGAGTGCATGTACTCAAAGCTTGTGACCCAGAACAAGCTTCTGTTTGTTATCCTGCGGTAGCTACTGGAGCTAGCTAATCCACATTTTGACCTAGCACTAGAATACAACCCTAAACTCCAACCTAGCTAGCCTGCCTGGCTCACTCTCGCGCATCTGTGTTCGCGCTGGTGTGTGATTGCGCGTCCATGTACTTGGAATGGGTGGAGTCAGAGTCAGCGTTGAAGGAGAGGGGGTAGGTCCATTTGAGTTGTGTATTTTCAAAATCTGCTGGCGTATCGCAAATCACATATCCAACCTTTAATCTAACTTTAAAAAAGTCATTTTGAGTCATCCGTCTCAAGTCTAAGTCAAGTCCCAAGTCATGAAGACCAAGTCAAAGTCAAGTCGAGTCTTTTAACTTAGTCAAGCAAGCAGGGGCGGCCTTCCCTACAGGCGGGTCAGGCGGCCGCCTAGAGCGCCATCTAGAGGGGGAGCGCAAAATATAAAATGCGCCCGAAAAAAAAAAAAAAAAAAAAATTAAATTTTTCGGGCGCCCCCCTTCCCCCCCGTCAACAATCGCTTCATACCCCCCCCCCCCCCCCCCCCCGTCAACAATCGCTTCAAACCCCCCCCCCCCCTCGCCTAGAGCGCCAAATGTGCTGGGGCCGCCCCTGCAAGCAAGTCTCAAGTCCTCAAATTTGCGACTCGAGTCAAGTCATGTGACTCGGGTCCCCATGTATGCATATACCTGACGTCTGTACCTGGTCTGCATTTCGATGGGGAGGATAATATAAACCCCCAGGTTGAGGCGTTGCTTTTCAAGCCTTTTAATCTGTCAGAATGGTGTGTCACTAAAGCATACAGCAGGATTAAATTAAAGTAAACTGGTCTGGAGAAATGCCGTCTATGTTGGTGCGTGTGTGTTGTGTGTGTAACCCACAACACACACACATGTCGTGAGGGGAACGTGAGTCTGGGATCTCACTGCAGCTGATGAATTATTATATGAATTATTATGGTTGATTTGCTAGTAGGACTCTTTTATTCAATAAAGACTTTTGTATTAATCAATTTAATTATTTAATTTATTAAGTATATATAGTAGGAATTTCAATGCTTATTGTACAAAAAAATCTTACCGGTCAATTAACGTCAACCGTCTGTTCCACTAGATCACATCAGCAGCGACCAGAGAAGCTGCAGCCCCTTGGATCAGACCTCCACCAGAACGGTGAGTACTAGATGAACTGGATGGAGCTACTCAATGCATTGCAAACGTGATCTACAAAAGGTCCACAGTATTGTTGACTTGTGGCTGTTTGAGCCACACAGATAACTGTGTGCCCCCAGGGGCCAGGCTGCATCTTCCTCCAAGTGATTCCCTTGTCCCTCTCATCAGTTTTGTGTTGTCTTGTGTTTTTCAGAGAGGAAGGGACTGGTATCGTAACATGTACAACAAGATTCATGTGGTCCAAAAAGCAGGTGAGTGAGTCACGTGGGCCTCCTGTAGACTCCTCAGGGAGATGGTCACAACACTCTGGCTGCTTGCCCTTTGTGTCTCTGAGGGCCCTACACTGAATCTGGTCATCATATGAATCAGAGGCACCATACGGTTTACATTACAACAGTCTGGCATCTCCACCTCTGATGTAATAAAAATACGTGTGTATTTTTATATTCTATCCATTCAGGAATTAGGCTAAGCTTGTGGCAGGTTCACCTTTCACACATGCAGTCTTTCCCTGAAATGTCCCAGTAGAGTTATTTTTCCGTCTTTTTCCATAAGAAGCTGTCACGTAGAACAATCTGACCAATCTCAAGACGACGCTGAGGGCCTATATCGAATCGGTGAATTAACGAGCAAATGTTTTTCGGGTGAACCGACACTTTATAGAGCTTCTTTTTTGCAAACGAGGTCCTTTCTTTCTGGACAGATTCGGAAATACAGGCGCTCCTCTTAGCCCCGTTTACACGAAGGGAAAACGCAGATATTTCCATGCGGTTTGGCCTCTCATCTACACGAAAACGCAGTTTTTGTCACAGAAAACGATCATTTCTAAAAACTCTGGCTGAAGAAATACACTCCTCGATGTCAGAGTTTTGATTTAATGACAACGATGAAGAAGTCCTGCAGCAATCACACACAATAACAATGTAAGCTACAAACGTAATAACAACAGTAATTCCTACATGCACATAAATGCATACCCACATAAGCATCTCAAGTATCTTACAATAACAATTGTATTGATCAGGAAAGACTCACATGAATCATGCCAGCAGCTCAACATGCTATGCAACGGGAACGTCTGCAATACTAGCGAACACAACAAGGTAGACCGCCAACTCAGCCGGTCAGCGGTCTGCAACACAACACTATCCCCTAGTGGCCGGAGGTAAACTCTGCATCCCCCCCAGTCCGGAAAGCTATGAGCGGGAATAGGTTAACGGACTCAGTCCTGTATCCAACAGCCCGTCTCGGGCTCGTAGCGTCTTGGTGGCCTCCTCGCGCGGCACGGCTGTCCAAGATGGGCCCAGATGCGTCGCCGGAAGTGACGCATCTGGGTCGACACCCGTAGGAACGGGGACATCCCGGGCCCCGAGACCAGAGGATGCCTCACCAGGGGGCTCCGGCGGGGAGGTGTCCAAAGCCGCGTCACTAGCCCAGGGTGGAAAGGCAGGGGCTGGTGGTCCAAGGTCGCGGGCGGCGTCAACGGGGCAGCTGGCTGCTGCCGGGCGTAGGGGGTGGCTGGAGTGTAGCTGCGAAGGAATCGCCGGTTGCGCAAAGTCAGGCGCCCCGACCCGTCAACCCTAACCCGATACTGATCGTGACCCAGTGACTCCACCACGACCCCTGACCGATCCCACTTGTGTGGACTCGGGCCCTGCTGATTCTGGAGGAATACTGTCTCACCAAGTACCAATGGGCGGAGCGGCCGCGAGTGAGCCCTCAAAGACTCAGTGGTGCGGGACATCCGGGTCCGAAGGGCGTCCTCCTTCGCGGCCCATGCCTGGCGCCAGAGCGGTCGGATATGAGGGTTCGAGAACTTTTCTAGCCTGTTGACGAAAGAAAAAGAGACCAAATATAATCTGCGCCGGTGAGAGGTTGCAGTCGGGATCAGGTGTGTTGCGCAACTGCAACATGGCACGCAAAAAACGATCTTGATCAAGACCGCCAGTTGGGCCAGTGTTGGACACCAGAAGACGCTTAGCAGTCTTCACCGCAACTTCCGCCCTCCCATTCGACTGTGGAAAACCAACCGAGGGCACACGATGTCTGACGTGCCATAATCAGAGGAAGTCCTCTGTATGGCTAGCTTTGAACTCTGGACCACCATCGCTCGAAAGTTCCTCTGGCACGCCAAAGGTGGCAAAGAACGTGTGTAGGTGGCGAACCAAGCCATCCGAGCCTCCCAGATCAGTGCCTGCTGTGGAGCAGAGGACCTCCACCCAGCCCGAGAGTCGATCACCGACAACCAGGTAGGGGCGGCCTCCATAATCAAAGAAGTCAGCAAACACCGCCTCAAACGGGGTGGATGGCGGTGAGGATGGTAAGGGGGGCGTGGATGCCTGTGACGGAGCATTGCGGTTACAGTCTGAACATCCATACCTGGTGGCTCGGATGTCCCTCGACATCCCGGGCCAGAAGACTATGGCACGGGCGTGCTGCTCCATCGCAGAAGCTCCTTGGTGGGTGGCATGGAGGTGCCGAAGGACTCCCTCACGGAGGGACGGTGGAACCACGACACGGTCGTGATATAGGAGGACGCCATCCTGCGCGTAGATTGACCCACAGACTGGTGACAGACTAGGGCAGGGTCATTAACATCAACCCTACCCTACCCTCAGGGACAGGAGGTGGCAGAGGCACGCATCAGCTGCCGTCTCTCGTGTGAGAAGGGACCATGAGATGGCTCCTAGTTCATGGGCATCGTCGTGGATGGAAGCCATAAGTGCGGATTCTTCAGTGTCAGGTACGCTAGGCGATCCCAATGAGAGGCCGTTCGCAGAGCCCGAGAGGGAAGGATGCCTCGAAGTCGCATCAGCAGCATGGTTGCTCTTGCCAGGTAGGTACACAATGTCAAAGCGCCATGGGAGGGTACGCTGCTTGAGTCTGAACAGGCGTGAGTTTGTTATCTCATCTAGTGTGCGGTCGCCGAAGATCTTCACAAGGGGCTTGTGGTCGGTGACCACGACGAGGTTGTCACATCCTTGCGTGAAGTATCACGTCTGCTCCAGGCCCCAGGCCACGGCCAGAGCCTCTCCTTCGATGGCCGCATAGCGTTGCTCCGCCGAGGATAGGAACCGCGAACCGGCGAGGGTGATCCTCCATCCTCCTGGGCAACAGTCAGGTATGCCCGAAGTAGCCAATGCCACGCCTGGACCAGTCAGGGCGGAGGCAGGTGCGCCTCCGCATGTCGTAGATCTCCACGCCGGATGGCCCCAATTATTGCCTGTTTGGATGTTTGGAAGGCTTCCTCCAATTCAGGGGACCATGAGAATTTGCAGCGTGGGCTGAGGAACGGCTTGAATAGTGCCATAGTGTCGCGCAACTGGGCGTAGTTCGCCACCTGGTTGACTAGGCCAAACCAGCTTCTGATATCCGTCGTGGAGTCCGGGGTGGGGAAGTCCCGGATGGCGTCCAAGTACTTCGGTAGCGGCTCTATGGTGGCTTCTGACACCCTGAACCCAGCAAAGTCTACGCACCTCACTGCAAATTGAAACTTATCTGGGTTCAACACAATGCCCGACCGGCCGACACGTGTCAGGAAGTCGATGGTCCTCCACCAGTGATGCTCCAGGTCAGTGTCATAGTGGATAGTGTCATCCACACAACGTTCCTTGCGCTCAAAGTCCGAGAGGATGGCGTCAAAACGACGGTTGTAGCCGCCCCCAGATGACAGGAATCCTTGCGGCGCCCTGATGTAGCGCCAGCGGCCGAAGGGCGTCACAAAGGTGGTCAGACGACGGTCCGACACACGCAGGGTAGCCGTTCCAGGCATCCGTGACGGTTTTCCAGGTGTCCCCCGGGATACGACGTGCAAGGTGGAATGGGGATTCAGTGGCGAAGGTTTCACGTTGGCAGAACTTGTTAAGAGGTGAAAGGTCCACGGTCCTGCAGGGGGAGCCGTTGTGCTTCCTTGTGACTACCATACGATGGCACCATGTCACTGGCTCACCGTATGGCACACGTTCAATGACTCCCAGGGCTTCGTCCCGAAGGAGGTCGTCGTAGACTTTCTGCTGCCAGTGCAAAGGCACATTAGCCGCGGTGTGGCATGCCTTCGGCGTGGCTGCTGGGTCCACGTGCATTTCGATAGGGGGCCCCTCCATGCAAGGCAAAGCCTGATGAGGGCAAGTGTTGAATGTGGATGAGGCGTATCTCTCTAGTCGCCAATCTTTCATCCGACCATTGTTCTCCGGTGAGCAGGGGAACGGTAACGCCTGAGGCCGTGGGGCAGGGGCTGTACGCTTGGGGCATGAGCACTGAGCGTCCTGGGGATTACCCTGGTCTGTGCAGCCACTGTCGGCAGACCTCGTAGCATTCACAAACAAGGGCTTGATTGGTATGTCACGTGCGCCAGGGCCATGCTCGTCTCTGGGTCCTCCACTGTTACCTGATGGGAAGTCCGCAGGGAAGAGGCCGAGGTTAAGCAGTGACTCGTAGGAGAGGTACATCGCTCGAACTGAGCTGCTCACGTACACCATCGAGCGGCAGGACGTAACACCACTGTCGCTGGGGGCTGTTGAGAGCCTAGCGAAGAATGCTCCCTCAATGGCTATGGGGGAGCGGTTGGCAGCTGACAAAGATTGACAGGACGCAGGTCATCACGCGAGAATCCGCAGGCGAGGAACTCCTCAAGAGACCACAGATCAAATTGTGCGCCAGTGTCTGCGATCGCGGATATGCCCACCTCATTGTCCGAGCCTCGGTGGTTGATGCTGCCCTGCGGCCCAACTGACCTGTCGACTGAGATGGTGATTAAGACTTGGGGGTGGTCTCTTAGCTTGGCCCGCCTCCATTCCCCCCTGGAGAAAATGTGGTGCCCGAGCCTGATGGGTGTGGGACCACCGATAGTGCTGTGTGTCATCCGAGTGCGGCGACGGCCCCCGCAGCGTCGGCCAGGGCGTGCTTTGAGTTGAACCGATGAAATCTGGGAGATCGGCACCGATTCCATGGCAGCCTGCTGACCGTCGTTTGATGGCTGTTGACGCCTCTTCTGTCGGCGGGCCCTATAGCAACCGATACAAATCTGGTGAGGCTTCGTATTCCAACCGTGTGATCCCTCCGTGAAGATCTTAAAGGTGCTTTTACAGCCCAGGCACGAGGCTTGCCTAGCCCTGTCTGTTGGGGCTGGGGTCGGGACGGGGCCCGTCTGTTGATCTTGTACCTATGGCAACAAACGGAGAGGACGCTGGCGCTGTCTGTTCGCCGCTTCTCCAAGCAATTTTTGGGCCAATTTTATTTTAAAAAGTGATTTTTTTGTGGACATTCACATGCAAGCCCCCCCATCCCATGACTGTTCTACTCATATACAGGCCCCCAAAACCCAACTCTGCTTTCATCCCGGAAATGTCTGATCTCCTCACAACACTCTGTACTACCTCTGCCAATACCATCATTCTGGGTGATTTAAATATTCATGTTGACACCCCCTCATGCCAGCCCGCTGCTGATTTTCTTCAGCTGCTAGACTACAACAACATGTTGATGCCCCCACACACTCCAGAGGACACACAATTGACCTGGTCATCTCAAACTCCGCCCCCATCAGCAACCTACAGGTCTATGATCTTGGCGTCTCGGATCACAGAGTTGTGTAAATGGAGCTCCCTTTTCCTTCCTCCCACACCAAACCAAAGCGGCAGATCCACTTCAGGAATGTGAAAAATATCAACATGGATGCCCTGGCCCTGGACCTTCAACTTCTCTCCTCTGGCTCAACTGACTCCCTCTCTGTTGCTGACTCAGTGGACTTATACAACCAGTCCCTGAGCAGTCTCCTGGATCTCCACGCCCCCTTAACATCGAGGTCAGTCTCCTTCTCGCGCTTCGCACCCTGGTACACCAGTGAACTACGTACAATGAAGGCGGCTGGGCATGTCCTTGAGCGGCGACTCAAGGCCTCTGGTCTGACCGTTTACAAACAGGCATACAGGGAACACAGGAGGGCATATGCTGAAGCCCTGAATAATGCACGGTCCAGGTTCTATTCCACAATAATCAACAATAGCCCTGGTAACTCCAAACAGCTCTTTTCAACTATCAATCACCTTCTCAAACCCCCTTTACCATCCCAATCTGATGTCACCACGGAGAGGTGCAACATGCACATCAACTTTTTTAAACAAAAAGTGAATAACATCCGCTCACACCTCTCCACCACTACTGTCCTGCCCCTTCCAACTGCTGACCCACCGATTGACTCTGTCCAGACCCTCTGCTCCTTCTCCAGCATCACAAAGGAAGAGGTGGAGGGCGTCATCAGGAAAATGAAGCCATCCACCTGTGCACTAGACCCCTTCCCTACAGCTCTGCTGAAGGCCAACATCTCTGCTGTCTCTCCACTCATCACCAATATCATTAACCACTCCCTCCTGGCCGGCCATATCCCATCTGCATTAAAAACTGCTGTCATCAGACCAACATTAAAAAAACCTACCCTTGATCCAGAAGTCTACTACAGGGACATCTCAAATCTCCCATTTCTGTCAAAAGTTCTGCAAAAAACAGTTGCAGCACAACTCCAGGATCACCTCATACAACATCACTTGTTTGAAAAATTCCAGTCTGGTTTCCGCTATGGCCACAGTACAGAAACAGCCTTGGTCAGGGTCACAAATGACCTCCTGATGGCAGCAGACACCGGCTCCCCATCTCTCCTCATCCTCCTGGACTTAACAGCTGCTTTTGATACGGTTGACCACAATATTCTCCTTCACCGCCTGCAATACACCATTGGACTATCAGGAAATGTAAAGAACTGGTTCACCTCGTACCTCACTGACAGAACTGAGCACGTTGCCCTGGGCAAAGCAAAATCATACACCAACAACGTCACCTGCGGTGTCCCCCAGGGCTCGGTGTTGGGCCCCACACTGTTCTCACTGTACATGCTCCCCCTGGGTAGTGTCATTAGCAGGCATGGCTTATCTTACCACTGCTATGCTCTGGCCAAAACATCCCCCTTTCCACATCCGTCACCAACCTCGGTGTTAAAATGGACCCACAACTTAATTTTGACACCCACATCAAACACCTCTGTAAGACAGCATTATACCACCTCAGGAACATCGCCAAACTCCGCCAATCACTCACCCTGGCTGATGCAGAGAAGCTCGTTCATGCCTTTGTCTCCTCCAGGTTGGACTACTGCAATGCACTCCTCATTGGGATCCCTGGCAAGCGCATCCAGAGGCTCCAATACATTCAAAACTGTGCTGCCAGGGTCCTGATGAGGGTGCGCAAGCATGACCACATCACCCCCATCCTGAAATCACTGCACTGGCTCCCTGTCCCACTCAGAATTTATTACAAGGTCTCCCTCCTCACCCACCAGTGCCTTCACAGACTTACCCCCCTCTACCTTCAGGAACTCCTCACCCCCCCGACAACCTCACGTACACTCCGTTCAGGATCCACTCACACCCTCCAAACCCGACATACGAAGCTGTGCACCATGGGTGATCGGGCCTTTTCTGCTGCTGCCCCTAGACTATGGAACGCCCTCCCTGACCACCTGAGGGCTCCACAGACTACAGCTCTTTTTAAACGGAACCTCAAAACCCTTCTCTTTAAAAGAGCATTTAGCTAAACTTTCTTTGAGGTTCCCCCTTTTAATATATATATATATTTTTTTTTTCTCTGAAGCACTTTGAGATTCTTGAATATAAAGTGCATTATAAATACAATTTATTATTATTATTATCTCTCCGTAGGCGCTGGAATGACGACATGGCTGATAGAGTGGACGACGGGAGAGCATTGCGGGCCATTTCCTTGTTTTCAACGATTGCAATCACATCGTTCACTGGTTTTGTCAGAATGTCAGGTATCCCCAGTGTCTCGCGGCGTATGTCTGAGTCATAAATCCCGTTGATCAGAACATCACGGATGATGTGGTCGGTATAGTCCACATCCTTGCCACACTCGCATACCGCAACGTAGGCGCATGTCTCCGCCTTCCCTCGCACCCTGGCGGTGAAGGCACGGAATGCTTCATCACGCTCCTGGTGCAACTGAAGCAGCTCGGTGCGCAGGATACATGTGGCAACCGGAATGACAGCTAGTGAACGCATGGCAGCGATCAGATCCACCAGGGGTCCGGTGTTGGGATTGGCCTTCAACATGCTATCTCCAAGTTTGCTATCTCCAAGTTCAGGCCCAGCGCACTGAAATAACTGGAAAGGGGCGTGGGCAGCCCCGACGCCTGAGCCGGTGCGAAAGACGTCCCAGCGACGGATGAAAACGTTCCATTCCTCTATCGTCACGCCGACATCGACCTTCGGCCGATCAAGTTTCGGACCATGCGGAGTTGGGATCTGGGCCGGCGGGTTCCGATGGACAAGTCCGTGATTTGTCAACAGCGCAATGGCGAGTGCTTCAGACACATCTCCGGTCTCGAAAGCGCAGCCAGGAACAGTACATCCAACGACAACCATGACTTCTTCATGAAGAAATACACTCCTCGATGTCAGAGTTTGGATTTAATGACAACGATGAAGAAGTCCTGCAGCAATCACACACAATAACAATGTAAGCTACAAACGTAATAACAACAGTAATTCCTACATGCACATAAATGCATACACACATAAGCATCTCAAGTATCTTACAATAACAATTGTATTGATCAGGAAAGACTCACATGAATCATGCCAGCAGCTCAACATGCTATGCAACGGGAACGTCTGCAATGCTAGCGAACACAACAAGGTAGACCGCCAACTCAGCCGGTCAGCGGTCTGCAACACAACACTATCCCCTAGTGGCCGGAGGTAAACTCTGCACCGGCCAAAGTGGAGATTTCTGAAAACGCCGGTTATGTGTTGTGTCAACGGGGAGAAACGGGGTTTTAGGTTCTGAAGCGTCACATTATGCGCCAGGAAATGCTTAACATCATATGAGCGCTCTATGTTTACAGTTTGTTTGTCACAGGAAGACGCTCGTGTTATTCGTTGTTGTTGATTCTGAGGATTCTGATTGGCTTGCATGGCTCTATCCTTCTCCCTACTAGAGTTTCGATTCTCTGCCCGAGCCCGAGACAATATTTCCCACCACTATCCTCGGGCCGGGCCTTTGATCGACGATTTATTTATTTATTTTTATCATTGGTTTATTGGCCTAATCTGAGGAGAAATCTATGCCATAAACAGAAATATTATAGGCCCTTATTACACGGTTCTTCTCAATGCCGTGGAACGCTCCGTTCACTTGCATGGGTAGTAGTCCGATGACTTGTCAAGCCCAGCGTCTTCCGTTGCTAAGCGACGTCACCGTCTTTGCGGACAAATTATTTCTCTGCTGATCAACACTAAGAATGCTGGTAACGAATAAATTGTAAAAAGACACACCATGTGAAGTTATTTTTTCGTTTTGGCAAGTAGCCGTGTAATACGCCGGATAATGTATAGAACGTCGCCGGTCATTGTCGAAAATAAGCCACTTCAGGGCGAAGCAAGACACCTTCGCTGCTCGTCGGTCGGTGTACTGTTCGCCCTGTCGGGGCTTATTTTCCCGATAATGACCGGCGTTCTATACATTATCCCTTACATATATATTTAGCAGAGTAGGCCTGGTAACAAATGTGTACAAAGTTACATATGTATTAAAAAAAAAGTCGGGTTGAAATCAGGCTCGGGCTCATAATTACGGTTAATGTGTCGGGCCGGGCTCGGACAGAACGTGCACGGGTTCGGGCCGGCTCGGACTTGATTTTCTGGGCCCGATCTAAGCTCTACTACACTGCCGCCCATACGTTTGGCATAGTTATAATGGCGCTCGACTGCGTATTTAAGCGTTTTGATGTAAACAACAACTTTTTTGAAAACGATGCTGTGTGCACATTACAATGTTATTTTTGAAAACGGAGGGGGGGAAATATTCGTTTATATAAATACCCTGCTACGTATAAACGTGGCCTAAAGTCTGGAAATGTTATGGTAGCTGGCTTCCACAAGTGTTGCATTAGCGCCCTCTGCTGGACGCCTCCTGCTCCGTCTATTGCGTCCTCGCTGTGTGAACGGACGGAGTTGTTGCTGAACAGAGCTGCATGTGTGAATGTAGTAAAATCACGAGCGCTGCCTGCAGGTTTATCCTGTTCAACGATACATGTATATGTGCCCCAATCAATATACATGTAGTGTATAGCACTGTCCAGTGGTTTTCATTTGTCATTTCATAATTCAACCCTTTATCTACAGGTGCAATGCATTTGACCCGGAATGGAGATGATTTAACCTCTAACTGAAGTTGAAACGGTTTGTTTTATGTTTAGATCCGGATTCGGCAGAAGCCTACAGCAGCACTAAGGGTGAGCCTTTGTGTTTTTGTTATTTTTAGATTTAGATGGTTTTAGATTATTATTTTCCGACTGGTACATCATGCAACTATTTCTGGTTTGTAATGCGTACTATAACATGGACTACAGGGATCTCAGTTTATTGCTGTGAATGCAGCATTGACCAATCAAAAACTTTTTTTATCATGTCTGTATTATCAGAGTCCAACACCCTTGTAGTTACAGTTCGTAAATGTGGTTCATTAAGTTAATTTCTCATTGTTGACTAAGCTGGGGTAAATTACGGCTATGGCTGCAATGTTTGCCTTTGTTCCAGGTATCGCAAACAAAGCGTTGTCTAGCAACAGCCCTGACCCCGGCCACCTCCCCCCAAGCCCGGGCAGCGGCCGGTCGTCTCCCGCCACTCACAGAGACAGGTCAGAGACACGCCCACTAAGGTGCACACAGAGTCACAAACAGACGGTTAACAGAGAGTGTGTGTGTGTGTGTGTGTGTGTGTGTGTGTGTGTGTGTGTGTGTGTGTGTGTGTGTGTGTGTGTGTGTGTGTGTGTGTGTGTGTGTGTGTGTGTGTGTGTGTGTGTGTTTGTACAGGAGGGAGGACTGTGGGCGGTACCGAGCGGAGCCCCGCAGCATCTTCGACTATGAGCCGGGGGCCTCGTCTGTCCTGGAGCGAGAGCAGCCGGTCAGTACACCCCTCATAATATCCCCTCATAAAGCCACCTGCAGGTTGGCAGCGACAGTGAATGTACTCACAGCCAGCCTAGAGCCGGTATGCTGAACAATCTGGAGTTAAAGCCGTCCAGCACTGATGGGCCGAGCCTTATATCTTATTATAATATAAACATACAGGCTGAACTAAAGAGGACCACTGTTCCTGGAACAAATCATGTTACAGTCAGGCTCTCTTTTGCCCTTCACCATAGCACTGCTTACCAAAACCAGACCACCAGTTATTATCGGAGTTAGGGTTTCAGGGAGTTATTTCGAAGTCAAAGAAAAGTAAAATAATTAGAAAATTGTTATCCACAAACTTCACCTACATGCCTGAACTGAGAATTCCAATCTGCCTGCTCTTTAAAGCTTCCTAAAATCCCACATGATGATCCAAGCAGCCATGCTTTTATCCACGCCAACAAACCCATCTCTACCCCTATCTTTTACTTTATCACATTCCTATTATACGTTCCTGCTTAACCTCTCCTTCCTTCCCATCCTTCCTCTGTGACCTCCTCCTTCCTCCCTAGTCCCTCCATCCCTCTGATCTGTCTGTTGAGGATGAGCCATGGTTCAGGTTTTTTGCCGAGTTAGAGTTTGGCCGCCCGGTAAGTTCTGGTCTCTCTGGGAGGGAGAACGTGTCAACATGATATTGATTGGGCCCAGGGGCATATATTACATTTAATCAAAACATTTTTGAATTTATATGGTATGTTTGATGAACCTGAATGAATAGATGCCAGATTATTATACATATTTATTAAGAATCTTAAAAGATTGGCATAGCCCTGTCACTGTGTCTGTTTGGTTGGGGTTTGGATTGTTGTAAGTTGGCTACTCATTCTACTGAATAACTACGAAACAACCCAAAGGACACCCCAGGGATCTATACACTATAGAGATAGAGCGTTATGTTTTCTCCTGGGGGCTGGGTTGGCTAGTGTCTCCCTCAGCTGAAGCTAACACACCGATGTTACTTTCTCTAAGCCTGTGAGCCTGCACGGTCCCACTGCTCGAACACACGACAGCGTCAGGGAATGGAAAGACACGACCAGGTTCTAGAAGAAATATGTAGAGCAAAATATGGGCAGAAAATATGTGAAGTATGTGAAGGAGCCATACCATGGTACGATATATACAGAGTACCATAATGATTCAAACCTATAAACCAAGAATTATCTCCTGAGGAAAATATGAGATTTCCCTGTTTCTTAATCTCTCCTGTTTCCTTCTCTCATTTGTTTAGCTGATAATGTTGGTTGTCCCGTAGTATGGACCATGATGTCTACTGCTACTCTCCTTTGAGACCTCACTAGATGAGTCCTCTCCTCTCCTTTCTTCGCCAGCCTCCCAAGAAAACTCTTGACGAGATGCTGAACGAAGATTCTCCTGTTCCTGACACGGTAACGTCCACTCAAAGCTCTTCCAGATTATTGATCAGTTCAATAAATCTTAGAGGTGGATATGTTTATGGTGGTGACACCGTGGTGTATTCAAAGCTCTTTGGGTGCCTAACATGTAACATTAACATCTGAATCTAGGTGTGTGTGTGTGTGTGTGTGTGTGTGTGTGTGTGTGTGTGTGTGTGTGTGTGTGTGTGTGTGTGTGTGTGTGTGTGTGTGTGTACAGTTATCCAGCCGTTTGAGTGGGGAAGACAGATTCATACAAAGTCCTGCAAGGTGAGTGTGAGCATACAGATGTGTGTGAGGACCTTTTGCTTACCCGATAATCAGGTGAGCTACATGTCAGCATACTTACTTCTAAAATCGTATTCCTTTAATATGACCTTGTCATCCCCCACAGTTCGTCTGATGACTATATCGACTGGGGGAAATCTCAATCATCAATATCCCACTCCTCCAGCTGCCATACAGCCAATCACAGCCCAGTCAGAAGTAACCCGACCAATCAGGGTCAGATGTGGCCTTCAGCGCCCGCCAACAGCTGTGCTTCACCTATCAAAAGCAGAGGTTAGTTAAAGGTTACCAACAGGGTAACTTCCAACTCAATGTGTGGGTACAATGTGTATGCTTTAGCGACAGCTAGTGGAACAGACTTGACAGAAACGGAATATAATAAGAATGAATGTTAAAAGGAGAAATGTTTTGGATGATATTCGCTACTTTAACCGTCCCAGAGACCCTCTCTCGGAACCCAACATCCTGATCCACCACTAGCCTGACCAAGCGATAGACTTCCCCACACACCGTGGCATTATATATTTTATATATATATATATATTATATATACTAGAGTTTTGGCGCACGTGTTGCGCTCGCTCAACCTCTAGTTGTAATTAAATCCATAGCAATAATGTGGAAACCCCGGTCAATATTGTAACAAATTTCTGAGCGCATAAAATAATAACATTTGGACTATAATTTCACAACGTATAACATTTGTTCACCACAAATGACCCTTAAAAGCAGTGCCAACATTTAAATATTTTTTAACCATTCAGCGAACAAAATGCATCAGGCTGATTATCATTTAGGGGGCCACTCAATGACATGCAGAAGCGTCATCAACACGCCCACTGAAGTGTCGTGGTGGAGTACAAAGTGGTGACTTTGTACTCATTCAAATATAAGGTAATTTACATTTCCTACGGAGAAAATACTACCTCAGGGGTAGTATTATTCAGGAGATTTTCAGGGTAAAAATGTCAGGATATGTTGTTCACACATACGGCCCATCAGGAGAATATCAGGACTGAAAGCAGCTAGCTGTGAGAGCATTTGATTACATTATAAAATTAGTCAATTTATGGTAACAGGGGTTATTGTTCTATGCATGCAAATCATTTATTAAAAAGCTTTAACTGTTGTTCAGGGCTGATAAGGGCATTGACATTTTAAAATGCAAGGCAACTACTATTGGTTAGTTGAAAATAATAATAATCATCATTGAAATTAAACATCTCTTCCAGTGTCCTGGCCAAGACAGGCAGCAGTAGCCTACAGTCACACATAGCATACTCACAAAACGTAAGAAAAATAAACAACTAAAACAGTCCGCAGGGGGGAGGGGGGGAAATCATTTTCGCAAGACATTTGGGGAGGCTCAAGGAGGAGAGTAATATTACATTTGGGCAAAAAAGTGTAGTGGACTCTATAGACATAATTCACCATGCTGGGTTATTGACATGTTTTCGTTCTGTGTTATAGGGACACTGTCTCTTTAAGATCACGTGAGTTATGTGTCGGTGCGATGTTTGAATTTAAGGTTTTTTTATATGAAAAAATGAACAACCCGCTGTTGCTTGTCGAGGTGAGAAATTGTCTCTTCCCTTCTTTTATTGCAATTTCTACATTCTATAGACAGAACATGTTATCTGGGCGAGTGTGTCGCTGCGGTGTGTGCGTGTGTGTTCGTTCCTGGGCGTATGTGTTGCTGGTGGAATAGTTCTGTTTAAAAACATAACGTCTTACCTGGGCGAGTGTCGCTGCGGTGTGTGCACGTGCGTGTTTGTTCTTACCTGCGTGTCTGTCAATGGCGGAGCCGTTTTGTTCAAAGGTCCCATGGCAAGCTACTTTATGGATGCTTTAATATAGATATTAGTGGGCCCCTAGCACAATATTTGAAGACATTCCTGAAATTACAAAATTACAGCTACTACGAGTCGCCAGTCGCACATTGAGCTTTCCCCAAACGCACCGCTTAGGTGTCTGTAGCTTTAATGCAAATGAGGAGGAGAGAGGCGGTTCAAAGAGGAGAGTGGGGGTGTGGCCCTGAGCAGCTTGGGGCCACGGTACCATCCAATGAGTACCATGCGCTCAGTTTACAGTGGATGTATCGCAATGGCGAGGCGCACACAGCCTCTAGATATCTATATCATATAATGCATCCGTTTTTCCCCTAAATGCACCTAGCAGCAGCGGTAAGCCACTGATGAAATATGACCGCTGCTGCTGAATTTCTTTTTTTTTAACAAGAGGAGGGGAGAGCTTCAGCTTATCTCTTTAAAATAGGAATCTTATATTATTTTTCGCTACGCAAAATAATATAACATTCCGTGCGCTACGGACGCTGGATATGCGCTTCATATCTAGGTCAATTCACACACTTGTGAGTAAAGCATATAAACGGAGAGGAGAGGAGAGGAGAGGAGAGCTCCGTCTTGTCTCTTTAAAAAACTAATGTTATGTTATTTTGCGCTACGGACGCTTCATATCAAGGTCATTCACACATCTGAGTAAAGCAAAAAACGGAGAGGAGAGGAGAGCTCCGTCTTCTCTATAGAATCAAATATTATTTTGTGCTACAGACGCTTTATATTCAGGTCAATTCACACACCTGTGAGTAAAGCATATAAACGGAGAGGAACTTGGAAATAAATTGGCAGATTCAGAGTTTGCGGCTCAATAAATCATCAGTGAAAAATCGTTGCGACACAATTGACACCTCTAGCTAAATGTAGTAACCTAGAGAATCAGCTACAACATTGTTTTCATTCAAACGAGTCGTCTTTACCGAACGGTGAATTGCACTGGCCCACAATGGTAAACTTTCAATAGCGTCGCCATTATTAACTCTAGAGCCCCAAACCTTGTTTCATAGAGGTATTGCCTCTTTATGGTCCTACTACGACCTTTTGTTTTGAAAAATATCTCTTCTTATTTTTGAGGATTTTTTATTTAGCAAAAAATGTCAATAATGTCGCCATTATTGACTCTAGAGCCACAAAACTCGTTCCATATGGTCTTACTACAACCTTTAGTTTTGAAAATTATATCTCTTCTTATTTTTGAAGATTTTGTATTTAAGAACAACTTCAATAGCGTTGCCATTATTGAGTAGCCTGGCTCCTCCCGCCTAAGTACTTTCATTCAATTTAAATTTCCCTTCAGTACTGCGTCTGGGTCTGCGGTATGTTAGTGGGTTTTTCTCCGTCCAAATTTTGTGCGTCTAATCAGCTAACAGAGGGAGTGGCTGAGAACAATGATGTTAAAGTCATCACTCTGCGTGTGTGTCGATGGTGGAGCCGTTATGTTTCAAAACATAATGACTTAGCTCGGCGAGTGTGTCGCTGCCTTTGTCTTGACGTACGGTGTGTGCGCATGCGTGTGCAGTGATGGGCAGTAACGCGTTAGAAGTAAGGCGTTACTGTAATCCAATTACTTTTTTCAAATAACGAGTAAAGTAAGGGATTACAATTGCAAAAATAGTAATTCGATTACTTTTACTTTCCTGCAAGCAGCCTGCGTTACTGCGTTACTAAACCGTGTTTTATTTTTGCCATAGACAGTAAAATAATTTGGGATTTTGCCGTATTTGCTTTGTGAGACTGTCTCGTGACAATGACGTAGCTTATAGCGGCGCGACGTCTAGAAGTAAACAACAGACACGTGTGTGCAAGACTATTTCTTGTGTTAGGCCACATGGCTAATTTGCATCCGCGCACAGGATTCGCTGGCTCCGCAAGACAAATAATATAACATATTTAATACTCTCTATCCGTCTGTCTATCTATCTATCTATCTATCTATCTATCTATCTATCTATCTATCTATCTATCTATCTATCTATCTATCTATCTATCTATCTATCTATCTATCTATCTATCTATCTATCTATCTATCTATCTGAGCCGAATCACCGTCCTAAATGAATTCCCGACGTGTAGTTTGGTATTAATAAAGACTTGACTAGGCTATTTATCTATTCTAGGCTTTTAGTCAACAGTTATTCGCCAAAGGCAAAGTGAATAGTGGGGAATAGCCGACGAGACCGAAGGTTTATTTGTTGTTATCAGCTGACATTTTGCGATGAAAACAATATAGAGTTTGAGATGTCAATCATGGGATATTGCCCAATATCCCGAGATAGCGAACCAATCAAATTGCGCCATCTTAGGAGGTTCACGTGTAGCATATAACTATATATAATATCTATGTATTTATCTATGAAACACATCCTTCCATACACACACACACAGTTCAAACACATACTCTTATTTGACATTAGAACAGCCTAAATGTTAGCCTGGCTCCGCCCGCCTAAGTACTTCCGCTAAATTTGAATTTCCCTTCAGTACTAGGTCTGGACCTGCTGTATGTAATTTGGTTTTCTGGTGCCGCCACAGCGGCCACCAATCAGCGAACAGAGGGCGTGTCTGAGAACAATGACGATAAAGTCGTACGCCAGTTTGAGTTGTTGTTGTAGGTCGGTAGTTGATTTACAATGTGCAATTTTTCCCTGATAAATTAAATTCGACGAACAAAACCTGCAGCTGTCGTTGACGGACATTTTCGTGCAGACGCGCAAGGTGTTTGGTTTGTGTACAACCTGGGCGTGATTCCCGGCGCATGACATACGTCACAACCAAACGTTAGCGATTGGTTATGGCAGATCCAGAGTGGCACTGGGCAGATCCAATCATTTTAAACTTCAACAGACACCCGCCTTCAAGTGAGTTAACGTTTGTCAATTGATTAGGTCCAGACTCTCTGTACAAATTAAATGAAATGAAGTGAAGTACGAGAGTCTGGTAGAACCAGGCTACCTAAATGTGGCATGCAACAGCATTTTCTGTTTTGGTAAACGCATTACTCCTCTCTGCACTGCAACTGTTAAAAGATGTAAATGTTAATAGAGACTTTGGTTTTAATTATTTTATGGCTGTATTTTATTTACATCTATTCGAATGAAGGTGTGTATACACACCAAAACGATTTTCTTTAAATGAGACTGTTGCATTTAATTGATTTTTTTGTTTGCAATGTCTATAGTTAAAAAGATTGAGACTAATAAAAACAAGTTTTAAAAAAGCTTATTCAGGTTGTGTATAGCTAGTGTGTTTTTGAAAAGTAACTAAGTAAAGTAATTAGTAAAGTAACTAATTACTTTTGAAAGTAAGTAATCAGTAAAGTAACTGGATTACTTTCTTGGATAAGTAATCAGTAATCAGTAACTAATTACTTTTTCCAAGTAACTTGACCAACACTGTGCGTGTGTATGTGCGTGCGTGTTTGTGCACTTCTGTGTATGTGTCGCTGCATTTGTCTTGACGTGCGCGCGCGTGTGTGTGGTTGTGTGTGTATTAGGGATGGGCAAAATGATTATTTTCCGGGAACTAGTTCTTTCAGTTCAGTTCACCATAACGATTTGTTTGTTTGATTCGTTCGTTTTGATTCGTTCGTTACGTCAGATGACGTCATTTGACGTCATTTGACAGGGAATCTCTCAGGTGTCTGCCCCCCACCCGCGAGACGGCCCTGAGCATAATTTAAGTGACTTCTAGGCTCTACCCCTCGTGAAAATCAACAAGATATACTATATAGTATAACCAAACGTCCCACCAATATTTACACCACTTGCTTACTCTCTATATGTCGTTCATGGTTTTATATTTATAATTTCATTTAACTTTACATTTAATTCTTCATTATTCAGGCATTACAGAACTGTCATGGTCATAAATAAAAAAATACGAACTGCAGTTTAATTTCTTTGTTTGTTCTTGAATTGACGTAGAATGGAGCAAAGACTCCTGGGATTGGGAAATGCGTTTATCCAATAAACAGATGGAGGTCAAGTCTATTTTTGGAAATGTAGGGGGATATATGAGTGGCCCCACGTCGAATGGTATGACCCAAGATACGTCAGACAGAGAAAGCGCGCAAATTCGACGGTACCACCTTGTCATTTGTTTACCCAGGTGCCATGGCAACACCATTGCTACCTCTCATTGGCTGAATCTTTGAGAACGTTGTAGACTCAATCAATATACGTCGCGGGGAGACGAAGCTCTGTTCGTTTATATATTTTATTTACGTGACCATATTTTTGTTTTATGTTAAAAAAAAAGAATCAAAGAACCAGTTCTTCTTGTTTTGGGGAACCAGTTCTTGTCGTTAACGTTCGGGATTCGTTCGTTGTGAACGAATCGGTCGCGACTGACTCATCCCTAGTGTGTATGGGTGTTTGTGTGTGTGTGTGTGCATTTCCATGTATGTTTGTGCGCATGTGTGTGTGTGTGCGGTGTGTGTATGCGGTGTGTATGTGCGTGCTTGAGGTGTATGTATGCGTGCGCATGTGCGGTGTGTGTGTGTGTGTGCATGCATTTCCATTTATGTTCGTGCGCGTGTGTGTGCGGTGTGTGTATGCGGTGTATATGTGCTTGCTTGAGGTGTATCTATGCGTTCGTGCGTGCTGTGTGTGTGTGTGTGTTTGCATTTCCATGTATGTTCGTGCGCATGTGTATGAGGGGCCGCCTGGGACAGAATTCATACTTGGTCTTGCACACACTATTATAATCTCGCATATACACCACTATACTCATACACACACACTATTAAACTCCTTTTACATGTAAATATGAGAGTGTATAGTCGTGTATGTGAGAGAGTATAGTAGTGTATGTAAGAGGGTATAGTAGTGTATGTAAGAGAGTATAGTAGTGTATGTAAGAGAGTATAGTAGTGTATGTAAGAGAGTATAGTAGTGTATGTAAGAGAGTATAGTAGTGTATGTAAGAGAGTATAGTAGTATGTGTAAGAGAGTATAGTAGTGTATGTAAGAGAGTATAGTAGTGTATGTAAGAGAGTATTGTAGTATGTGTAAGAGAGTTTGAATGAAACGGGAGTGTTTGAATGAAACGGAAGTGAGTTTGAATGAAACGGAGTGAGTTTGAAATGTTCATAAGAGTCCGCAGAAATCGAATATCAATATTATTTTAGTTCCACGCTGATTGGCTACCGCGGCTAAGCGTCACGCGTTGGAGCGTTGAAAGTTCAATTTTCTGAACTCCGGGCGTTGGTGCGTTGGGCGCGTTACTGCGTTTACGTGCGTAAAGGTACGGCCACACCAACCGCGTTGCTCGCGTTAGGGGCGCTGAAAATCGGCATTTTTGCATAGGGTACCATTGGTCTAGGCGCGGTACACGCGTTGAAGCGTTGAAGAGTTGAAGCGTTGTGTTGGGGGCGTTAGGCGCGGCAGTTGCACGTTATTACGCACGTAAACGCAGTAATGCGCCCAACGCACCAACGCCCGGAGTTCAGAAAATTGAACTTTCAACGCTCCAACGCGTGACGCTTAGCCGCGGTAGCCAATCAGCGTGGAGCTTGACCCGACGTCACTGGCAGAGAGTAGTGACTCGAGCTTGCACAGAAGCATACGGCCGACATCTTTCTTTATTCTGGGTGGAAATAGTAACATAGTCACGCCATTAAATGCGTTTATGGAAACATTTCTAGCGAGAAATGTGCATTTTACTTTCATAATGTTCGCTCGGTGAATGTGAAGGATGTTTGGTTTGATATTTATGACGAAGAGGGAACGCTCCGTTCACTTGCATGGACAGAGTCTCTGGTTGCTAAACAACCTCAACGTCTTGGCGGACTATATCTCTGCTGATCAACACTGCGAATGCTGGAAACACACCAGATACACCATGTGAAGTTATTTAACCCGATTATTGTTATTTATATCCGAGATTATTTAATCTAACCTGATCTAAACTCTATCATGCACCCAAACACGGCGGCGTTTGGGTTTCCTACCTCGGACTCCAGCGCAGCCACGGCCGACATCTTTCTTTATTCTGGGTGGAAATAGTTACATAGTTACGCCATTAAATGCGTTTATGGAAACATTTTTAGCGAGAAATGTGCATTGTACTTTCATAATGTTCGCTCAGTGAATGTGAAGGATGTTTGGTTTGATAGTTATGACGAAGAGGGAACGCTCCGTTCACTTGCATGGACATGGACTCATCTAGCTGCGTTGGCGCGTTGACGCGTTGGAAGCGTTGAACCACCACACACTGGTCAAGCGTCAGGTTAGGCGCGTTACTCGCGTTATCCAACGCGAGTAACGCGGTTGGTGTGGCCGCACCATAATTACGTGCAACTGCCGCGCCTAACGCCCCCAACGCAACGCTTCAACGCTTCAACGCGTGTACCGCGCCTAGACCAATGGTTCCCTATGCAAAAATGCCGATTTTCAACGCCCCTAACGCGAGCAACGCGGTTGGTGTGGCCGTACCTTAAGACCAATACTTCCTTGTTTACAAGCCTTAAGGTGCGGCCACACCAGACGCGTATCTCGCGTACTTCGCGTATAAAATCGCCATTTTTTCCAGAGGGAACCATTGGTTTACGCGCGTATTACGCGTTTCACGCGTATAAGCAACATTTTACGCGCGTAACGCGCGTATGAGGCGCGTATATTTACGCGCTATACGCGCGTATATCGTGTACATTTCAAGAGTTCAAAAAATTGAACTTTTTACGCTCATACGCATGACGATTAGCCGCGTTGCCCAATCAGCGTTGAGCTTGACCCGACGTCACTGGCAGAGAGTATTGAGCTTGGACAGAAGCATACGGCCGACATCTTTCTTTATTCTGTGTGGAAATAGTAACATAGTTACGCCATTAAATGCTTTTATGGAAACATTTCTAGCGAGAAATGTGCATTTTACTTTCATAATGTTCGCTCGGTGAATGTGAAGGATGTTTGGTTTGATAGTTATGACGAAGAGGGAACGCTCCGTTCACTTGCATGGACAGAGTCTCTGGTTACTAAGCAACCTCAACGTCTTGGCGGACTATATATCTGCTGATCAACACTACGAATGCTGGAAACACACCAGACACACCATGTGAAGTTATTTAACCCGATTATTGTTATTTATATCCGAGATTATTTAATCTAACCCGATCTAAACTCTATCACCCAAACACGGCGGCGTTTGGGTTTCCTACCTCGGACTCCAGCGCAGCCACGGCCGACAACTTTCTTTATTCTGGGTGGAAATAGTAACATAGTTACGCCATTAAATGCGTTTATGGAAACATTTTTAGCGAGAAATGTGCATTTTACTTTCGTAATGTTCGCTCGGTGAATGTGAAGGATGTTTGGTTTGATAGTTATGACGAAGAGGGAACGCTCCGTTCACTTGCATGGACATGGACTCATCTAGGCGAGTGACGTAGGCGCGTATGGCGCGTATGCGACCATTTTTGACACAAAATGGTCAAGCAACATTTTACGCGCGTATCTCGCGTAAAAATTACGCGAGATACGCGTCTGTTGTGGCCACACCTTTACAAGCCAATGAGGCGATCACTATCAAAACGGTGCATGTATACTTTGATTGACAGCTACACCAGCAGACAGCAAGGGTCGGGGACGGGCCTTAGATATCCTAATAGCCAATGAAAATACCTTTCTGACGATATCCAGCATGTCAAACAACGTCTCACGTGTGGTTGAGAAAACAAATGCGCAAGGGGTGTGCGTAAACTAGCAGGCTCTTCCCCAGAGTCGGAAGACCCTGAGACCCTGGCAAACACAGCGGATTCAATGAATCAGACGACAATAGCAGAATTCAAACCCTGAATCGCAGTTTTCTAAAAAAAAACATAGTAGCGTTTCGGTTTTCTATTTTTCGGCTGCTTTGTATAAGATGGCTTGTGCATATACACAATGTAATTACACTAAAATAATATTGATATTCGATTTCTGCGGACTCTTATGAACATTTGAAACTCACTTCCGTTTCATTCAAACTCAATTCCGTTTCATTCAAACTCACTTCCGTTTCATTCCAACTATTAAACTCCTTTTACATGTAAGTATGAGAGTGTATAGTCGTGTATGTGAGAGAGTATAGTAGTGTATGTGAGAGAGAGTAGTAGTGTATGTGAGAGAGTATAATAGTGTATGTGAGAGAGTATAATAGTGTATGTGAGAGAGTATAATATGTGTGTGTAAGACCAAGTATGAATTCTGTCCCAGACGGCCCCTCATACATGTGCGTGTGTGTACGGTGTGTGTATGCGGTATGTATGTGCGTGCTTGAGGTGTATGTATGCGTTTGCGCATGCTGTGTGTGTGTGTGAGCTGCAGGCTGCTTGGCACATGCGCATATGAGTAACTTGAGTAACTGGTGCGACAGGCGGCAGGCCTGCTAATATAGTAGTAAAATATTTATAGATATATATAGTGTTTGTTATAACGCCGTTTAAAGAACAGCGTTACGTTACGCCGTTATTTTTTCAGTAATGGGGTAATCTAACTAACTAGTGTTTCCGTCGTTACAACTCCATTACTCTAGGTTAAATGCGGTGCGTTACTATGGCTGTGTCTCAATTCAGGGGCCGCATCCTTCGAAGGATTTGTCTCCTGAATTGAGACACAACCTATGACTTGATTGAATAAACAGCGTAACCCGAACGCACCCCTGGCTCCACACACAAACTGCTGGTGAGTGAGGACGCCGGCTGGGTTAACAGCTAGATGAGCGATTATGATTGGCTAAGGCAAAGTCCTGTTTCATGGTAGCCAATCGGAGCCATTGCTTTTACACGCAAGCCAGGACACACACACACACACACAGACACACACACACAGACACACACACACACACACACACACACACACACACACACACACACACACACACACACACACACACACACACACACACACACACACACACACACACACACACACACACACACGCTAACACACACACCCACTCACCAAACAGATTCTATGAAGCAGCAGAATTGGCGAGTCCGGAGCATTCCGATGAAAAGTTGGCATTTTCTGTAGTATTCGGCAGATGTTCCGTAGCCTTTGCAACCAAGCAAATACAAATTGAGAAATAGAGAAATATATCAGGGCCTTCAATGGGCAGTTCAACCATTTAGCACATTAAGGCCAAGTGAAAACTGCTCAGAAAAATCCAAATTCTTTGACATATAGCATTCTTTTTTTTCACAGTAACGCAAATAGTTAATTTCCCTGGTAAGGCAAGGCAAGGCAATGCAACTTTATTTATACAGCACTTTTCATGCACAAGACCAATGAGAGTGCCAGCTCCCAACCCCTTTAAGAGCCATGAGCGCATTTGAATCTGACGAGTTGATATTTTGAAAGCGCGTCTGCAGTCTCCGATGAGACAGATGCACATGAATTTCAAACTGCAAATGGCTAAATTTATGGCCAAATAATATGGCCTAGTTCACACATGGAATAAGGTTTTCTTCCACAACTTCAGAAATACTGAGTCCTCAAATAAATTTCGGCAAAGAAAACGTATATGATATAACATATGATATGCGGTACCTGTGGTTCTATTTAATGATGTACGCAATACATTATAAATATTGTTTCTTATCAGTATTGTATGCATTATCGTTATCGACTTGTGTTCCTAATATGCATGTGTCCCCCCGTTAATGTACATTGCCATGGACTGTATTATGCGTTACGTGTTTAGTTTGCGTGTGTTTAAACAGATGGACGTACACACGCGCGCCCGCATTCATTCATTCTTTTTAACACTCACTCGCTGTAAAACAATGTTTTCTCACGATCAAAATACTCATCAATCCTAAAAGTTATGGGCATGTATACATTGTCTGTGTCAAGAAAATATGTGTTTGCTTTACGGTGTTTGCAGTAAAGCAACTTATTACCGCTGTATCAGCTGTTCTTTCCCAAATAATTTACCAAGAATGTGTGGCTAGGTAGATGAGAGAAGCAAAGTGTATGCGCTAGGTGCACAAGCAACATTATGCATGCGCCCTTAAAATAGCATCTGAACAACGCGCCACCATCTTTAAACCAGGTATTTCCAGGTTTGTGGCGCAAGGGGTTTCTGAAATGTCAAAATAGCCCCAGGGAACGTTTGCGCCAGAACACGCCTCCTCTTTTCGCCGAGCCGCCCCTTGGGGCGCAAGATCATTCCCTAATTTACCGACGCGTGGCGCAGGAGGGAAAAGAACGCTCTGCGCCAGTTGCAAACCAGCAACGACACATGCGCCAGTGATTAAGTCAATTGCGCCGGATGCAAGATAGGGCCCTTAATGCACTGGAAAAAGGGATTTATGCCGCACTTCATCTGATTATTATTTTGTAATTCAATTCAAATAAACATTTTTTGTTTTATTTTTAAAATAACTTTTTTTTACTTCAAAATACTGTGAAATATAGATATTTTTAGTTAGGAGTTCAATTAAGAAATATCTATTTTGACAAATGTAAAATGTCAAGGTTACGTACAAGCCTGCGCATGCGCATTAAATACAAAGACGCTTACGACTACTGGACCAAACCGCAGTGTTGCCAACTTAGCGATTTTGTCGCTATTTAGCTACTTTTCAGACCCCTTTGGCGACTTTTTTTCAAAACAGCGACAAGCGACAAATCTAGCTTCTTTTTCAGCTGCTATTGGTGACTTTTGGCGACTTTTTGAGGTGAAAGCACTACCCTTGACCAGAGTGACGATGACCCACTGGCGGCAGTAGCTCAGGTGGTAGAGCGGGTTGGCTGGTAATCTGAAGGTTGTTGGTTCAATCCCCGGCTTCACCAAGCAGTGTATCGAGGTGTCTTTGGCAAAGCACCTAACCCTGACTGATGTCGCGATGTGATGTCGAATCCAGACAGAAGCGGCGAGAGCCGAGCGGGAAAAAATGATGATGATGATGTATACAATAATGAGAAACAATTGTTTGATTAAATTGTAATCTTTTTGATTGGATAAACCAAATTATTTCTGATAGATATTTCTTAAATGAGAACCAATTGTTGGAGTGAATCAATATTTTTTTGTTTAGGATTTAACATACGATTTAAATGTATTAACTTCATTCAAAGAATAGAATTATACTTGGTGCCAAGTTGTATTATTTTGTTTTTATGAACATAGGAAATATTGTTTGAGGCAAGCTATATATTTGTCATTGGCTCAAGTTATGTAATATAGATGTGAACCATTACCCATATTTTTTTTACTTGGTTCAACAGAAGACTTTTTCCAGTGTGTGTATTTTGTCCAGTGTATCCAATAGATCAATGTAATCCCTCTTCAGAAGTTCTGACTGTTCTCTTTGAATATCATTAAATCCTGCATGCACAATAATCTGTGAGATTTTGTTCTGTCCGCAACCTCCATCCGGACACATTTCAGGGCTCAGGGGTGCACGGGTGGCCGACGCATGCGCAGCTCGCCTCCATGGCGACTGGTTCTTGTTCCGTCTCTTTCCGCACCGTCCGTCCGGACGCATCTCGGGGCTCAGGGGTGCATGGGTGGCCGACGCATGCACAGCTCGCCTCTCTGGCGACGGATTCATGATCGGTCTCTGTCCGCACTATATGTCCTGACGCATCTCGGGGCTCAGGGGTATGGCAAGCCGAGTGTGCCACAATTCTACTTCAATTAAACGCGGTCTGAAACGCCAGCACGCGTGCCCAGAACGCGTTTTGGTTTTCCAGAACGCGTTCCGGCGTTTCAGCGCGCGCGCCCAGAACGCGTTCCGGCGTTTCAGCGCGCGCGCCCAGCGTTTCAGCGCGCGCGCCCAGCGTTTCAGCGCGCGCGCCCAGAACGCGTTCTGGCATTTCAGCACGCGCGCCAAGAACGCGTTCCGGCATTTCTGCGTGCGCGCTCAGAACGCATATTAGCATATTAACAGCACGCGTGCTGTTAATATGCTAATGCGCTCCTCCCCTCAATTTTCTCAGCCAATAGATTTGAGCCGTTTTCCCCTAATCATATGCTAGGGCAAACACACAGACAACATCAGTCGAGACCAGAGCTCTTCTTTCGCGAATCTTTTCTGTTGTGTCGTTCTTAAAGTCGAAAGATGTTAAGATGTTTCAAATTAGGTGGTTAATGTGGAGGTGGTGAACACTACAAGTACATACACTTTGACTCTGGCTCTGCTTGCTGCTCCGGCCTGTTGTTACACAGGGCTGGCTGCAGCTTTTTTCTCCTTTACTGGTTTTTGACTTGTATAACAGTGTGGTCTTCTCTGTCAGTTGTACCTGTGTGGCCACATGCTGCTCTGGGTGTAGTAGTACCAGATAGGTTAAATGTAGAGAAAGAATTTCCACAACGGCTTAATAAAGTACACTATTATTGTATTTTTTCTATTACATTTTATATATTCTATATATATATAGTTTTTTCTATCTGTCTCATTCCAACTGATGAAGTGAATTATACCTCGTCTTATAGGCTACTACCACGTACAGGCTAAAACCTGCAACTGCATGTTAATACTTCAGACGGACTTATTTACTTCTAATGGAATTTTAACTCTAACTTCTGAACTCTTTTATTGTTTTTATTGTACTCAGAAGACGAATAAGCTGACTCATGTAATGCTGTAATAAATAAATGCAATAAACGATAAGCTATAAATAAAAGTATTTTTTAATTATGTTATCATAGTTGCCACGGCACTTACCATACACAATGTTCAGTCAAGTAGCTTAGATAGTGTATAGTCAAAGTGTATGTACTTGTAGTGTTCACCACCTCCACATTAACCACCTAATTTGAAACATCTTAACATCTTTCGACTTTAAGAACGACACAACAGAAAAGATTCGCGAAAGAAGAGCTCTGGTCTCGACTGATGTTGTCTGTGTGTTTGCCCTAGCATATGATTAGGTGAAAACGGCTCAAATCTATTGGCTGAGAAAATTGAGGGGAGGAGTGCATTAGCATATTAACAGCACGCGTGCTGTTAATATGCTAATATGCGTTCTGAGCGCGCGCGCAGAAATGCCGGAACGCGTTCTTGGCGCGCGCGCTGAAATGCCAGAACGCGTTCTGGGCGCGCGCGCTGAAACGCCGGAACGCGTTCTGGGCGCGCGCGCTGAAACGCCGGAACGTGTTCTGGAAAACCAAAACGCGTTCTGGGCACGCGTGCTGGCGTTTCAGAACGCGTTTAATTGAAGTCGAATTGTGGCACACTCGGCTTGCCATACAGGGGTGCATGGGTGGCAGGCGCGTTCGTGGACTCTTGAATTGGCAGGAACCGGTTCTTCAGCGGCAGGGTTAAATTCAGTGAGGGGCTAATCCGGCTGATACATGCAACTTTAACTTTGGGTAGCTTAGCATTTGGAGTTGAGTGAACTTGTTGATTCACTTTGGTATGTTGTTTTGGCTTAGCGCCGACTCTGTGCCAGTGAGACGCAGCTGGAACTGTCTCTCTCATGTCCAGCTTCGCGAAGGATACAGTGTAGCTTTGATCATCTTGTTGTATATTTGTCTGAGTTAGATCAGCAAACTCAACCATCAGCACTGTATCCTGGAGGAGTCCTTTGCATTTTTCTAATGCTGCTAGTCTCGTTTCAAATAAATCGGAGTACAGAGGCATGTTGGCGATAGGAAAGTCCAAGGCTTTTGCTGTGGTCTGATCCGGGAGTCATAAAAAGTGCCAAAATGTATCGTTGAATCGAGCGATTGAGGACTACGGAAACAAACTATATATTGTTCAGTATTATGATCATGGAATAAAATAAAATAAAGTAGATCTGAACACTGAATTAAGTATTTTTTTCCAATGCCTAGTGGAGCTCCGGGAAACATGACCCCTCTCTCTGCTGCCCCTCTCAAGAGTAACTAGTTACATTTATTATAGAGTTATTTAATTAATAATTCAGTTACTTTTTGGAACAAGTAGTGAGTAAATATAACTAATTACTTTTTTAATTGAACATTGCCAAAACTGTGTATATATATATATTAGTGCCGTCAGTTAAACACGTTATTAACGGCGTTAACACAAACCGATTTTAACGGCGTTAATTTTTTTATCGCGCGATTAACGCAATTCTTTATTTAAAAAAAAATATATATAGATATATTCTTTTTTTTCTTTGGCTCAAAACAAAGAAGCAGTATAGTACAGCTTGATTGCTATGTTCAAGGCAGTATCTTTGTATGTTCATCGTTTAATTGCACTATAGGTCTTTTTTTGTATCGTCCTGTTTTGATCAGTATATGCCAATGTTGTTATCAATAAAAAAACATTTGCACAAGGCAAGCCGATGCACTCCTCCATGTTGATAAGAGCATTAAAATGAGAAAAAAATTATGGGACAAAGGGATATTAACTCGCGATTAATCGCGAGTTAACTATGACATTAATGCGATTAATCGCGATTAAATATTTTAACCGCTTGACTAATATATATATATATTAGTGCTGTCAGTTTAACGCGTTTTTGGCTTGGCAAAAGTTGTCGTTTTTTCACCTGCTGTCTAGCAACAACTAGTCACGTTAGAAAAACGACAACACCATACCGGATCTAGCTACACCGGAAACAAAACAACAAGCACGCCGCACAAACTCGTTGGGGCAAGCAAGGATACGGAGCGGGTGAAAAAGTCCTTAAAGGTGTGTGTGTGTTTGTGTGTCACTCTGTTCGAGCCTGCACAAGAGTTCACAGCTCAGGCTGCTGGACTGCGCTGCAAGGAACTTTTATAAGCGCAATATTGTTATCCCGCAGTAATCAGCCCGACAGCCCCGAAACGTTAACGGCCCACCGGGAATTCTCCCGACTCTCCCGATTACCACTCCGCCACCTTGTTTGTGTGTGTGTGTGTGTGTGTGTGTGTGTGTGTGTGTGTGTGTGTGTGTGTGTGTGTGTGTGTGTGTGTGTGTGTGTGTGTGTGTGTGTGTGTGTGTGTGTGTGTGTGTGTGTGTGTGGGCGTTAATCGATAGCCTGGTAATGTGCATAGGCCTACGTACGGTAGGAATATCCATACTGGTTTAAATAATAAATGTTATAGTATTTCCCATCTTTGCTGAGCAAGAGTTTTGTTCGAAAGTTCATTGATTGAAACAAATATAAGTCTGGGCTATTGAAGTTTTACGGTAGGCCTACCACTGTCATTCACCTAGCCGGTGTCAAGTGGACCGGGTTGAATTCACTGCGGGTCTCTCTTCTTATATCCATCTTACCTAATATTTTTTATTACTGTCCTTCTCAACACTCTCTCATCTCACTAAAAGGCTAGCAGCACGAAATCAAGGGATATTTAGAATAGAAAAAAATTAATATGAATTAATATTCATAATATTAATATTAGTGCTGTCAGTTAAACGCGTTATTAAAGGCGTTAACGCAAACCAATTTTAACGGCGTTAATTTTTTTTAGCGCACGATTAACGCAATTAATTAATTAATTCATTTTTTTTGGGGTTAGGGTTAGGGTTAGAAGCAGTAGCCTGACTGCTATGTTCAAGGCAGTATGTTTGTATGTTCATCGTTTAATTGCACTATAGGCATTTTTTTTGTATCGTCCTGTTTTGATCAGTATATGCCAATGTTGTTATCAATAAAAAAACATTTGCACAAGGCAAGCCGATGCACTTCTCCATGTTGATAAGTAAAAATAAAAATTAATGGGACAAAGAAATCAAGGGATATTTAGCATAAAAAAAAATCGTGAGTTAACTATGACATTAATGCGATTAATCGCGATTAAATATTTTAATCGCTTGACAGCACTAATATATATAGATATGTATGTGTATATGTGTGTGTCCTAGAACTAGAGCTAGTGGCGTAACATCATGGTGATATGCCCCGGTGCAAATATTTATTTTGTGCCCCTGGACAGGACTTCCGAGCGGGGGTGGGGGGGGCCTCCATGGGCCCCTGACGTCGTCTGGGCCTCGGTGCAGTGCACCGTCGATATTTACGCCACTGAGCTGAACCGTGTCTCAGCATTACTCAGACAGCCAGTGAGGATGAGCGTATGAATGAATGAATGCCTTTTATCAGGATGAGCTAATGTTCCCCCCTCACTAAAATATTGGAGAATGTTGCTATCGAAAAATAACATTTGCGATACAGCTGTACTAATCATGATATCAAAGCATCCTGTGTTCAGCTAACGCACGGCCAGTAAATATTGGCCTACGGCGCCGACTGGTCTGGAGATGATAGCGATAAATAAAGGTCTATGAATATAGTTTAGCACTACGGACACAATAAGCGGACTGTGTGATGAGGAACGTTAACAGGCTGTTACCTCAGCCAGGTCCTACAACGTGCTCAACGGGTAAACAGATTAGTTTGTAGGCTGTAGGTGTTCAGTTGGGTGCAATCAGCAACCTTAATATTGCAGCTAGTTGCTGCAATATTCTGCACCCTGGACCTTTTCATGTTATCATCGGTTAACCGTATTGACACCCTTCTGTCTGTCTGTTGTGCTATCTGCATATTACAATGTCCTGTTTCGTCTCTCTTCCTTAACGCGGCCGTACGGCTCGTCCTCAGGTGGGGGCGTCCATTTTGACGACTGTCGCACAGTCTTAAGCATGCAACACAGAGCTCATGACCTGCAGCACACTGACACAGAACCACTGCTGCCTCTGCTCCGCCACAAAGAAGCTCACAACACAGACGGCAAGGCCACCACAGCACTGAGCTCTGTCAGCAGCACGTGTATAGCAGAGGGATGGGAGGAGGAAGGAGATGGGAAGAAGGAGAGAGATATGAACAATCAAAGGGTGATAGCAGAGTTGGGAAACATGGAAGAAAAAGAGATGACCAAAACATCCAAACTTTTGACCAAAAGCACCACTTGGCCCGAGGAGATGAACGGGAGGGTGAGCTGCCAGGCAAAGGACGAGGTTCGACCTGTAGAGGAGGTGGACAAGAGAGGAGGAGAGGAAGAGGGATGCCCCACCTCTGAACGTGTCTATTGGATAGAGGCCACAGAGGGACGAAGAGAGGAGGGACCGCAGGTGGGAGGAGAGCTGGTTAGGACTGATGTAGAAGAGGATAAGGGGGAAGAAGAGGAGGAGAGGGGAGAACGACAGACCCAGAGGATCAGGAGAAGCAAGGAGCCAGGAGCAGCGCATGTTGTCCCCCCCCCTCGCTCCAAAAGTGTCGGCTCTTTCACACAGGGATCGAAGCACAGAGAGGGCCAGCGACAGAGTACCCACACTTCAGCTGGCTTTCTTAATCTGTACCGCTCTATGCACAATATTAACAGAAAGGAGGTGATGTCAGGGCATTTGCCCAAGGCTGTGTGTGATATACAGGCTCGCATATTGGCTTACAAAGAAGAGATGGTCAATGACCAGCTGAACAAGGCTGAACCCCGAATGGTTCCGCTCCACGCTGGAGAGCAGGGGACAGAACATGGTGGAGCCCCGAGGGCGCCCACCGTGCAGAACCGCATCTCTCAGTTTCAACGCCTGATAAACAAATCTCAGTCCATGCCAAACCTGGGATGTCGGGGAGGAGGAGAGAGATGTGCGAGGGACAGAGTAGGGGAGGAGGCTGGACACGGTCAAGGCTACATGCCAAACTATAAACCTCCCAAACACGGCCCTGCCTTGCGCCTGGAGAGGCCGGGGGTCCGAGCCCTAGAGAGCCGGCGTGCACCTGAAGGCCGGTCCACCGTTATCCATAAGCCAGCAGTGTTACACTTCCTGGATAAGAAGGAACCCTCACATACCAACAACGGCCCTCGGAACTGCTCCGTGGTCCAACAGTTCAACCACAACACTCTTCTATGCTTCGAACAGGAACACATAGGCAAGAGCAGGCATGGTACTTCACATAATGTACATGGAGATAGCAGACATTGCAATGAGACGTGCACAGATTCCCCACCCGTACTCTATATAAACTCAAGAATGCAAGATGGGACACATGCAGGCCACGTCAACTACATGCACCATCGCAAACATCTCCACAGCCAATGTAGCGAGGTAAGAGAGCAGTACGGCAGCCTGCATCAAACCCCTTCACGGGAATGCAAGGTTGAGGAAGGCAGCCTGGCATTGGACTGGTTAGTGTACAATGGCTCTTCTGTGTACAGCAAAAGTGAGAAGGAAAGAATATCTTATTCCTCCCATCCGCCCCGTTTCTCTCCTTCTAACGACCACAAGAACCCTTTGCCATGCAGGCCTTCCCCGCCTGTCCCTCAGAGTCCTAACCTCTGTGGAGGCATCGGTCATCATTACCAGCCCGCAAGCCTCCTCAGTCCCACTCCTTATCTGAGCCAGGGAGCTCCAGCCTTGAGCAAATCGCCAATTCCAAGAGCTGTGAGTCCCTGCGTGATGCCAAACTCCTCAGTCCCTGACCCCTGCAGGCTTACTGGTAACCCTGTAAGTACACAGCAAGCAAGACAGTTCTTTGCAGGGCTCCAGTGCAAATCTGATGGATCCACCGCCCCCACAGAGCACAGGAGATACACTTCATCCTCTCAGAAACCTGCTGTCCCAACCAGGGAGCCCATTAACAGGTCCCGCAGTCCCCTTGGCCCCCTTCCAACACACAGAGAATGTGGTAGGCGGTCCACTCCTTGTTCTAAGGTGTTAGATAGCCCTCACCCAACCCCTGGTTACTTTGCCGTTGCAGACTCTAGTCAACCTCTAGATCCCTGCAGAGCCCCCCCCGTCCACCCGGACCCCTGCAGAGCCCCCCGCTCCACCAGCTCCGTGTTCCTGGCCCTGGAGCGCGCCCTCAGCGGGATCTGGGAGTACCTGAGAGAGGAGGGGGAGGAGGGGGAGGAGCGTGAGCAGGAGGAGGGAGAGGAGGAGGAGGGAGAAGGAGACAGCAGAGGGACGCCACTGGCCCCTGAGCGGGGCTCGTCCCTCTGGGCGGTGGAACATCAGCGCACGGCACACTCTGGCAGCGGGAGGGGCCCCAAGGCGGGGGCGGAGAGGACCAGGAGAGCAGGAACTAACCAATGGGAGCTGGACGTTGGCGTACGGTGTACCAACAGCTTCTCCAATGATCACACTGTAGCTAGCTACGACCGGCAGGACAGAAGAGAGGAGCCTGGGATCTGCCAAGGTTCACCCCCCCCCCCCACCGACCCTTCATACCACTCCTGATGATTGCAGGCCAATCTGATATCTGATAAGAATAACTAGGGGGCAGGTTTAGTCTGTTTAAGGTTTGATTGGGGAAAGAAAAACTGTAAGAAAACAGTGTAAAACAAATCAAATATATTTATCAGGCAATTCCCATCATATCTGTTTGGCTTGCAACCTACCATGCATGTGAGAAGGTATAGATGTCCAACAATCACCTGCGCCTCCATCTACCATAGAACCTGATCTAATAGATCCAAACCTTCTCCATCTCTATGTTCTGCTGCATCACTGTGATAGAAAAGTCACGTGCCGTAACTGTTGGTTTGTGATTGTTTTGTTGCTGTCAGTTGTTAATGTAAAGTTGTGATGTTGCTCTGGCTTTTGTTGTCCATGTTGTCATTATAGAGTTATCAAATATTTATTATTAAAAATATGTAATTTGGCCGCATACCTTTAACTGCAGTATGTTATTCTAATCACAATCTCATCTTATTCATGCCCAGAGCCACCAAAGACTACGTTCAGAAACTCAGCCATCCCTGACAGAAAGTCTGTTGCTGAGGTAAGGAGGATAGACATTTCATGTCCGTTTACAGAACTAAGTTCATGTCTGATGAAGGAAACATATTTTTAGGACATGTCGGCCAGCAAAGTTTTAGAACTTTAGAGTATGATCATAAGAAACTACGTGCAGCAAAGTTACCAAGGATACATTCAGTGAGACAATGGAAGCCAAGCCATTCTCTTTTGACGAATTCAGGAAACTATGTTACATCACTATACAAAGATTAAAAGGAAATCATCATAAAAAAAACATTGATCATAAGTATCATATTTTGTTGTGTTTTGTGTTTTATTACAGTGTACTTTACTTTGCCATCTCCTTTTTGACATTTCTAAAAGTGGCTTCTTAAAAGTTAAATCTACGCTAACTTTATTTATATTTTTGTTGTGTATTCAAATGTCATTGTTTCCTTTTCCAGTGCGCCAGGGTTCTCTACAACTTTGATGCTCACACCTCAAAGTGAGTTCATTGGCTGAGCCCCACACTGGTTCCATCTGCAGCCCACTGGGCAGAGGACCCCAGTCACTCCCCTCACAGGGGGGTCATCACACATCCATCAATGTTAACAATGTGATAAACTCTGTGTGACAATTTTTGGTCAAGATATTAAATGCATAGAATATAATATAATTTTATTAAATTAAGAATATCAAGAGTATTGAAATTCAGCAGAAGAACATTGTAGGTTTCCTAGTTCTTATGAACAGTTTGACTCACTGGGCTGTGGTCCACCTTAACCATGGTCTTGTTGTGTTTAGGGAGCTGTCCCTGAGGAAAGGCGATGTGGTGACCATCACCAGACTGGTGGACAGTAACTGGTATGAAGGCCAGCTCAGGAGAGCAGTGGGGATATTCCCTGTCTCCTATGTCCAGGTCAGTCGTCTCTACAGTTGGTCCGTTGCAGTATTTGTCTAATGAGGGGTCCCACCCCCCACACACCACACCTGTCTCTCTCTCCTTTGCTCCCTGATGCAGAAGATCTGTTCCCAGCCCCGTCGCCCCCCCCCACCCTCCACCCCGTCCCGCTCCTCCGTCCTGGGGGAGGCGGTGGTCCGCTTTAACTTCACAGCCGACACCCCAGTAGAGCTGTCCCTGCGTAAGGTACGGCTCCAACTCTGTCAGCGCGGGGAGACGCCTTTAGAGTCTCCGCGAGAAAGCTAGGTTGTTGCGTATCACACACTTTTAAAGATCCCATATCATGCTTTTTTAGGGTTTAGTTGCATTTGGGGGTACTACTAGAATAGGGTTTCATGCCTGTATGTTAGAAATACCCCTTATTAATCTCAAACAGAAGTGTGAGGTTAATAAGGGGTAAAAGTTACAGAAGTTGTAAACATTGTGGTTGGCCGGGAGGCGGGACTTCAGCACTTCAGCCCCGCCCACTGCAGTCTGACGTCACACTGTTACAGAAGTAAAGTTGAGTGCAAACGAGCTTCCCGCCCTTATTGAGGGGCATTCTTGGTGGGGGGAACACTCCCCCTGGGGAGGACTTAGAGGTTTCTAGCTTGTCAGATGCAAAAACATGTATATACATTGTAGAACATATAACATAGAACATGTAACATAGAACATAGAACATATAATATCTAAAGCTAAGGGACGCCTAACCCATTAATCACCCCTTTAAGCTCTGCAAACAGGGTGCCCTAACAGGGTGCCCAGACAGGGTGCCCAGACAGGGTGCCCTAACAGGGTGCCCGGACAGGGTGCCCGGACAGGGTGCCCGGACAGGGTGCCCTAACAGGGTGCCCAGACAGGGTGCCCGAACAGGGTGCCCAGACAGGGTGCCCTAATGACGCGGCCACACGTTGTCAGAATGCCGACTAATACGTATGCTCAGCTCTCTCTCTGTCGCTGCTGTCTGGCAGTTAGCACCCATCTTTTTAAACTATTAAATATAGCAGAGGCAAATATAGTCTTGAAAATAAATAAAGATTAGCCATCTTGAAATATTGATATAATGTTATGTGGTTCTGGAAGCAGGTAAAGGTAAAACATATTATACCACCAGGTGTGAGTGTGATGGCTGACTTGTAATGGATAATCAAACACACACCTGGTGGTATAATATGTCACCTTTAACCATTGTGTGTTAGTTCTCTGAGGACACTGATGTTGTGTGTTGGTTCTCTGAGCTGATGTTGTGTGTCTGTTCTCTGAGCTGATCTTGTGTGTGTTCTCTGAGCTGATGTTGTGTGTTGGTTCTCTGAGCTGATGTTGTGTGTTGGTCCTCTGAGCTGATATTGTGTGTGTGGGGCGGGGGGTGCATGTGTCCAGGGAGAAGGCGTAGTGATACTGAGAAAGGTGGATCAGAACTGGTATGAAGGCTGTGTCCCGGGCGGCCAGCGAAGGGGGATATTCCCCGTCTCTTATGTCTCTGCGCCCTACGGCCAGCCTAGGTGGCAGACTCCCGTAGCGGACTCTGAACAGGTACACAGCATGCCCTGTAGTCAAGATCGTCCGTCTGGCTTGGTGTGCGCTGTACATGTTTTAGAGTGGGTTGGATGTTAACTAGTGTGGCTTGGTGTGCGCTGTACATGTTTTAGAGTGGGGTTGGATGTTAACTAGTGTGGCTTGGTGTTAGCTGTACATGTTTTAGAGTGAGTTGGATGTTAAATTGTGTGCTTATAAGTGCTGTAGGTAAGGATATAAGGTTAATATAGAAGGCAGAGGACAATTTTGATGAAAATGTCTCCCCCCTACCTCTCTCCCTCCCCCCCCTGCCCCTTGGGTGAGATGATAATGCCCTGCTAGTTTGGAGTAGATGATAAGGCCCTGTGTGTGTTTGTGGGAGAATTAATGCCCTGTGTTTAGGGGAGATGATAATGCCCTGCCCCTCTGGGGTAGATGATAATGCCCTGCGTTTGGGGTAGATGATAATGCCCTGTGTTTGGGGGAGATGATAATGCCCTCCGCTGTGTGCACATGTGATTGACAGTCGAGCTGGATTTCGCTGACCAATCAAGGCATAGATGCCTTGATTGGTCAGAAATCGGCCAGGAACAGTCCTAACAACAGGTGTCTCATACAGAAGCAGGCAGTCAAGCAGAACAGACCTCCTCACAGAGCATTCACTCACTGGTTTATGTCTTCCAAAGCGAGCGACCAAACAAATGTTCTAGACCCCTATCAACTGTTAGAGGAAACAGCAATTTGTCTATAGGTTCTGTCATGCCTAAATAAAACTTGTGGTGGGAAATGTATAATATTAAGAGAGTTTCAACATTAAGATTTGTTTCTGAAAACATTTCTAGCGATAAATGTGAATTTTATTTCCGTTATATTCAGATACTGAATGTATATAATGTTTATTATGTTAGTTAATGCAATGTTTTCTATGGTTGCCATGGTGATTCATATGAAACCAGTCTTGCATGTGGATTCAGGGATGCAAGCTGGCATGTTGTGTGAATCAACTTCTCTGCGTTGAGTCGTCATCTGAGCTGCTGTCCTCAGCGCTGTTTGATGTAACAGAGGATCTTCAGAGTGACCCAGGGAGGACATTGGATCTCTGAGGATAACTAGAAGAAGATTGAGGATTGTATTGAAGATCTGAAGATTGTTAGAAATTGTATCAAAACAATTTTAATGCCGAAACTATCTTAAAATGTTGCATTTTCCACAGAGAATAAATCAATCGATTTTTATATTGTCCAAGACAGAACCAGGACGTACTTTTTGCTGTTTCTTCGAACATTTGATTTCTAGGCGTTTCTAAAATGGGTAAGTGTCGTTCTGGATGACGAATACAAACCAGCTATTGTTTGGTTTAGGTTGGAGAACGACTGGGCTGACAGATGTCAATTGATAGAGTTAAGTCCTCCATACATAGGGTTAGGTTAGTTAACCCTAACTAACCTTTAGTCACAGAGACGCAGAGTTGGAAGGATTTAGAAAGAGTCTTTATGAATGTCGAAATGTGAAAATCCCATCTGAATAGAATATTGCCATAATAAACTTGTCACAACTGTAATTTTCCCAGTATCCCACAACGGCAATCATTTAATCAATATTAAAATTATTATAAAAAGAGGCAATTGTAATTTCTAAAACAATGGAAAAAACAAAATATGGCAAAGCTTTACTTCAGCTTTTAAAATATTATTTTTGTTTTCATGGAATAATATTGATATAAAATGTATTTAGGGTAAAATAAATCTGTGAATTCATCAGTGAATATATCAACACTAAGAACCAATTGCAATGCGCTCAAAGCTCCATGTACCGGACATATGCATCAGTTATGTAGGGGGGGGCTCATCTCTCGACCGACCAGGGGCCGCAGTCATGTGACTGGAGCCCGCTGCATGCGGAGCACAACAATGCATCGATTTATCACTTATTTTTTAAATGTGCATTTATTTGTTGATGATGAGGTCATGGTTGTGCTGTGCGGCGTGGTGATATGGTAGTGTTAATAGTAAGTGGAGCTATTGTCTTATATTATCTCTCCCTGCCCCCCCCCCCCCCTCCCCAGCTCAAGCCCTTACCCTTGCGACCTCATGTTGAACCCTGGGCCGCCCCGCATGGAGCTGCTTCCTCCCACTCCTCCTCCCCCTCCCAGACAGCCCTCCAGGCCCTCACCCAGGACTGGATCTCCCTGACCTTTGACCTCCCAGCCTCCATCTCCTCCCCCCTATCCCCCTTCCACTCTCATCCCACTGGAGGATGTGCTTCCTCCTCAGCGCTGTCCAGCCCCCCCACCCCCCCACCCCTCCCCGCCTCCTTCACCCGCTACCTCCCCTGCACCCCCGCCGCCCCCCTCCAGCCCGGGGTCTCCACCCCAGGCCCGACTCCGCCCCCTTACCCTCGCGGCCTCCTGCTGGAGATGCAGGAGCTGGACGCCTTGCTGTCGCCGTTCTCCCGTTACCTCCCCCTCTCCTCAGCCCCCCCCTCCATGTCCCCCTCCCTCCCTCCTTTCTGTTCGTCTTCTCTGCTCACCTCTCCGTCGCTCTCCTCCCCCACCGCCCCCGAGGACGGCTTCATCCCCATTTCCTCCCCCAGTGTCTGTCTGTCCGTCCCCTCCTCCAGAGAGGGGAGCCCCTCCCCGCCCCCCCTCCTCCTGTCAGCCTACACACGCTCCTCCAGCCCTCTGACTGACAGCGTGGTCAACCTATCACAGCTAAGAGCTGTTCCTAATCAGCTCCTTCCCTCCACCTCCTCTAACCGTTCCCTGGATCTGGCTGACACCGACCCACCCGCATGCCTCCCGCATGGAGAGCCCAGTCAGCTGGTCCTGGCGTCGCAGCTGGAACACCAGACGGCTCTCGCCAGGGAGCAAGAGGAGGAAGAGCTCTCCAAAGAGCTGGCATCCTTCATCCATATCAGTCGACCACAGAGCAGAGAGCTGCCAGCCGTTCCTCCGCTCTGTGATTGGCTGAACGATGAAGAAGTGTCAGACAGCGTGGCAGACATCGACCTTCCTCTGCTCTTCATAGATGAGAGTGAGGAAGAGGGGGAATGCGAAGAGGGAGGGAACATCTCTCCTGTCGTTTTTCAGCCGAAGCAGACTAAGCCAGACCGCTTGAAAGACCCCAAGATTATCAGACCATTCGCAGACCCTCATAAAAAGATTGGTATGGAGACTCAACAGAAAGATGGAAGGATGGCAGAACCATTGAAGAAGCGATGTGAGCAACTCCCAAACGCAGTGGAACCTTGGATTAAAGGCTGCACAGGACATGCAACAGAGCTCCAACTAGAAGAAGGTTTGGAAGAACGACCCAGCAGCAATCATATAAAGGGAAATGATTCACAAGCAAAGTATGAGAATAAAGTGAAATCCTCCAAAAACACTTTCATATCTTTGACCGATGGAGAGTCAGAGAATGAACCATACCAGAACATAATTGAAAGGTATGATGAATGCCAAACTGACACACTTGAAAAGAAAGGTTCCTTCAGGCCCTTAATGGAACAACAAAATGTGGAACCTTGGAAACAAAGCTGTCAGAGAGAAAAGGAAGTCCAGGTAAAAGTGTACCCAAGCACACCTCCCCTACTACTAACTAACCTCCCCTACTACTAACCAACCTCTTGCCCCAGCGTGTGTGGAACGCTATCTGGAGCTGTACAGCTAACTTTTAGCCCCAGTGAGTTTGGAACGCTAGCTGGAGTGCTACAGCTAACCTCTAGCTGCAGTGAGTGTGGACCGCGAGCTGGAGTGCTACAGCTAACCTCTATCCCCAGTGTGTGCAGTGGTGGAACGTTTGGAGCTCAAACACTAACATTCTACCAACAATCCTACCCAGGATTCATTTCATGAGATGGAAAGTCCATGGAGGCTATACTCCATTCCGTTGGGGGCTGAATGAGGAGCCTGCCGCAATTTATTCTGCACATTTTTAAGCATGAGGTGCAACATTTGGTTATTGTCACACATATACTGTGAGCTTCAAATTCAAAGAACTTTATTTTTCCCGTGAGGGAACTTCATTTGTGGTCAGGCACATACAAACAAGACATACTTGAACAATAAATAGTTAGTAATAATCATGCAAGAGAATAATTCAATTCTTAAAAGCCCAAAACACCCTGTGGATAGGGGTGGAAGTATGGGTAGGGAGAATAGATTGTTAGTTGGTGGAAGGTGAATAGGTTGAAGTCTGAAGTGATGGGTTTGGTTGGGCGGGATTGGGGGACTTACTGTTTATTCAACAGCCTGATGGTTGCTCAAACAAAGGTGGACATGCGTCGTTTGGTTCTGAGGGGCAGGGAACAAAGTCTCCTTCCTGAAGGTAGCAGATGGTACTGGTTGTTGAGGTTATGGGGGGGGTCCGATATGATCCGTCTACTTTTCCTGATGGCCTGATTTTCATTTATGGTTGTGAGATTGGTCTGTGGCTGTCCAATGATCTTCCCACTCATCTTTATGATCCTGTTTAGGGGACATTTTTTCACCTCACTCAGGGAGCCAAACCATGCCAGGATGCTGAAGGTGATTGAATGAAGCAGTTGTTAAATGACTGGAGTATTGACTTGTCGTCTTCCAGCTGTCGTAGCATCCGGAGAAAGTACAGATGGGATCTCGTCTGCGATGCGTCTCAGGTGTCCGTGGTGTCGAGCAGAATTGGGGGTTGGGATCTCCGAATGGTTGTTTGGGATTTGGTTGCATTCGAGGAGTGTGGGAAAAGGGAAACTGAACATGTCCTGAGTGTGTATGGCGATGGACTACACGCCACGTTAAAGATGTTGAAGAACTCTGAAGTCACCAAGGAACGGTTGCTTTGCTCGTCCAAGATAGCGTACATCCTTCTTGAATCCTCCCTTTGTCCTTCAGGAAAGACGCTGACGAGGCAAATCTTGGAACATGCCCTGAGACTCATTCCATCTCTGCATACTTCCGTGCACTAGGAGGTGACTTCCTGATTGTCCGCTTGTTCTCCTCCCTCCCCGTTCTCTGAAACAGGGGGGAACGACTTGGACTTCCAGGGAGCTAGTCCTGGGTGGAGTGCTGAGGTGTGACGGTTGCTTGCACATTCCTTGCAGTCCACTTCTGTGACGCAGACCCTTGCTAAGTGGGTTGTTGAGGAGCAGCACTGGAAACAAATGTGATAGTCTTTTAGAAACTGCTTGCGCTCTTCGAGGGTCTTCTCCCTGAAGCCTCTACATTTCCTCAGTGGGTGGTCTTTGTCATGGATGGGGCAGTGCTTCCCAGGGTCAATGTTTCCAGTGCCGTGTTCCAATATCCATATTATCCGTACTAACTAGCCTAAGTTTGAGTATGTAGGGTGTTCCGATTCAGATCGGGGCGAAAATAAGTGTACTGAAAGGACCCGGATGGTGTACTCAAAACGGTCAAATCACGAAGTGTGGATCGATGTACACTTTTCGTACTCAGCAATCTTAGCTACGTAGCGGAAGAGGGCGGAGCCAGGCTGAGCCAAAGTCGGCGCATTTTCCACATAGCCTGCATTAATAGAGTCATTTTGTAGTTTTTATAGCTTTTATAGCTTTTTATAGCTGCTAGGCGTAAAGAGTTCACCATTCAAAGCGGGATGTTTATTGCGGGGGAGGAGCCGCGGCGGCAGCCGTGATCGTAATTTCCGGTTAGTGAACCACGGAGAATTCGATTTGGAACAACGCTGACATCTGAAAATTATCGCACTTGAGTGAGTGTGGATAGTGTTCTTTCTTTAAGTGTACTCATGGAAGTATGGATATCGGAACACGGCACAGGTCTCTCTGTGGGGGACACGTGTGTCTTGTGCACTGATATGGCTGTCTTCATCTGTCTGTCAGACCTCTTTCTTTTCGGCTGCTGCATGGGAAGGTGGGAAGTTGAAGCTGGGATCTGTTTTAACTCTGGCTTCCCTGCGGATGAAGTCAGCAAACACAGCAAAGGGGGGGATAGCCACATTGTTTTTTTCCTTGTATTTGGACCCAAATGAAGCCCATTTATCCTGGTCGACGATGGGAGCCCCTCCTCTGGAAGTGTCTAGGTAAGACAGGCCAGGTAAGTAGCCGTCCATCTTCGCAGTTTCTAGTTCTAGGAGCAGGTCACCCAGGTCGCGGAGCTTGTGAGGGTGTTTGTCACCTTCGGAAAGTCCTCCAGTTTATCAAACAGAGCCCTTTCAATTGCCTCTGGTGAGCCATAATACTCTTCCAGCCTCTGCCAAACCATCATCAATCCGACCTGGGGGTGCCTGATGCTGGCTGCTTTGAGCCTTCTTGCCTGTTCTGAGGACTCCTTGCCAAGCCATTTGATGAGGAGCTCAAGCTCTTCTCCGGCTGACAGGCCCAGGCCTGTGATAGCTCCGTAAAAGGTGGACTTCCATGCCCAGAAATTCTCTGGCTTGTCGTCGAAATTGGTTAGCCCTGAGGTCACCAACTGACCCCGTGCGAGATACCTGGCGAGGTCGTTGGCGGTGGAGGTGTCAGGGTTGCTTTGTTTGACCGTTCTGCCCTGGTTTCCATGAGGATCGTTGAGGGGTGGCTGTCTGCCTCTCCCGTTCATCCCTCTATTGTTCTGCCAGGGCGCCTCTGTTTTCATAGGCAGGGGTGTGTATGGGCGCAACGGGATGCTTTATGTCACTTGTAGCAATTGTGTGAGTTAGAATTCAGGCTGGATTGGTCCTGTACATAGTATTCTGTACGCTGGAGTCGTGTCTGGGGTGAGAGAGAGTTAGAAGCTCTACTGCGGTGTGACTGATGGTCTGAGTCTATCAAACCTGACTCCAGTATTTCTGCTTCTATCAGTGCAGCGTCCATTTCCTTTTCTGTTTGTAGAGCCTCTAGGGTGGCGTCTAGTCTGACCTTTTCTAGTTTGAGGCGGGCCTTCTCTACTTTTAGTTATATTTCCTTCTGAACGTAGGCAAACTTTGAGCGACCTGCTTCTGCCTTTGCTCGGGCTTTGATTGAGGTCTGGGTTGATGAAGAACTGCTTGATGCTTTTGAGGAATGGTGCCATGGTGAGGGGAGATGTGTGTATTCACTAGGGCTGTAACGATACGCGTATCGAAACCGAAATCGCGACACTCAAAGCCACGAACCAGTCTCGCAGTGTGAGAAGGCAGAAGCGCGATACGGCCTTTCTAAATCTCCGGTCAAAATGTCAGATTGAAATGTGCTAATAATATGTCTAAATAATAGTCTGCTGACATCGCTCCTCCTTTCGATGCCGCAAGTCTGCGACGAGATGCCCTCTCTGTGATTACAGCTCTCCGTGGCTACGGAGGATTGCATTTCTCCACAGCTGTCGAATTCCTCACATGCGATATGAACGACATTTATGTCGTTCATATTGAGTGGGCCAAGCGCGAAAAAAATAGCCTGTGTGATCCCTTTCTCTTGTTTTGTGTGATTTGACCGTCAGTTGGTCTGCTTATATGTCGGAATGAAGCGGCCACCGATTGACAGGATGAGTAATTAATCTACCGGACTCGTTAGTTTCTTCACTAGACACACACGCTACCGCTCTCTCTCCTCGCTCGTCCACTCACTCGCTGACGTCACTCACACACGCACACTGCGATTCTCGCGCACACACATACGCTACTCGTAACTAGGGTTGGGTATCGTTTGGGTTTTTTCCGATACCGGTGCCTACTCTGTACTTTTCAAACGGTTCCGGTGCTAAAACGGTTCTCGAACAGGTACTTAAAAAACGAAACCGCACACACTTGCATACATGCACGACTTGTTATGACTTTCACATTAAGCAGAAAGTCAGCGGACACTGAGTTGAATGGCAACGGTGTTTGCTAGCCTACTTGATATGCAAGATTTACGGTTGGCATTAAATTACTCGACTTACCCGAAGAGGCTGCTGTGAGTGCTGTGACTGATAAATATCTTTTTAAAAAATAATTACAAATAATATTAATTACTCGCTGAAAGCAGGCAGGCACGCTTCATTGCGCAACATTACTGCCAAAGTCATATTAAGTAGTATAACTCATGTGCGCAAGGCAGCCACAGGAGACGCCAACATAGTTTTCAACCGCTCTGTACCGCGCTGTATTAATTCCCAAGTTTTGAAAAGAAAAAGTATTTGAAGCGAATAACGACTCTGTTTTTGATTTGTTTATTTGGTTTTGCATGCATCCAAAGTTTTGGATGCATGCATAGGCTTTGAGTTTGTTTGTTTGTTACTTTAAAATTACATTCGCTCGCAAAACACACACACACACGTTCATTCACGTTCACCCACTACAACCTACCGATATTCAATCAAAACAACATCAAGTAAAGGCGGCTGCATGCTTCAGCGTTGGTGTTACGTTGTTGCGCAAAATTTACTCAAAGCAATTCATGCTCCCTTTTAGGTTGCGCGTTTTGCGCGTGTTGCCAAGCAATTTACCGCCAGAACAGTAGGTGGAGTAATATGTGGAGTAAAGTTTTTCGTTGAAGACGACCTCGAGAATGACGTCTTTGTCTGTGGGAGTCGTTGGTTTGTTTATGTGCCAAAGTTTGATGATCTCCTTTCGCGAGTCATCCGATATCTTCCCGACTCTCACCAAAACCGGCCCTTGTCAGGGAGCAGCTGGCAGATTATTTTTTGTCAGATGCTTGTTTCCCCACCAGTACAATGTGCTACGATTGGGTATGCGCACTGACCAATAAATATATATACATTGGTCACTTGGAAGCATGACTTTTGATTCATTAGTTATCATGTTACACAAGTTACCTAATTTGGTTTACGTCAAACTCATTAATTCATATCCATATAAAATGTTTATACAACAGCTACTGCCTTGACAGATGACGCTTTCAAATTTCATTCACTCAAAGAGGCTACTGAACTTATGTTTCACACAGAACATGAACACTTATGTTTCACATAGAACGTGAACACAAAACATTACGTAATTAATTCAAATAGGCTAACACTAAAACAAATAAGGCCAGTAGGCCTAATAGGACGAATATCGGGTGACAAGATCATTAAAATGGCTCACAATCCCGCATCAGCTGTTTGATGTCGCGCATCAAAATAGCACTTTGCCCCTGTGGAAGGGTTCGCATAAAGGGTTCGCATAATTATGTGCCAGATCGGGTGGTAGGTGGCGGTATGAAAACAGGAAATGTGATACTCCAGACAGGAAGTAGTAACCAGACGAGCAGACCAATCACAGCCTTGCAGGCTGCGCGGCTCGCGTAAAAGCTACGTAAAAAATTACGCAATTCTAGAAAAATCGCCCGACGCACGCAAGACGTGAGAAGTCGCGCAAGGGGTGCGCAAGGGCGCGCAAGGGCCTCTTGCGCTTGCGCTTACGCTTACGTAACTGAGCATAAATCGGCCTTAAGCGATGCCGCAGCGCGTTGACAAGTCCGTCCCGAGTCTCGAGGCGCCCATAGGCTTTATGGTTTATATGTTTGAAAGCCGTGACACACTCTTTTACCAGTTGGCCTGAAATACCACGCCTTGCAGTCATGGTCCTGGACCTATAAAGAAAGTCGTAGTCGTACCATGCGTGTTTAGCGCAACATTGAAAAGGGTCCCGTCTGAAACAGTGTCGCGCAGCGCTGCGTTCCGAACGTTGTGTAATCAAATACACCGGTATGGCGGTCTATAAAAAAATCATATCCTAACGAAAATACACACCGTTATTCAGTGTGAACCGGTAGCGCCCAGCACTAACGCAAGTTGACGCCGCAACACCATGGGGGCGGGGCAGGGGGCGTTAAAAAACGCCAGGCACCGTTATGAGGAACCGAAATGTGCGTTCTTATTCGATCTCGTTAGAACCGTTTACGTCGGAACCGGTTCCCTACCGAGTTTTGGTGCTCAACCCTACTCGTAACACTATGCCTCGTTATTGCGACGTTCATGTTAGACGTTCATGTTTTTTCCCATCTATTTGAAAGTTAGGCTTAAACATGTTGCATTCTGTACGGCCTGATTATGTCATTATTTAAGCTACATACTAGCAAGAAACGCTATAGGATATTTGACCAAACCACCATACCAGTTGAGGGTTTTTGCCTACCTGCAAGCATCCTCCAACTGCAATCTTTGGTTATTTATTTATTAATTTAGCTATACTTTAGTAGTATTCTTTCTGTTCAAATCAGTTCAGTGTTCCAAATTATTTGTTATTAAATGTTACATTAAGTTAATTGTTATATAAGTGTTCAATAAAATGCTTTTTAAATTTAAAAGAATCGTGGGATGTATCGAACCGTGGGTCAAAAATCGTGATACAAACCGAATCGTGAGTTGGTGTATCGTTACAGCCCTAGTATTCACTGAGGTGAAGACATCAGGGGAGGGTGTCGTGTAGGCTTGCTCGGGGCCTGTATGACGGTCCTTTAGTCTTTCTTCCAGCCGTTGTATAACATATTGCACTGTATAACATATTGCAATAACTAAGTGCACGAAAGTTTGAGCTTTGCTGTATCTCTCCACAGGCAATAAACAGATATGGAAAACATAGCTGGCGCCATATAAAATATATAAGGTACAAATCGATGATCCAATAACCAAAATTATGCTGCTGATGCGTAGCCAAGGACCTAACAAGCTGCAGTAGTTACAAATATTGCGATCATACAGCTAGCAAGACTAGGATGGTGGAAGATGCGATTTCTCTAGTGCCACACTTCCGTTCCGACCGGAAGTACTAACAAAATAAAGACTGCTCGATAAAATTAAAGCCTCAGCATAAAAACAGCAACGAATAGGGTCCACAGTCACAACTAAATCATCAACCCCTCTGTCCTTCCTGTAGGCTAATTTAAGTTGGTCAATAAAGCAAGCCACCTCCATCTGCAGTTTAGTGAGAATGCGCCTTTCAAAGCTCTTCATCGAGGAGTTGCGATATTGCAGGGATAGCAGGTACTCCCGTGAATATTGGATAATTCCATTCCCATCCGGAGCCCATGGTGTAGTAGTCGCGCTACAGCGAGTTTCCCACAGCAGGTAGAGTAGCAGAATGAGATGAACGCTACAGCCTTGCATCTTTGCCCAGTGTGGAGAGTGAAGTAATAATCCAGTATCTTATTAGTTCTGCAATCTTAATTTACAAGCAGATCTGGTTGTGAGTAGCGAATTACAAACATTTTTACATTTTACATTTACATTATATTTTACATTTAGGGCATTTAGCAGACGCTTTTATCCAAAGCGACTTACATCGGTTAATACACACATTGACACACCGACGGCAGAGTCAACCATGCAAGGCGACAGCCAGCCCGTCAGGAGCAATTGGGGTTAATGGTCTCGCTCAGGGACACATCAACACTCAGCTAGGAGGAGCTGGGGATCGAACTAGCAACCTTTCGGTTACAAGTCAACTGCTCTACCTGCTGAGCTAAGCCGACCCCCGACCACCTCAAACACAGTATGCAAAACTTCACTGCACGCCCACAGCAGCCAAAACCAACTGACACCATGACAGTGCCAGTTAGCTTGCTGTAAGAACAAAGAGTTTGTGGTGGCAGAAATAAATGAACAATAGAACATTTCTAAAGGCTTTCTTAATGTCTATTTTGCCAAAAGTGTATGAATGATTTATTAATGTTTCCAATGAAAAGCTAACAGCCAAAAGTACATTTGCTGATTCGTTCATAACTTCAGAACCGTGCTTGACCTAACAAAAAGTGTGTATGCCTAATGCACTGAATACATACTGTATATACATGTGTGTGTATTTGTTCATTGTATTAGAAGTTGGTCTGCACACACAAGCTCTCCTTGTATCTTCGTCCACAGGCTAATCAGTCCGATTCTGCAGCTGTACCCTTCTGCTCTGTGGCCTCGTCAGCCTTAGGACCTCTGTCCTCTTACTCCTCCATCCCAAAACCAGCCCTCCCCTCCCCCCCCCCCTCCCCGCTGTTGTCCAGACTCCGCTCCGAGCTGCGCTCCCCCCGGCCAAAGGTCATAACCCCCAAGGTCATCTTTCAAACACAGATTTCACCTACAGTCCTTACAGACGTCGATATACGACAATGGGATCATTTGATGTTGAGCTCTAACATATCCTTCTTCAAAGGATTTCAATTTGCTGTAGGCCAAAAGGGAGAACATATTTTCCAATCAGTTTTATCAATCAGATGTATATTTGTTTAGATTTCTATAAGTTGACCTGTTTAAATGTTGCATTGCATTATTTAATTATTGAACAGCAGAATACAGGTAGTAGGCCCGATGTGATGTCTGGGGCAGGGGTTCACGTCCTCAACTCAAGAAGCTGACAACATTTAAATGTATCCAGTTATTCATTTAACGCTGACTGGAGCATAATTTGTGTCACAAAGCACTATTGTAGGCTATCATAATGACTAACGTGAGTTTATGAGTTGATATATTTTAAACATGCTATGATTGATCTATATTTTAGTGCTGATTAGTATGCTTGCTGATAAGTGTGTGCATGATGTGGTTGTGTATGTGTGTGTGTGTGTGTGTGTTTTTCTAGGTGCGTGTGGTTCTTTGTGCGTGTGTGTGTGTGTGTTTGTGCGTGTGTGTGTGTGTGTGTGTGTGTGTATGTGTGTGTGTGTGTGTGTGTGTGTGTGTGTGTGTGTGTGTGTGTGTGTGTGTGTGTGTGTGTGTGTGTGTGTGTGTGTGTGTGTGGCCCTTCCAGAGGGAGGTTGCGGTGATAGGCAAACCTCCACGTAGCCCCATCCCCTCCAGACGAATCTGTCACTCCCCCCCCCGGGGCCCCGCGCACTCTCCTGCTCCCAGGGTACAGGTTAGCATGCGTGTGTGTGTGTGTGTGTGTGTGTGTGTGTGTGTGTGTGTGTGTGTGTGTGTGTGTGTGTGTGTGTGTGTGTGTGTGTGTGTGTGTGTGTGTGTGTGTGTGTGTGTGTGTGTGTGTGGGGTCACTAAGTGCATGGACTGTTAATGCTCTCCTGGTTTCAATTGAGCACATGTGTGGCAGTGAGACTAAATGACTTAATGTTCCTCTAAACTGATAATGATTGGGTGACTGCATCCCATGAAGGAATAGGGACTGTCTGTTCTGTTAATGTTTGCCTGTTGACGTCCCACCGTATGTCACTGAGTGGAGTGCAGACCCTGTGTGTGAGGCTCATCAACGTGATGTGTCTCCACATATCCGAGCTTATATTATTTTGTCCCATCATATCAAAATATGGAGCTTGGGGTAGTTTTTGTTTTGAATGAATTTTGTCCAAAATGAGTGCGATATGAAAAACATTAGGCAACACTTTGTTGCTACGTCAACAAAAGACATATTGTAACCAAAGCGAATATTGCTTTATCAGCTGTAGTAGTAGTAGTAGTGCTTTGGGTCAAAGACAAATGCTGCGCAGGGCGCTAGTGTTAGCGGCTAGCTTCAGCATTTCAATCTCCTTTATATACTTTGCTTGTTGTTCCTATGACTTTATAAAATACTTTTCCCAATGCCTGTATTATTGTCTGATCCAGTCTATTGTTGTCTATCAAGATAATCGTCTCAAATATAAATTGCAGGTGGTTACAAATGCGCTAATTATCTATAAGCATGATGCAACAGTAATACGCTCACATGGATAATTTTTCTCATTGTTTTGTTCGCAACATGATTCAGTTCGACAGATTTGTCATCTTTCCAAGCATCGAAACAAACCTTTGCATGGGGATGCTTCAATTCTTTAATGAAACCCTGATGAACTCTGTTCCCGCTCTCTCTGTTTCCCTCTCAATCTATTCTGTAGCGCCAAGCGTTCACTCAAGAAGGCCTCCAGTGTGGAGGAGAAGCGTGAGTAGTTCTTATATATACTGGATATATTCTGTTTATATACTTCAAATAATAAAGTATCTTCTATGAGAGCCACTGCCCAGTTTTCTATACTTAATATATTTATGTAGCCTTTATCACAGTTACGGTCTCAGGGCTACACAGGCTAAAGCCAAAAGCCTTCACTGCCTCACCCTCATAGACGCCTATTAAATTAATCAACCAAAATTAGTAAATGAATGAATAAGTTATAGCACTCGATTAGGATAAAAGCTCAAATGTCATGCATTTATGTTATAAAGGTTAGAATGAATGGAATAATAATCAAGCTTTCTGATTACTTCTAGATCATTAAGTTACGTGCAAATCCTTTTACCAAGTGAAATGGTCTGCCCACCGTTTGTAACATTAATGAACCACTCTCTGTATGGATGTTGTGGGTCACGTGTGTTCAGGTTCAAAGTGCTGTACAACTACAACCCTCACAACGAGGACGAGCTGGAGCTGACGGAGGGAGACACCATCGACGTGATGGAGCAGTGTGACGACGGCTGGTTTGTAGGTAGGACAGTGAGGCTCATGGTGGACAGTGGGACCTCAGAGAGAGGCTGTGAGCCTCATGGTGGACAGCATGGACCTCAGAGAGAGGCTGTGAGGCTCATTTTGGACAGCAGGACCTCGGAGAGAGGCAGTGAGGCTCATGGTGGACAGCATGGACCTCAGAGAGAGGCTGTGAGGCTCATGGTGGACAGCAGGACCTCAGCGAGAGGCTGTGAGGTTCATGGTGGACAGCATGGACCTCAGAGAGAGGCTGTGAGGCTCATGGTGGACAACATTGACCTCAGAGAGAGGCTGTGAGACTCATGGTGGACAGCAGGACCTCAGGGAGAAGCTGTGGGTACTAGAGGGTACAAGGGGTACTAGAGGTACTAGGGGTACTCGGGGTACTAGACGGTACTAGAGGGTACTTGGGGTACTAGAGGGTACTAGGGGTACTAGAAGTACTAGGGGTATTGGAGGTACCAGAGGTACTAGGGGGACTAGGGGTACTGTGGCGCATTTCCCCCGAGGGTGCGGGTTGGTTCACTCTGGAAAGGTGCGGCACGGGTCGCGTTTCCGTGGCCAATAGTGGGCGTGATCCAGGGCCATATTGAGCCATACTCGTCTCGCAGTACTCCTCCGTCGGGGTACTGAAACGCCTGAAAGGGTCCAAGGCTGCCAGCAAATTCGAGCTACACCCGCCGTCCGTGGATTAGTCGACAGAATCGCACTTCTGTGCGACAGAGGGATAAAAACAAACAAACACATTACCCTCAAGGTATTTCTTGGCAACGGCGAAAGCTTAGTTTATTGAAGAAAATTTTGCACAAAAGTTTGCCGTCCTTCTTGGACGTCCTACATTGTTGCTCCTTGTTCATTGTGCGTATTCTTCTTTTTCCTTGGATTTATTAGGAGGCTACACTGTTGGGGGCTGCTATTCATACGGTTCATCTACGTCACGTTTTCTGGAACGCCGCCATTTGCACGACCGATCTCGCCTAGTATGGCCGCCCACACCGCTCATCTGAATGTTAGAGAGAGACAGAGATATCTGGAAAAAAAAATCGATCTTAGGCTCCGATCCTTATTTGTTTTTTTTGTCGATTAGTATCGGCCTCACGCTTGCCTAAAATTAATTTTCATGACATATATATTTATTTAGTCCAGAATCCCTCCCCATACAGTGGAGATATCTTGAAAGCGTTCAAGAGCACTGATGCCAACCAATATGCTGTGGCTGGATGGGTGAAGGACGCTAAAGTGAGGCAATGAGGAATAATCTTTATCTGATAGAAGTTGGTACCATATATTTGTGACTTCTTCTGAACAGTTTGTGGTGGGTTACTATCATTGATCGTTGAAATCAGTCATCAAATCATAGACGATAATTTCGCCGAGGACGCTTGGGACGAGTTTTCTTCAAGATTCATTTTGTACCCACAACAAAACCCGATTTGAATTATTATGGATTATTTTGGACAATGAATGAGGTATTAATACCAATACTCTTTGGCTGTGACGTTGTCAACATTGGGTATATGGAGCAGAACATAGTGGGTCATATGTCACGTTTTTTGTATGCATTTTATTCATTAGTAAGCTACATGGATATGCCATCTTTCAGAACCTTTCATTACCTGCACTAAAGAGAATAAAAGAGCGCATCCTCATTGTTTGATTGTGGTCATAGGTGTTGTTGTTGGTGCTCAGTTACCACTGAAATCAGTGGGTCAGTGGGTGGGATCGGTTGTCCAGATGGCGGCGCAAAGCTACAGTGACGTCACGTGAACCAAACGAATAAGGTCATGATGTTTAGGTAGCTGCTGTGGCGATCGCCATCCGGCTTTAACCCCACCCTACCATAAGGGTACTGTCAGGGGTGGAAACGCGAGCCGTAACTGAGCTGGGTTAAACCGCTATACCCTCGCTACTTGGCTGTGGCATGTGGGTCCGAAGCGTGTGTGCAGACCAACTTCTAATACAATGAACAAATACACACACATGTATATACAGTATGTATTCAGTGCATTAGGCATACACACTTTTTGTTAGGTCAAGCACAGTTCTGAAGTTATGAACGAATCAGCAAATGTACTTTTGGCTGTTAGCTTTTCATTGGAAACATTAATAAATCATTCATACACTTTTGGCAAAATAGACATTAAGAAAGCCTTTAGAAACGTTCTATTGTTCATTTATTTCTGCCACCACAAACTCTTTGTTCTTACAGCAAGCTAACTGGCACTGTCATGGTGTCAGGCAGGTACTAGAGGGACTAGAGGTACTAGGGGTACTGTGGGGTACTGGGAGGTACTAGGGGTACTAGAGGGTACTAGAGGGTACTAGTGGGTACTAGAGGGTACTAGTGGGTACTAGAGGTACTAGAGGGTACTAGAGGTACTAGGGGTACTGTGGGGTACTATAGGTGCTAGGGTTACTAGGGGGACTAGAGGTACTAGAGGTACTAGGGATACTAGGGGTACTAGAGTTACTAGTGGTCCTAGTGGTACTAGAGGCACTAGGGTTGCTAGAGGTACTAGGGGTAATAGACTACACTGGTGAAGATAGGTAAAATTCACAACTTTTGATTAAAAGAAAGTATCAAGCTTAAACACTAAAACATATGTGTTGTGTTTGTTTGTGTGCTTTGTGTATTTTTGTGTATTTGCGTGTATTTGTGTTTGTCAGGCACTTCCAGACGGAGCCGTTTCTTTGGGACATTTCCAGGGAATTACGTCAGACGTCTGTGACCTCTGACCCCGTAGGCTGACCAGCGATCAAATTTATTTTCTGTGTGTGTGTGTGTTTGTGTGTTTGTGTATGTGTCTGTGTGTGTGTCTGCATGGTGTGTATTTGTTGGTGTCCTTGCATCATCCCCAATGTAATGTGATGACCTTTACTTATTATTTATTCTTTTGAAAGCAATCTATTTTATTTTTGTTAATAATGTTGTCAAAAAGTGTGTCATGTTTGTGGAACGGACAAGTGTCAAGGAATTCTCAGCGATAGGATTAGATTAAGATTGTGTTGTTTCCAGAGATTTCCTTTAATAAGGAATATGTGTGTACACAATGTATGCTTTAGATGTTGGCTTATTTAAGAGCAGATCACTGCCATTCATGCTGAAAAGGTGTAGGAATACGATCGGAAGATGCTAGCATTGCTATGTGAAATAACCAGTCTGCAACAGTTAGTTGTGGAACGGACTAAATATGAATATGGAACTGCTTTTCTGAAGCAAGACATATGAAATAACATGTTTTATAACTTAAAAGTCAACGTGAGAGGCAAGGGAGTATCTGGTAATTACAAGAAGTGGAAACATATATCCGTCAAATGCTTTCTGTGACTGACTGCCAGCACACCAGCTGCAAAACCTATCTGGATGTTATCCTCGGTCAGTGCAGATCCACTCTGGAATGACATTTATTTTTTTCCATTGTTTTTGAAATAGAAGAGATACTGTTGATGTAAGTAATTCAAATAAAATGATATCCCAAAATGGTTCAAATTTTGTTCTAAATGTTATTTCAGGTACTGTTTCTATTTCAGTCAGAGAGAAGGCCCCGCCCATTGTTTTTACTAGTGTGTGTGTGTGTGTGTGTGTGTGTGTGTGTGTGTGTGTGTGTGTGTGTGTGTGTGTGTGTGTGTGTGTGTGTGTGTGTGTGTGTGTGTGTGTGTGTGTGTGTGTGTGTGTGTGGGGGGGGGGGGGGGGGGGGGGGGGGGGGGGGTGCTGGCTTGAAGTTAGGGTGCGATGTGTCTTTAAATGTGAACTGAACAGGTGTTAATGTGAAGGCTGTCCCTGTGGTCAGCAGCTAAAAACAGTCTAGGGCCCCTCCCTTGGCTGGTTTATTAGTTTTACACATTTCATTTTGTCGTCTTATACAGTTTCATTTCAAGAGACAGACGTACTGATCTGTTGACATCACATTTAGTTTATGAAAGAGAACTTGGTCATAGTCACTAACTAAGCAACGTTATTTTTAAAGGATCTAAAAACAATGATAGACAATGTGTTAAACTCTGTCATCTCACTGAGTGTACGATAGCACATTCAAATAGAAGATTGTTCAATAGAGGAAGATTCTTGAATACATCGATTCTTAAATATATTGATTACCGAACTACTTCCGAGTATAAACAACCTTTCCTTGATATGAGCCCCAGACACAAGTATGATCCCAGTTTGTATGTGTGTATGTGTGTGTGTGTGTGTATTTGGTGTGTGTGTGTGTGTTTGGTGTGGGTGTCAGTCTGTCTGTCTGTAAGTTGATATTATCTCTGTATATAGGCCAATCAGCTTGGACTCTCTTGAAAGGGGCGTGACAGGGATTTACAAACACACACACACACACATACACACACAAACACACACACACACACATACACACACTGAGCGGAGCTAGAGAGCGTGTTTCACTGGGCAGTGAGTTGACAGAGGCAGAGCTACAGAGGGAGACCCTCTAGAGCAGGAGTGTGTCAGGTTAAGAACACATCATAAGGTGCAGCTTCGTAAAATAATGAGTACATAGAAGAAGACGAAGAAGAAGAGGAAGAGAGAATAAGAGGGGTGACAGGAGAAGAGGGGTGAGAGAAGAAGGGGTAAGAGACAGAATGCCACAGAACGTGGTGCTGGAGGGAGGGGCACCCTGGGGCTTCAGAATAACAGGTGGAAAGGAGAACAATCAGCCTATCAGCATCGGGAGGGTGAGTGACCAAAGGACCACAGTGGGAAGCACGACTCCAGTCTGAAACATGTTTGTTGGAGAGAGAGGGGGGCAGGGGGGGGGGGGAGCAGCATGGAGCTGTGCAGCGAGTCAAATGCTCCAGCAGTGATATCATCATGCTTATGATAGCTTTATAAGATCACGTTTATACTGAGACACACACACACACACACACACACACACACACACACACACACACACACACACACACACACACACACACACACACTGTTTCCGAACACCAGTCTGTGTTGTTACCTCTAGGTGGCGCCTCCCTAGAGGTTGATTTGGGGTTTTGGTTTCTTGCTCGCTGAATTAGAAAAAATAACATCTTTTTTTCGTAGTGTTGATTTTTGTGCTGATCGAGTTGCAGAACTCTTAGCTCTTATGTTTCTCAGGTAACGCCGGGGGGAAAGGCGTCATTGGCCAACCTGTGTCGTGGTGATGTCATCCTCGCTATTGGAGGCGTGGCCACAGACGCCATGACTCTTTCTGAGGGCCAGAACGCCATCCTAAGCTCCACCCAGCAGCTTTGTTTCAAAATAGAAAGGTCAATACACACTGTGTACAGGGATCTAATCATCAGGATATATAACAGGGATATGATCATAAGGATATATGACAGGGATCTCATCACAAGGATATATAAAAGGGATCTGATCATAAGGATATATAACAGGGATCTGATCATAAGGATAACAGGGATCTGATCATAAGGATATATAACAGGGATCTGATCATTAGGATATTTGACAGGGATCTGATCATTAGGATATTTGACAGGGATCTGATCATAAGGATATATAACAGTGATCTTGCTTGAAAAGGTTAGCGATCAGCGGTGCGCTAAAACAATTCAGTCCTGGAAAGAGGAGCGATACTCTGTCCTCAGCCTGTTGCTTTACATAAGTTGGTCTGGACTGACGATAAATCATTATCCCTTATGTACTGTTAATGTAGTGTGTATTAAGTATAATAAGTGTGTAACAATTGCTTGTCTTTGTGTTTGTGTGCTCATACAGACCGGAGACCAGACTGTGGTCCCCTCAGATGGAGCCTTTCAGAGTCAACCTGCAGGCTAATGAAAAGGTACAAATATGACCCATACAAGAAGTCGACAGAAGCAACATGAACTAATGAAGAGTGACCCAGAGGGTCAGTTGAGATGGAAGGGGTCTGGGAGGAGGTTTTACTGATGATACACGGAGGTCATAGATCAGTTCCCATCTTGGCTGCTGTGTGATTTCTAGAACAACATGTTTGTGGATGTCGTACCACATTTCCATATGCCTGATGCATTTGACCCCACAATGTAATTCATATCATCCAGGATATCTCCCCTGCCTCAAAGTCATCTGACAATGGATTAAAGATAAATATCCAATAAATATTTGATATTATTATTATATTACAAGACAACTGATGAATTAATTATAAAGCATGTTGTTAACAATCTCTGGTAATTTCTAGCTCCCTGTGGTGAGGTTAACGTCTGTCTGTCTGTCTGTCTGTCTGTCTGTCTGTCTGTCTGTCTGTCTGTCTGTCTGTCTGTCTGTCTGTCTGTCTGTCTGTCTGTCTGTCTGTCTGTCTGTCTGTCTGTCTGTCTGTCTGTCTGTCTGTCTGTCTGTCTGTCCTCTTCTCCACCTCCAGGAGCTCGGACATTTTGAGCACAAATTCAACGTTCGGCCGCGGCCTTTCGGAGCGGCGCCAGCGGTGGCGTCCATGGAAACCATTGACGACAACAACAACAGTATGTTTACATCGATTCAGAAGTGGAATAATAATAATAAATATTATTATTATTGTTTTCATTACTTTTATTGTTTTTACTATAAATACAATTAATTAATAATAATACTTATTCATTATAACCCCTAAATGGGAGTGTTGATGATGTGTTGGTGTGCAGGTGTCAGCCGCCCCGCCACCAGACACGTGACAGCTCCGCTGAGCAGACCTCAGCCTCCGGCTGCTAAGTTACAGAAGCTCCCTCTCTGTGATGTCTGTGGAAAAGGGATCATGTAAGAATGAACATGATACTAAATGTACATTTCATAGACAACAAGCCTATGCTCAACCCTTACCAGTCGTAGCAGTCCGCCCAACATGTCGCCCAACACATATTTGATTGGTACTTTAGTCAATCGGATTTCACATTTAGCATCTCTGAATGAAAGCACTCTACACATTCTAGAACTCTCCTGTCTGCCCGGTGCTTTTGTTTTAACACATTACAAAGATTACATAAGGAGTTCTGAGTTAGACTCTAAGCTGCAGACTGACCAATCAGAATCAGAGCGGTACGTTGAGTTCATCCGTTCAGTTGAAGCAGACCAGTGGAACGATCTGCTTGAAGTCCAACCGGTGAAACCATTAGCCTACCACTGGCTGTCAGTCCAACTGACCACAATGTTCAGTTATAGCTCTCAATGGTAATGGCTCCCAGTGATCCCATTAGCCACAGGAAGGGCCATACTGGTCAGTGTGACGCCAGAAAAGCATCAGGCAGCAGAACCTGGAACTGAACCCACTGGGGGAGGCTCCTCCCCTGATGTGGGGGCTCAGAGGGGGCTAGGAGGGGCAGGTGGGGAGGTCAAGGCTCACATCCAATGCTGCGTAGCACACAGAGGGAGTTCCAGAGGGTGACGTCACCTAATTTGATTTTGAATCCCAGTTGGTCTCATGGGCTTTACAGGCCATATATTATGTCACCCTGAAATGCTCCTCATACTGAAAACACACTAAGGAAGAACTCCCTCAATCAGGCAGGTGCACAAAAGAGATTCTCGGAGTTCAATTGATGCCCACCATGGGGAGACATGCTGGCAGCCAATGATGTTGAGGCTTCAGACAAAACAAAGTTGAGAGTCGGTGATAACTGAGTTTGATAGGTTCAAATGTTTCGACGCATGAAGTCTGAATGGACTCATGATGGATCCGTTGGCGGACTCCAGTGGTGACGAAGAGCTCCTGAGGTAGAGTTTGGTCATGGATCATTCCAGTTAGCCTCAAGGAGGTTCTGGAAAACCGCTTAGTACACGACTAATTCACTCCAACCCTTGGAGATTGTCGTTTCCCACAATTCAGCAAATCAGCATGTTGAGCTGTTGTGTTAAAGCAGATCCAGAGACTGATCTTTATGACACAGAGAGGGGTTAGAAATTAGGTTAGACAGTCAAACCCAGAAGCTTTGGTCTGTGAGGCCAACCTTCAGCCAACATGGACGCTAGGTTTGACGGTTGTGTCACTAATGAGCTGAAGCATCATATTAAACATGAACAAATGGGTTCTTCTTTTAAAATAACAATATGTTCATTCATATATATAGATACATATATACTGTATATATATACATGATAAAAACATGATATATTCATATCATATCTGTATATATAGATTTATAAGTATAAACATATATATATGTAGTATATCCATATTATATATTCTCATACATACACATACATATAAACATACATATAAGCATACAGACATAGAAACACAACACAAGCTGATAGCAATCAAAGTTCATCATACAGTCTGAGGCCCTTGAAGAAGACATTGGGAATTTTGGAGCGACGCCCACCACCATACATATCTGTCGAAACCAAGCCAACCACTGTGGAGTAAAACATACACACATAACACTGGGAATGGACATGAAAATGAATGCCTAACTAATGAGTTAATGCTTAGCAAAAGTTCAAATCAACTGAGAGCACACGTCACCAGACACAAAGTTTGTGTCTGTGTTTACAAAGAGCGAAGTACCAGTTTACAAAGAGCGAAGTGTATTCACTCATCCATCTTGTGTCCATCGCAGCGGCCCGGTGGTCCACGCTGGAGAGAAGTGGCGCCACCCCGCGTGTTTCCTGTGTGCGTTCTGCGGGACGGAGCTGAAGCACCGAGGCTACTACCTCATCGAGGGAGAGCTCTACTGCCAGGAGCACGCCTCTGGGCACGCTCAGGAGGACCGCTAGCCCGCAGGCTAACGGAGGACCGCTAGCCCACAGGCTAACCCACAGGAGGACCGCTGGTCCGCAGGCTAACTGAGGGCCGCTAGCCCCGCAGGCTAACGGAGGTCCGCTAACCCACAGGCTAACCCTCAGGAGGACCGCTAACCCAACAGGCTCACCCAGCAGGCTAACCCCACAGGCCACCGGAGGACTGCTAACCCAACAGGCTGACCCAGCAGGCTAACCCACAGGCTATAGGAGGACCGCTAACCCTCAGGAACTCCATTTATTAGCAGACGCCCGCGCACACACACACACACACACACACACACACACACACACACACACACACACACACACACACACACACACACACACACACACACACACACACACACACACACACACACACACACACAAAAACATAAACACACACACACAGACACACACACACACAGACAAACAAACACACACACACACACACAACCACACCTACAAACACACACACAAACACACACACACACACACACACACACACACACACACACACATAAACACACACACACACACACACACACACACACACACACACACACACACACACACAGACAAACACACACACACACACACACACACACACACACACACACACACAAACACAGACCACACAAACACACACACACAAACACACACACACACACACACACACAAACACGCAAATACACACACACAAACACACAAATCGCTACTAATAAACATCTGAGAAGATGTTACTTTTTACTTTATTGCACCACAACTACACTGAAGTATGTCTTAAGTATGTACAACACTTTGATCAATGTTTTGGAATTTTACATTAAAACACCAACTGTGCTGTCAAAAACAGACAAATATTTTTAAGAATGAGAATGAATGAAGCAATTTCTTCTTCCATCCAGGTTGATTGTTGGTCTGTAGAGGTGCATGCCACTGTATCAATGTCTCCAAGGTAATCAAAGCATTGTATCACGCAGTACCAGTTACAGAATGGGTTTGACAATGCTTAATGGAGAAGAACTGCCTATACGGGCAGTGGGGGATGGGGGATGAATATAGGATACCGACATTATTCTCTTTGATAGTTATGGAGAGTCAACAACATGTTCATCACTGACCAACCAACTCTTTCTCCATTTTACAATAAAATCCAAATGTTTTTTCTACTTTACTCTGAATGGTATTTGGCTTTATACTCAACAAGCAACATGTAATATAAATAAGATCATCTGCTCGACAAGTCAACAGGGTACAGTTAAGCAATAGATCACGACAGGCTGTGGTATGTGCTCATTATACCACTGTTAAGGGGCGTTGCCCGGCCCGGCGCGTAGCGGAGGGCCGGCGCCCCCCTTCACAGTGGTATAATGAGCACATGCCACTGACTGAAGTGATCTATTGCTTTTATACAACGGTTACTGTTATGGCGAAACGAAAGTCATAGACACACTACATTTAAAAAGAAACCAAGAAAGTCAAAGTAGCCGTTTTATTATAGACTACCAAAAAGTAGTCCCTCCTGGCTGCCGCTATGCATCGACGGTCGCTATGCAACACACTTTAGCGTCCCTCCGAGAGAAGGCTCCGATAGAGCGGTTCGCCGGCAATTTATCCTATGGAGCCGTTCACTCGCCGATTTTAGGCTTCAGTGAACTGTGCTATTTATTTCATACAACTGTTAAAATTATGGCAAAATGACTCCACACACACACACTAGTAAAAACACGGTTGTATTCTTTGACACTTTCCACTTCAAGGCGCGGAGTGATACTTTCACAAAATGATTGGGCGTCATAGCAGTTATGTATACGCTCATTATACAACAGTTAGGAACCAATCAGATCTCTGGATTCAGGCCCCCCGTTGTATAATTGAGCATAACAACAAACGATTATCTAAGTGATCCGATGTGTTGGACCACTCTGTAGTAAAGAATAACCAACAGATCTTCCCATGTGTTGGACCACTCTGTAGTAAAGAATAACCAACAGATATTCCCATGTGTTGGACCACTCTGTAGTAAAGAATAACCAACAGATATTCCCATGTGTTGGACCACTCTGTAGTAAAGAATAACCAACAGATATTCCCATGTGTTGGACCACTCTGTAGTAAAGAATAACCAACAGATATTACGAAGTATTGGACCACTCACTACACTTTGTAGCAAAGAATAACCAACAGATATTCCTGTTTTCATCTTACGTTCTCTATGGTCCAAATGTGGTAAGGGGACGCGGGAAAAGAGTCGACCCCTGTTGCCCAGCATCGCATGCATAAGGTCCATCAGACGGTCATAATGGGGGGGATGGGGGCGGCATAGTTGGTAGAGTTCACCACTCTGAAACCAAATAAACAACCATACAGATTAAGGTCAAGCAAACTGTGAAAAGGGAAGCAGATAGTGAAGATAAACTCCACCAAGAGAACCGCAGCAAACCACTGTTTCAGCACCGCCTGCCAAGTGATCTCATTCATCAAGTCACCACCAATTTGAGGCAACTTGAAAAAAACGTTTGGTAAGACCATACATTTGTGTACTTGCTACAGTGTAATTACACAGTTATAAGCAATGTAACAACCTGTTCCATTATGTTCTTAATGTGTATGGAACAATGCTGTAGAACAGTAGCTACACATTTATGTGTTATCACATATGAAGTACATGCCAATCCATGTCGTTTAATTTCTTATCACTCTGTATTCTTATTACACTTTAACATGGACACTGTAATGCAAATTGTAACTAAGCATTTGCACCCGAGGCTCTGAGTTTGAATGTACGTGCTTGCTTACTTTATACATCATCTAATCTTTGGGTGTCAAGCAGCAAAGCTGCGAGACAACCTATCGTCATAATTACATCTATCCCTTGTCATAAATATATGGCCTGTAAAGTCCTTTGACACTGTAGCTTGGAAGTCAAATGGACTTCATTAACTTTCCTATTTAGACCAAATAAATGGAAAGAAGAGAGACTGCTGACCAACCTGTTGACATTCAGGGTTACGATGCTCTTGACAGGGGAGCTCTTTGGACCAGGAGCTGGCCAAAATGTTGGGTGCCCAGGGTTCGCTTGTTTGGGTCGGCCAGGCATGTAGGGGTCAGCCGAATGGGACGGGTAGAGGTCAAAGGTCCCCGCCTTCATGCCCCCTATCTGGCAGTTACAGACTCTCTTTAGTACACTGTTATCATATGAAATGAGAGTCAAAGACATCCACCCCACTATTCACATCATCCATCCATTACCTGCTTGGTAGGGGAGGTAGGTTTGAATGGAACTAAGAATTGTTTTGTTGCAGGGAGTGGCTTTTGCGCTGGTGGGATGTGCTTGTTGCTAAAGTATGGGTTTTCATGGAAATAGACTTTAGGGTGGAGGTGGAGTTTAAAGGGACCACTCTTGAACTTTGAACGGTTGGTTGCTGTCTCGCTCTGCAACATACAGAAAACACAATAAGCACAATATAACATATTCAGTGTCATTGTCATGTCTGAAGTCCGTGCACTGACAGGTTGCAGCCCTGCAAAGTGATTTCATTCTTTCAAACTATCGTCGATAAAACATATGAAGATGACGGTGGTACACAGCTGCTCCTTCCTACAGCTCATAAGAAGGTTCCAGGTCCATGTGATCACTGCAGTGTTAAAAATACCTTTGAACTAGATGAGAAACCCTGCTCCTTAATAGCAGTAATTTAGGAGAATCTGCTAAATTACTAAATAATAAACAAAATTGTAAAGCCTAAATGCAAGTTCAAATACACAACATGGTTAACTGATGACAGCCCAACTTAAACATTACATTCAAGAAAGCTCAATACAATGGACTGGAGCGAAGTCGGGAATCTGCAGGCCCAAAACACAGAGAAAACCTTCAGGATCAATTCTCAATCATCATGCTTTTTTTTTAATATATATACACTTTTAATGAGACCAACTAGTGTGTGGGATGAGGCTCATTCTATCACAACAAGGTTTATAGATCATATATATATCATATCTATCATATATATATGATATTTATGATATATATATATATATATGATATATGTATGAAGCGGACACAGAGCGGCTGGAGACATGAAGCCGTGCACCCCTGATCAGGACAACATGTGTTCCCTTCTGTCCCCGTCTCCATGGTAACCCCGTTCCACGGCCCATCTCCAGAGATGCTTGATTCTTCTTCAGTGTAACAGCGGACTGAGGCTGATCCCGGGTGGATCGGAGGGTCTGTACCTGCAGGAGTTCCTTGGCTCGGTCGTAGCGGTCGGGGGTGTACAGGTCCGTCTTGGACAGGGTGACGTTGGGATAGCTGGAGGAAGGGACAGGTTGAAGGGTTGAACTCAGAGGTCAGTCAACAAGCTTCTGAACAACGGCCTGGAGGCCACGGCCGCAGACCTGGAGCCGGCGCCCTTCTTGGGAGGGGAGGTGTAGATGTTGCGCCCGGGAGAGGGGAGGCCCTTCTTGGGGACGGCCTGGGTGCTCATAGCCTTCATTGGCCCCGACAGAGTCCCGTAGTAACTGCCCGAACCACAGCTGAGAGGGAGGAGGTAAGGTTAGACTAACCGACCTAGCTGTTGAGTAACTCACGGATGGACCATGTCATTTTATGGGATTCCATCATTAAATGTTTACATACAGCACAGACTGTTTCCAAGCTGTTGAGTTGTTTGTTCTCACGTTTGCTTGGGGCCGTCGCTGGGCAGGAACAGTGCGCCCACGCGCCTCCGGGCCTGCTGGAGGCGCTGCTGCCGTGCCCTCTTCAGCGGCTCGTTCAGCGCCTCGCTCTCGAAGATCCGCTGGAAGGTGGTTTCAAAGAAGCCGATTTGCAGCGAGCTGCTCAGTCGCGGCCCCCCCGTCTGCATCTGACGGCCGCGCCCCGCCGCTTCGTTGAAGGGTCCTGGGGCGGGGGTCTGGGTTAGGGTTATCCTAATGTGTGACCACTGATCTGTGGATCACAGCCCTTCATGGCTGATGTCTTTGGATTATAAAAGTGTTTCAACTTAAAATGCAATTGTATTGATAATGTAATGTTTGTTGTTAAGATAAAGGGATCTTTGTTTAGGAATACCATTAGCTTTAGTTTAGAGGAAGTCTGTAGTCTCATGAGAATACATCTCAAGAACAATGTTCTCTGAATATATAAGAGTACATATAGATTCAGCCGAACCAGAAGGAGTGTAGAACTGCTGATGCTGCTCGGCCACAGGCTTCTCTTACTTTTCATTGAGGAATTTATCTTTGAATTGCTATTTTAATGCTACATTGCTGATTATTCAGACTGATAATTTGAAAACTAGTTGTCAACCTATAGTGCAAACCCTTACAACACGTTGAGAAGATAATACATCATGTAGATAATTCTTCATTTCAAATTATTTGCAATCTATAGCAATTCAAAATGATCTGGTTTATTTTTTCTATATTTATTTAATACCTGTCTAATGTTAAACATTTTGAAACGATTTGAAATTACTCAGGAGATCGATCCACTTACTGTATCTGGCCGGGACGTACTTATCTCCGATGGATACATACCCCATCTCCTGAAACATTCCCAGACGCTCCATGTCACTCTTTCCCTCTCCAGCCGGCATTGTTATGCTACACACACACACACACACACACACACACACACACACACACACACACACACACACACACACACACACACACACACACACACACACACACACACACACACACACACAAACACACACGCACACACATTGTTATTATTACTATTATAATTTTCCTTTGCATTCCATGTATGCGACTGTGTATCTGTAAGCTGTTTAATATTCCTGCTAAGATATCAACAACAATGGATAAGGAGATAAAAGTTGGATTCTATTTCTTTAGAACACAATGCTTATAAACACAGCAGAACATATTTGCTAACATATAGAAACACTAACAAAAGACGAGCCTATCAAACAGCAGAGAATGGCCCACCTGTGGTCTGCCGCACAGTCCGCCTCTAAGCTGTTCAGTAACCTGATCTCTCCACTTTAATGGAATAAACTCTTGATTAATCGATAAACCGCCAATAACAGTGTGTTGGTCTGCGTCTGTCTACTGAACGGCCCAACAGTATCCTGGCAGAGAGTAACCTTGGATACCACATGACAGACCTGAGAACAGCCTGCAGCCATGGGTCTGGTCTGTAACCATGGTAACCTTGGAGCAGCTTGAAATAAGAGATGGTTCAGTTGGCCGGAAGTATTCAAACATTCAAAAATGTTTTGGATGAATTCTAACTTTAGAAATTTAACGTTAACATATTACTTGACTCAATGTGTTTAGGAAGGCTGCTTATGCTGTGTTGCAAACAAAAAAACAAACTTACAAAACTAATCACATATAAACACATTAACACAAACACTTAGGAACACTTAGGAACACAAAAAATATATCATATACCGGTATATTTCATTATAGTCTGGCTTCCGCACCAATGCTGCTTCATTTAAACTGTACAATGATTTTATAAGGAATATTTATACAGTAAGTAAGTAAGTAAGTAAGTAAGTAAGTAAGCTTTATTTGTACAGCGCCTTTCACAGACCAGGGTCACAAAGCGCTTCACAGTTAAAACAAAAACAATAACAATACACAGTTAAGAAGTACATACAAATTTAAGTTTAAAAGGCCAAGACAACTAGGTGACAAACATAGCAGCCCCAAGACAGCTAAGCAAAAGCATGAGCAAACAAATAGGTCATTAGTTGCTTTTTGAAGGTGTAAACAGACTCCATCGAACGCAGAGAGAGCGGAAGATCGTTCCAGAGCCTGTGAGCAACAGCCTGGAAGGATCTGTCTCCTCTGGTCCGGAAACGAGTGTGTGGCAACGTCAACAGATTCTGATCCACAGACCTCAGAGCCCGAGTTGGGGTGTAAGGCTGGATCAGATCACTGATGTAAGGCGGAGCCTGGCCATGCAAAGCTCTGAACGTTAAAACCAAAATTTTAAAATTGATCCTGGACGAAACAGCCAATGAAGAGCTTTAAGAATAGGAGTTATATGAGTCCTCCTATTGGTGCGAGTCAGAACTCTCGCTGCAGAGTTTTGCACTAACTGCAGGCGAGACAGCTCCTTTTTGTTTAGACAAGAAAACAAACTATTACAATAGTCTAAACGCGAAGACACAAATGCATGAGTGATCAGCTCCAAGTCATTTTCGAAGAGTTTCGAAATGTTCCTCAGTTGAAAAAAGCAATTTTTGGTCAGCTGTTTACAGTGCTGCACTAATGACATGTCTTTGTCAAACACAACACCCAGGTTTCTTAGGCTCGGTTTGACAGACTGGCCCAAGTCACCCAGGTACTGGTTAATCCCTGGAATGGAATCATCAGGGGCAATAACCAGTGTTTCTGTTTTGTCCACATTAAGCTGCAGGGTGTTATCACTCAGCCAATGTTTTATCTCCACCAAGCACTGAACTAAGGAACTTAGCCTCTGGAGCTCAGTTGGCTTGAAGAAACAGTAAAGCTGGATATCATCAGCAAACATGTGGTAAGAAACATCAGGAAATCCCTGGATGATTTTTCCCAAGGGGAACAAATACAGCAAAAATAACACAGGGCCCAAAACGGAGCCTTGGGGGACTCCACACAACAGATCTGCTGACTCAGACCTTATTTGGTTAACAGTGACACTAAAGCTACGCCCAGAGAGGTATGACGAGAACCAGTGTAAAACTGACCCTGACAGTCCTACTTCATCCCTCAGTCTTCTCAGCAGGATCTGGTGGTCAACTGTGTCAAAGGCTGAGGATAGATCTAAGAGAACTAGAACAGTGCACTTTCCCGAATCAGCAGACATCATAATGTCACTGGACACTTTCAGTAAGGCCGTCTCCGTAGAGTGAAGTTTGCGGAAACCAGACTGAAAGGTCTCATGGATGTTACCCTGATCCAGGAATAATGACAGCTGTTCAGAGACCACCTTCTCTAGGATCTTGGACAAGAGTGGCAGCTTTGAAATCGGCCTGAAGTTACTGAGGACAGTCGGGTCTAAGCCTGTTTTTTTAAGTAAAGGCTCCACTATGGCATGCTTAAATGTACTGGGAAACACACCTGTAGACAGAGAGAGGTTTACCATTTTGGTGACCCAGGGGCCAATTACATCAAACACTTTCACAAAGAGCCTACATGGAAGGACGTCAGATGAGCAAGAGGAGGGTTTCATCTTGGTCACCAGTGCAGAGATATCAGCAAGAGTCACAGACTTAAATGAAGACCACAAGCTGGAGACAGGCTCAATGACAGCAGGGGTTCCACACAAAAGGGGAGGGATTTTCTCCTTGATCATCTTAATTTTGTCAGTGAAAAATCTCAACAATGCATTGCTGTCAGCTTCACAAAAAACAGGGGTAACTGGCGCAGCAGAACATACAAGAGAATTGATAGTGTCAAATAACACTTTGGGGGTTTTCTTATTTACTGTTACCAGTTGGCGAATGTAGTCCGATCTGGCATTTTCCACCATCTCATTGTATGAGGACACAAGATCCCTGAGATAAAGTCTGTGCACCTCAAGGTTAGTGGCTTTCCACAGACGCTCAGTCTTTCGACATAGTCTCTTTAGACTCAAGGTAACTTCATTTGTCCAAGGGCACACACTTTTTTCTGTATTGACAAGTTTGATTTAACAGGTGCCACCTGGTCCAAAATTTTAACACACTGCTTGGTAAAACAGTGCATAAAATTGTCCACATCGAGGCAATCCATAAATAAAAGAGGGTCAAACATAGCAGAAAAACTGTCTGCAGTATTAGCAGAGATAACACGCCTCTGAGACCTAACTTCTAAGGGCTTAGGCTCAGGGCTGAAGTGCAGATCAAACAAAACAAAACAATGATCACTCAGATGGACGTCCTGTACAGACACATTTGAAATGTCCAGGCCAAGAGTAAAAACTAAATCTAAAATGTGGCCTTTCTGGTGTGTAGGCTCAGAAACATGTTGCTCAAAATTAAAAGCTTCAGTCAATGATAAGAGTTCCTTCGCGGAGCAAGATGAGCTGTCATCAACATGAAGGTTAAAATCTCCAAGGATTAGAACAGATTCCAACCTTATTATGGAGGTTAAAAAGTCACTTAAATCCTTCAAGAACACAGCAGCAGGGCCAGGAGGACGGTAGATTGACACACAGTAGAATGGATTTGAAGAACCCACCCTGACCATCTGAGACTCAAATGAAGTGTATTCTTGGGTCTGAGTCACTTTGCATGTGCAACTGTCCTTGTATACAACAGCCAGACCCCCCCCCACGACGACAGGGGCGGGGCTTCCCGACGGCAGAGCAACCAGCTGGACAGAGTTCATTTAGATGAATAAACTCTTCCTCTCTCTGCCATGTCTCCGAAAGACACATTAAATCCAGCTTTTCTCTTGTGAAAAGATCGTTCAGAGAGAAGGATTTATTTGCAATAGACCGGGCATTTAACAGGCCGATATGCAATGTTGATGACGTCACGGAGGCAGTGTCCGCGGAGCGCAGCGGGATTGGTCGCAGGCATCGGGCTCCAGTTGGACCGTGCCGGAACCGGTGTAAATACGGAAGAGCGTGGAGGCGATGAAAGCCGCTGACCACTACTCCAGCCTCCAGCGCCGTGTAGGCTCCAAGACTGTCATAGTGGCAGGCCCGGTTCTACGGGGGTGCATAAGCATGCATTGCACCCCCAAAAAAATTGTTTGCACCCTCAATTTAAAAAAAAAAAAAAAAAAAAAAGTATAAATATGATACAAATAATAAAATACTTGCTCACAAAACAAATTGTAATTAAACTTTTGACAGTATCCATTGAATACCGTTGAGACATGAGCGTCCAACATCACTCTGACTGTTCACCAAACTGACAAAATCACTCCGCATTTATGTATGGTGTTTTGTTTATATGTTGCTTGGCAACAGTACGCTCAGTGGGGAATGGGGATCTATTTTTGTTGCTGGAAGCAATTTCATTCGTTTATATGATTAAATAATTAAACAAATCACAATCTATTGTCAATCATTATTATTAACAGTACATTTTACTAGTATAACTGTTGTATAAAGCAATAACACACTCGAAATATCCTGCCACAATCTATAAAAAATAAACGTTATATTTGAATTGCAGTCACATGTTTTTTTTTGAGAATTCGGTTCTTTTTTACACCTCACACATCACACATATCAAAAACCTATCTCATATTCAAAGCTATCTAAGATATCAATAAGCTAATGTTGCAGCTGAAATTTTCTCCACATCACAAGACATAATATGATACCATCTTTTAAGCACAGCAAATGATTGTTGTCCCAACATGTCAGTAGAACTACGCAGAAGTGCTTGTCTATGGTAGAAAGGCCTGTGTGTAAAAAAGCGAAGTCTGAACTGAAGCTGGGGAGCTGGTTTTAGTATAGTACTGGTGCACCCCCTGTAATCTCAGATGCACCCCAAGGCATTCTGTTCTGGAACCGGGCCTGCATAGTGGTCCAAGCAGATGGCAGCGTGGATGTGCTGTCACACACATTGAGGAGAGGGATCCGGCACAGACACCTTACGCGTTCTCCGTGGCCGAAGATGGCAGAGCCCAGGCGTGTCTTCGCTTGACCTGGACTCCGGATCGCGAGCCTCTTTTCCTCGATTTCCTGCGGACTTTGCCCGGCGCCCGACAAAGCAGCAGGTAATCAGGTGAGTCGCGGGTCGATGATGAAAGGAGGAGGGAACGCTTGTTTGTACCTGCCCCGTGTATCAAACAGGCCCTCCATCGACTCTTTGATACGAACCAGAGAGTCCCGATCATAGATCCGTAAAACTGAGACACATCCATTTGAAATACGGGCTGATGTAAGTAGGTCTTGTAAGTCCACGGGAGAGGCGAGAAAGTTGGGACATAAATCCGATGGTGTTGTTGAGTCCCTGATGTTAAGGATCTCATCTCTCGTAAATATTATCCGTGACATCGCCATAGCAACATAATAACAAAAAATGGAAAAAACAAAACAAAAACAAAAACGGAAAAATGGAAAAAACCTAAAAAAGTCTGAGTTGATCCGTAATAAACAAAATTAAAACCAACACAGTTTGTGACAACAAGACAATAAAACAAAATAATCCGGTTTGATTCGCAATAAACGAAATTAAACACTATTAAAGACTAAAAACAAACACAGAAGTGTGCACCAACACACCGAAGCAGCCATACAAGGCGCCATCACCATAACCAAACCAGTAGTGCTTTCTAGTGATCATATACTGAACTCGTGCTCAAAGAGACTACTTTTATCCTATACTATATTTTACCCTTTATTATAATAAACTCTGAAAAAGAAAGAGGGCATAATCCAGCCCCTCTCATTTGGATCAACGCACCCAACCCAGGCGATCTGGCAGTGTTGGTGTGGAGCCTTGTCTGAGCAGCAGTTCGGATTCTGCAGTTCTAATGGGTCGTTTTTGACTACATAAACAATCAGCCTATGATGTCTATTAGGTTGGAGGCTGATTCATGACATTTCTCTGCGTAACATTTCAATCAAAGTAAAGTTTGTCTGTATCCAGATATAGCTATTTAATACATGTTTCAAATCAATTCAGAAATAATTATATTAATTTTCACCAAGCTGTAAAAAACAATGTAAATGTAATAAAGCATACTAAACATAGGTATTATTGTTGCAAGAAAAGGCTCAATCCATCTCAGATGTGTCCATCCTGGCAACAGACCTGGTTCATCACTGTGAGGCTGGTTCATCACTGTGAGGGCTGGTTCATCACTGTGAGGCTGGTTCATGCACTGTGAGGCTGGTTCATTCACTGTGAAGGATGGTTCATTCACTGTGAGGCTGGTTCATTCACTGTGAGGCTGGTTCATTCACTGTGAGGCTGGTTCATTCACTGTGAGGGTTGGTTCACTGTGAGGACTGGTTCACAGTGAGGGCTGGTTCACTGTGAGTTCTGGTTCTCTGTGAGGGCTGGTTCATCACTGTGTGGGCTGGTTCATCACTGTGAGGGCTGGTTCATCACTGTAGGCAAAACTGAGCTGCAGCCAAGTGGACGACCACCAGGGGGCTCTGAAGCGGGCGCCTGGTGGGATTGCCCAAGGACTTTCGGAGCGGGCCCCTGGGGAGACGGCCACTAAGGGCCCCGCTCTGGAGGCCCCTGATGAGACTGCCCCAGGGCCCCCAGCTGCTGCGTGTCACTGCTGAAGGGGGCGGCGGCAGTGTGTGTGTGTGTGTGTGTGTGTGCGTGTCTGCGTGTTGGGGACACACATTGATGTCAGACTCAAAATGAGTTTGAGCCTTCAGCCAATAGCTGGTTGTACTTATGCTGTCTACATCCATCCTGGAGGACTTCCACAACATGAACAAAGCAAAGTAAAAAAACAAACTAAAGGCATGGAGACATTTTAAATGAATTCATATGCAACTGATACTTGAATAAATCATTTTGATGGTTTCGCCGAAAGTCTCAGGAGGAAACCTTCTCCTGCCTCTTATTTTCCACTTGTTCTTAATGCCAGTGTGGGTCAGGGACATGTGCACAGGCACACATGTCTGTGTGTATGTCTGTGTGTGTCTGTGTGTGTGTCTGTGTGTATGTCTGTATGTGTCTGTGTGTGTGTCTGTGTGTATGTCTGTGTGTATCTCCGCAGCCAGCCAGGTCATTCTCAGCCCTGTTTGAGCCGGCTCCAACCCCATTTGACCGATCTCCAAAGAACAGAAGGACGATGTCCTGGAGGCAGGAGATGGTCATCCTCCTCCACCTTGCGCTCAGTGAGCCTGAGCCAACGATCCACCGGCTCCGGGAGCCCACTGCGGGGCTCCCGGAGCCCCCCAGTGTCCGGTAGGACAGAGGGCGTGGTCCGGTAGGACAGAGGGCCGTGGTCCAGTAGGACATAGGGCCGTGGTCCGGTAGGACAGAGGGCGTGGTTCGGTAGAACAAAGGGCTTGGTCCGGTAGGAAAGAGGGCGTGGTCTTGCTGTAGGACAGAGGGAATGGGGTCTTGCTGTAGGACAGAGGGCCGTGGTCTTGCTGTAGGACAGATGGCATGGGGTCTTGCTGTAGGACAGAGGGCGGTGGTCTTGCTGTAGGACAGAGGGCGGTGGTCTTGCTGTAGGACAGAGGGCCGTGGTCTTGCTGTAGGACAGAGGGTGTGGTCTTGCTGTAGGACAGAGGGTGTGGTCTTGCTGTATTTCAGCACTTGTTTCCTCACTGGAATCATTCAGAGCAGGACCAACCTTATCTGATCATAGTGACCTGGCTCGATGGCTGCATCTGACACAAAGCTATTTTAAATTATACGGGCCCGAATAAGGACCACCAGAAATTAGTCAGAGGAAGTTCACTTTGTTCATGATATCCTCATGAAATGTGAACACATGTCTACGGAAAAGGGACCTTTCTAGATTTTTCTCAGGCACACAATTATTAAATATTATGCTTGTAACAAAGGTTACCTTTACCTGCTCCAAAAGAAATCTACAAAAAGTAGATCTAAGATCAAACTCATATATTTGTACTTGACCAATTACCTAAAGTTTCACATGTGCCAAAACAACTGACTGATAAAAAAAAGGCTGAAGCCTGTCCAAAAGCAAGGGAAAGAAGATTCAGAACAATGTAATTACCTTAGCGTTCGTGCTGACAAAAAGGAAACAGAATGTTTTAAAAAGCCAAACCATAAAAAGCCTTTTGCAAATGTTTTTCATTCTTTAAAAAGGAATATTCCAAATGTTTGACAAAGGGCATATTGAACTGCAGACAGTTCAATAAAAAATATTCTAACACTGGTAGCCAATTAGCAGCCAGGGTGCACCTTAAAGGGGACCGATTATGCTTTTCGACTTTTATGACTTATAAACGTTGTTATAATGATTGATAGTCATGTTTAACCATACACAAAAAACTATGTAGATTTTCGGGAAACTCTTCCTCTCATCTGGGCGCTTTCAGCCTTCTCTGTCAACCCTCCGTTTCGTCCTTCTCCGCCCCCTCGCCCCCCTCCTGCCAACCCAACTCCATTGTGATTGGTTACCTTCCTTGGAGCGTGCGCGCGGGCAGATTTGACCAGGCATATGGGGGCGTGGCAGGAGTACGTCTACGTAGACCCGGAAATGTGAACAAGTGAATCGCAATCTTTGTCCCGAGTGTTTAGCGCTCTGCACAGCCACCCCAGACTCAGCAGGGAATACGTCGAAATGCATGTACGTCATTATTTGACACTTTAGTTTTATGGTTTTTATGGTTAAACATGACTATCAATCATTATAACAACGTTTATAGGTCATAAAAGTCGAAACAGCATAATAGGTCCCCTTTAATAATTAACTCCATAAACCAATCACAGGGCAATATCTATAAATAATCAGATGAACCCACTAACATTGAAGACACACGAAAAGGATGAAAACCTGGCATAACAAAATCTTCCGACAGCACCCAGGATAATTGAGTCTGGCACGCACAATGTTATAGGAGAAACAGATATCCCACTATTATAGGTCAAACTTTTAAAGTTCAGCAAAATAGGCCTTTAAGGTTTTTGGATGAAAGATGTTACATCAATTAAGCACATGGTTGATGGTTAGTCAAGTAGATTCAGAAAATCCTGTCTGGATCTCCTGCTCAGTGTGGTTCTCCATACCCACGTAACAAGGGGTGTCAGCTCAGCTTTCACATGAACACTTTGAACAAGATTGGCCTGCTGAGATGGTTCACTACACGAGGCCTTTAAGGACAGAGGTTCACTGAGACGTTCACTAAGCACTGTGGGTCAGGTGAAGCATAACTGTACAAATGAAGGGGAAAATGCTAGGTTAATGTGGGGAGTCTATTCCTGCAACAGCTGATATTAATGCTGTATTCTCTCCTGCTGAAGCCTCTGATCGACCTCAGCCTCCAGTGGTTGAACACCAGCTGCACATCTGCTTTGTGTTCATTTCACTGTGGAACTCAATTCTCAACCAATTAAATCATCATGCAGAGGTGGGAAACATGTTGAAGAGAACAAAGCCTGGCATGTCAAAGAGCTCATGAACAGACGGCATGGTTTTCAGGCGGTAACGATCTTATTTGAGCTGATATTTAACCAGATATTCTTTCCAAATCCAATTTCTTAGTACGGCCACTTTGTTAAAATGTGTTATTCAATGAGAATTTTGTAGTGTCAAAATTGCTTTGTTAACAGAAGACATAGTAAACAAGTTTATTAGAAATGTCTTGAACCTTCTGGACATCGTTATCATTTATTGTGGATTAAACGTTAAAAACAGGGACTGCGTCGTCTTGCCGATGTGAGCTTCACCCAGCGCTCTGCTTATCCTTTAATTGGCTCCTCCCAGCATGGGATTACTTCCTCACACGTGTTAATTGCGTGTTTGTTTACCTTAAGGGGACAAAGCGAAAGCCACAGTAAACCTTGGTCGATTTCTTCTCCTCTCTGACTCTACCCTGAATAAGTAAATAAGTGATCAAGAATCACAGGAAAACACAGAAGATACGAAGATACAATAGAATGTGGAAGGAGTAGGATCTACAATTCTTCACATCTCGCATTAGTTACAACAACAAATGTGTGCTGTTTTGTGATTCTAACAGAAGGAAATATTTACGAAACAATGATCCCATTATGATAAAACAGATGACAATGGGGAATACAATTTTTGTAAATGACAGAATAACAGCCTGGATTTGCATAGCAGAAATATTTATTTGGTTTCCATTTTAATGTGTGCGTGTGTGTGCGTTGGGGGTGTGCGTCTGTGTTGTGAGGGCATGTGCACATAAGTGTTTGTGGTTCCAATTGACCCGAATCCTCCTTTGGACTCTAAAGGAGGCTTTGACAACGAGCCTCAAACCCTCATGACGAGGCTGCCTCCGAAGTTTAGAGGCAGCCTCGTCGTGAGGCTGTGAGAATTGTCGTGATGCTGCTGTTCCACATAGCAAGGGAAATTCCTCCCTATTAGACATAATTATCATTCTTCAATCTGTTTCTACTTTAATAAGGTCTAGGCAACAATCAGTGTCCACACACACACACACACACACACACACACACACACACACACACACACACACACACACACACACACACACACACACACACACACACACACACACACACACACACACACACACACACACACACAATCACAACGAATCATGTGGTCTTCATTTTCATGATGTGTGGACGGTTGATGGGTTTGTACCACACAGTGGAGTCTCACGATACCTTAACCATGAAACATATCTAATATCTAATCCCATGATTCCATTAGCAGAAGGCCTTTCTCCGCAGCTGAAGAATACACGCAGCTGCTCCACAACATCGTCTAGTAGGCCTATGGACTGATAGACACAATGCCAACTATTCACCACATGGGGGCGACAGAGGGCCGCATAGGACTCGGGGCATGGATTTGGATTCCCTGACAAAACGGCGCGTAACAGCGGGGAAGGGCTGTTTTGGGCAATATGGATTTCCTTACCTTAGTCTACCCGTCCTAGAACCTTGGAAGGCATACTTTATCTAAAGAAATATGAAACACAACACATCACTTCGGGATTACAAGACAGCAGTAGGCCTAATTCGAATATGTATATACGAGGTTTGTGATCGGCACAAAGGTTTTGTGCCAAACTTGTTTTTCACATTAATGGGTCACTGACGTCCAAAAGAGAAACTGCTTCTGACGGATGGTTGCCTGGACCGTTACCGTTCTCCTATCTGGGTTTACTCACTGTGTCTTTGGGGTCGGCCTACACTCTCACTGCTCGAGACATCCCAGCGATTGAGGACAGTGTGTGCGCGCCCGGTGCCGTGTCTGGGCGCTGCCGTGTGTGCGCGGTCTCCTGATTTGTTTCCCTCCGCCCCGGAAATAAGAATAAAACCCATCCACCCATTTTGTGGGACCGTATGAGTTGGTATTATCTGGTGAACAGAGATCACCTCTTCAAGGCAATCAACAGGTCGATCATTCCTGTGCATTGAAATTGACAGACGTCATTAGGACGGCGGCTCACATCAAGCACAGCTCCCAGTGCCCGGGGGAGGGGGGCCGGGGAGCCAATCAAATACTTCCCTCTGGCTTGAATTATAACACACTGCTCTCAGGAGCCAGACAGGAACTCTGCGTTGAGGCCCTAGTTAACTTTTTACTAGTATGGAGCAGACTTCTCTGCCCAGTGCTGCCCTTCAGGGATCAGGGTTATCCTGCTCCAGGATACAGTGGGGTAGTGGCAGGGTTTCAACCCTGCAACCTTAAGACCATCCTGCCCCCCTAACAGCAGACCTAATACGATGACAATGGTAAGACATTGTCACGGCGACCGCGGGCAACAGGTGATGATGGATGTGTCTGCCGAGGGGGAAAGAAGACGAGCGAGCAGAAGAGGTTCAGATGAAGAGTGCGGCCAGCAGGGCGAGGGACACCGACCAAAGAGAGAGAGAGAGATGCCCCCCACCTCCTCTATTCTCTGCCATTTATGGCCGAAAGTTTAACGCTTTCTATAACTACAAGTGGATGATGAGCGCCTGGAGGAGAGAGCGAGAGAGAGAGAGAGAGAGAGACAGAGCCACATAGAAAGAGAGAGAGAGAGAGAGCTGGATAGAGAGAGTGCGAGAGAGAGAGAGAGAGAGAGAGTGAGCAAGAGAGACACACCCACCCAGGAACAGAGAGAGAGAGAGAGAGTCACAGAGGCACAGAGAGAGAGAGACACAAACACAGAGGCACAGAGAGATTTGATTTTGAAAAAACTTTTATTCCCAGTTTCTTAAAAAACTAAAAAAAACTTTAGATTATACAGCAATAATTAATAAATAAATAAACACACTCATTAAAACATAGAGTTAAAAAAGAGCTTCCCCTCCTGCACAGTGCATACTGTTGAGGTGAAGCACCATAAGTCCCTGAACTCTTCCATTGTGCCCATTAATGAGTTCTACCTGAAGTCCACCTTGACTCTGGCCTTCACCAGCACCCCAAACATCTCTGCCAGCCCAAGGCCAGCCCGACCTCTACCTGGTTCTTCCTGCTTTTGTAAACAGCCATTTTGGCTTGCCCGACCACAAAATTCCACAAACACCATTTTTAATTTTCCTCATCGTAAAATATGGAAAAGGACTCTCAGTCTGTGACAGTCCAAATAGCAATGGACTATAGTCTCAATTTTGTCACAGAATGGACAGTTCTCGGACACCGTGGGGTTGATTTTTCCAATGAAACTATTCACAGCCAGAGCCCCCTGCAGGATGCTCCACTGCAGGTCTCCTTTTCTCTTGTTTAGGGGAGGCTTGTAAATCAGCCTCCATACAGGCACACAGTCCTGCAGCCTCTCCTTCCACACTGTGTCCCTCCTATTGCTCAGTTTGTGTTTGTGTGTAGCCACCAGAGATGGAAATGTACTTTTTTGCCCACCAGCCACTGTGACAGGTATATTTAAAAATCTACCAGCCACTCATCTTTTTTACCAGCCACTTTTTATGCGCTATATATTTTTTTAATATATGCATACATTTTAAACAATATAATAGAAACAATAGATAAGAAAAGTGTTTTTCATACACATAATTTTTTCCATCAGAAGTGATTCTTACTGTAAGTAGGTGCTACCAAGGAACTGAGTTGAAAATGTTACACTCTTACCGTATATGATAAACAATACACAGGTATCTGCCATGTTAATGTCAAAGGTGTTACGATGACAAGTTTGGGGATAATGCATCTATACAAAGTATTTTCAATAAAAAACAAATTGACATATTAACAATAAAACAACATGCATGGCTACACCATCATACGTCAATCTAATTAGTGCCTGAATACAAATGTGTCCACAGAAATGGTAACTGACTTATGATAGTAAGCATTATTGGCCCTTAACACTAATATTCAGAAAAAACTAACTGCGTAAGTCAAACCGTCCAATCTGAAGGCTCTACTTAACCACGCCCCCTAGTCACTTCCACCAATGCAGAGCGAACAGAACTGAGTAGGGGAGGGCGTAGCCTAACTAGTTAGCGAACGACCCAAAGAAACGCAACGCAAATTCAATGAGAACATGTATGAGGCTTTAATAAAATCCCGGACGATTTTTAAATTCCGCCACACATTTTTTAAAAGTGTCTCAAAAAGAGAGCATGTCCGGGCAATAGAGGCGTAGAAGAAGAAGGGGGCCGGATGTTAACATGAATGGTTGTGGAACTGCACAGCGCCGTATAACGAATGTATTAAATATGCACATTTGATCGGACCTTACTGGAAAGTATTACCCGACACAGTGGCGGGTGAAGTGACACAATTCACCCGCCACCATACAAATCCACCTGCAAATGGCGGGTGGCGGGTGTTAATTTCCATCCCTCGTAGCCATCACACAGTACTTTTATATACTTTTCCCTGAAAGTAACTGTGACTCCATCCTGGACTTGGGAAGGCCCATGGGTTTCACCAATCCAGTCAGGTCCACCGACAGTCCGAGCTCTGGAAACGGATCCCCTTCGTCTGGTACATCCGCCCCGCTGAAGTAGTCCCTGCCCATCTCTCGCTCCTCACTGGTCAGTCTGCTAATCCATTGGTTCATGATGTCTCTCGTGTGTCTGCTGGACCTCAGACCCAGGAGAGAAGCCACAGCCTCAGTGTTGTGGAGCCCGGGCCCTGCCACGTCCACCACCTGCCTCAGCTTGACCACCCCAGTGGAGCGCAGGCGCTGGGTGAGGCCAGGGCTGTTACCATCTTGCACGTCCAGCCGAGCCCCGCACTCCAGGAGCCAGAACACAGATGCAGCGGGCCCCAGTCTGTCCCATTTAAAAAGAGTCCATGCTTTGAAAACACCATGATAAAAAGGAGGCAAACTACACACACAAAATAAAACACAATTCAATAGAAACATAGATTTGTCTAAAAAGAGGCCAGCTATCTTCCTTAAAATGATGCCTGTTATCTGTCTCCAGACGACATCATCATGCCCCAAGAGGTACCGCTGGATGAACTGCAGCCTGAAAGCCGCCGCTCTGCTCCCCAAGTGAACTAACCCCTGCCCCCCCTCTACTTTTGGAAGATATAACACACACTGAGGAACCCAATGCAACTTGTGCCAGAAAAGTTAAAAATTACCGTTTGCACGTTTTGCAAGTGCCCAGCAGGGGGTTCTAAACATTTCAGTCTGTGCCACAAGGTAGACGCAACAAGTTTATTAATAATTAGGACCCTTTGTCACAACTTCAGCAAGAATGTAGTTTTTCATTTGTCTGTTCCCTGTTTTGCCACACTAACACCGGGATTCCACTGGACGCGTATGCGCCGCGGAACGGCTGCGCCGCGGAACGGCTGCGTCCTCTGCCCTGCGTCCATTCCTACCGGGCGCGTAACGGCAGCGTAGCGCTGCCTTGCGAGCCAGCCGTATTCACACGAGATCACGCGATAATCCTAAACCTAATGTACTCACCTTCCCCTCCCAAAACTATTGCAATTAAATGCCACGCTTTGTCCTTTCTGACATATTCCTTATAAAAATGATGATTTGGTACATAAATGACTTCACGTTGCTGAACTTCGACAATGAGTCTCTCGTCGTCCATGTTGCCGACCCTCTGAGACCCTTTGATTGATTGACTGCTGACCTGGTGCCAACGGTCATGATGTTATAATGTTGATGTGAAGTTACATGAGCTGAGTATTGTGTTTTATTTTGAAAATTGACCGGATGCTCTATGGCTATTACTTTTCACTTCCTGCCCGGCTCGACCTGCTCTGTCGAAATTTACGGGGTTTAGCAGCGGCTCGCGGCAAAAATAGAATTGGACGGAAAGATAGCGCCGCGGCGCAGCACGCCGCTCCTGGGACGCTGCTGAAACGTTCCGCGGCGCGCCCGGTGGAAATGGTCTCATTGATTAGAGTGGAAGCGATCAGCAGCGGTGACTGCGGCGCAGCCGTCCCGCGGCGCGTACGCCTCCGGTGGAATCGAGCATTTACACATGTCATTTCAGACTCTGCCACTCCCCCCTGCTCTGCATTACCTGCTGTTCCCATTCACCTGCCTGCCACCCTGATCTCTCCTAATTAACCAACCATCGTCACCTGTGCTCCCCCTATATCAGTCCTCTCCTCCCAAACATTCCCTGCCAGATTGTCTAGTGTGTAAACCTAGCTCTCCCGCGTCTTCTGATCCTGATCCTGATCGTGAACCTGCCTGCCTGTGTATCGACTTGCCCTTTTGGACTTTGGACCTTCCTTTTGCCTGCTCCTACCGGATTGACCTGCCTGCTTGGACTTTGGACCTTCCCTGTTGCCTGCCCCTAGGAATAAACACTATTTCTTCACCTGAACTGTTCCCCGTGTCGTGCTATTGGGTTCTCGTCTGCCATTTGGTGAAACCTGACAGTACAATCTGGCCAAAAATGAACCCAGCCGACATGGAGAAGGTGAATCAGGAGATAGCAGCTCAAGCTGCTGCTCTACACCAGCATGAGAAGCAATTCACCGCTATGGAGGTGGCTTTCCGGGAGGCTTCTGCACGCCACAACAAACATTTGGAGACTCTGAGCGGTCAGCTCCAGCAGCTCATGCAGGCCAGTCGACCGCCAGCGGTTTCGCCTCCCACTGCCCCTGGTCCGGAACCCCGCCTATATGCTCTGGAGCGCTTTTCTGGAGCTCCAGGTACCTGCCGCTCTTTCCTGACTTTGTGCAGGTTGACTTTTGAACTTCAGCCTCTCACATATCCCACTGAGAGGTCAAGAGTGGCTTTCATGATCACCCAGCTTACGGGGCCGGCTCGGGACTGGGGCACCGCCGAGTGGGAGAAGCAGTCGGTTTTTTGTCTTCTGTGACGGCCTTCTCTGAGGGTATTCGGAAGGTGTTCGACCATGCTACCCCTGGCCGAGAGGCTGCTCGTGGACTTTTAAACCTGGTTCAGGGGAGCCGGAGAGTGACTGATTATTCCATTGAGTTCCGGACACTTGCTGCAGATAGTGACTGGAACGCTTCCTCTCTGACTGACGCTTTTTACAACGGCCTTTCTGATGGTATCAAGGAAGAACTGGCGGCTCGGGACCCTCAAACAGATTTAGATGCGCTCGTTGCCATGGCCATCCGCATCGATGGACGTCTCCAGGAAAGGGGACGAGAAAGAGCGCTGACCAGTACTCCCCGGAGCTTTCCACGTCCTCCAGCGTCACCTCCCGTCGGTGCCCCTAGAGACCCGGTTGAGCCCATGCAACTTGGCCGGACCAGGCTGTCAGCTGTTGAACGACAGCGGCGCCAAAGGGAGAACTGCTGCATGTACTGCGGGCAGGGAGGTCATTACGTGTCTTCCTGTCCAGTAAAAGACGGGGCTCACCAGGAATCCAGAGGGCGCTGGTGAGCCGTATTCTGAACCCTGAAACGCTCTCTCGTGCACTACTTCACGCCCAGCTCAACTGTAATGGACAATCACACACCGTCTCTGTCCTCATTGACTCCGGGGCCGACACCAACCTTTTGGATCGTGGTCTTGCCATGCAGCTGGGTATTAACCAGGAACCCTTGGTCAAGCCTATCGAAGCTACTGCTCTGGATGGGCGCCTCCTCTGCACAGTTACCCACCGCACTGTTCCTCTTCGTCTGGGCATTTCAGGTAACCACACTGAGTCAATTACCTTTCACCTGATAGATGCTCCTCAGCAGCCAGTCATCCTGGGGTTTCCCTGGTTAGTAAAACATAACCCACATATTGACTGGAGGACTGGTTCCATTCTACAATGGAGTGAACATTGCCTTGCGGTCTGTCTGAAATCTGCTTTGTTACCTGCCTTCAACACCTCTTCCTCTAATGAGCTCTCAGATCTCTCAGGCGTACCATCCGAGTACTTGGACTTAAAGGAGGTGTTTAACAAGGTACGGGCCACCTCGCTTCCCCAACACTGCCCATATGATTGTGCCATTGACCTCCTCCCTGGCTCATCACCACCAAGGGGAAGACTCTTCTCTCTGTCAGCCCCTGAAACCAAGGTCATGGACGAATCCATTAACAACTCACTGGCAGCAGGCATCATCCGTCCCTCTTCATCTCCTGCTGGAGCTGGATTTTTCTTTGTGGATAAGAAGGACAAATCCCTCCGACCCTGCATCGATTACCGCGGTCTGAATGATGTCACCATTAAGAACAGGTACCCCCTCCCACTCATCTCTTCTGCATTTGAACTGCTGCTAGGGTCTTCTGTGTTTACCAAGCTTGATCTCAGGAATGCCTATCACCTTGTTCGCATTCGGGAGGGGGATGAGTGGAAAACGGCGTTCAACACCCCTAGAGGCCACTATGAGTACCTGGTTATGCCTTTCGGACTTACTAATGCTCCAGCAATATTCCAAGCCTTAGTGAATGATGTGCTCCGGGATTTTCTCAATGTGTTTGTGTTCGTATATATTGATGATATCTTAATCTTCTCAAAGTCTGAACAGGAACATGTGCAGCATGTCCGTAGTGTTCTCCAGAGACTCCTTGAGAACCAACTGTTTGTGAAGGTGGAGAAGTCTGAGTTCCATGCCACTGAGGTGTCGTTCCTGGGTTACATCATTTCAGTCGGACATATTCACATGGATCCCGCCAAGGTTAAAGCAGTGGCGGATTGGCCGGTTCCCACCTCTCAGAAGAAGCTTCAACAGTTCCTGGGGTTTGCCAATTTCTACCGTAGGTTTATCCGCAACTATAGTTCTGTGGCAGCTCCCCTGACAGCCCTCACCTCTCAGAAGGTAGCCTTCCAATGGTCCCCTGCTGCAGAAGAAAGGTTCAGTGAGTTAAAGTCACAGTTCTCTTCTGCTCCCATTCTCATCCTTCCGGATCTAGACTGCCAGTTTGTTGTGGAAGTGAATGCGTCAGACTACGGGGTGGGGGCAGTCCTGTCTCAGCGGTCAACAGAGGACCAAAAGTTACATCCGTGTGTCTTTTTCTCCCGCAAATTGTCCCCAGCAGAAAGAAATTACGACGTCGGAAACCTGGAGTTATTGGCTGTCAAGCTGGCTCTCGAGGAGTGGAGGCACTGGTTGGAGGGGGCAAAAAATATGTTTGTTGTATGGACAGACCACAAGAACCTCAAGTACATCCGGTCGGCCAAACGGTTGAACTCCCGTCAGGCCAGATGGGCGTTGTTCTTTAATCGCTTTGACTTCACCCTGTCTTATCGCCCAGGTACAAGGAATGTCAAACCAGACTCCCTGTCCCGTCAGTTCCAGTCTGACAACAGTCCCACACAACATGAGAGGATCCTCCCCACTAAGGTGGTCATCGGCGCAGTTACCTGGGATATTGTGGACAAGGTAAAACGGTCTCAGGCCGACCAACCGATCCCCAGTGCTTGCCCTGATAATCGCCTGTATGTGCCTGTGAGTCTCAGGTCCTCCAGTGGGGACACTCTTCTCGCCTTGCCTGTCACCCGGGGGTTAGACGCACCCTAGCTCTGCTGAAGCAACATTTCTGGTGGACTTCCATCGAAGAGGACACCAAGGAGTTTATCGCTGTCTCAGATCGGGGGCCACAGTTCACTTCTCGTTTTTGGACAGACTTTTGCCAACTGTTGGGGGCCACGGTCAGCCTTTCCTCTGGTTTCCATCTTCAATCCAACGGACTGACTGAACGGATGAACCAGGAGATGGAGACTGCCTTGCGTTGCATCACGTCCCAGACACCATCCTCCTGGTCCAAACAGCTTTTGTGGGTGGAATATGCTCACAATACACTTCCAAGCTCTGCAACAGGGCTTTCTCCTTTCCAGTGCTCTTGGGGATATCAACCTCCACTGTTCCCTGAGCAGGAGCGAGAGGCCAGTGTCCCGTCTGTTCAGGCGTTCATCCAGCGCTGTCGGCGCACCTGGTTGCGGGCCCGTTCTGCTCTCCTGCGTTTGTCCAACCGGTACCAGAGAGATGCCAACCGGCGTCGGATCCCTGCACCATGCTACACTCCTGGTCAGAAGGTTTGGCTGTCCACACGTGACCTCCCACTCCGGGTGGAGTCTAGGAAGTTGGCCCCAAGGTTTGTGGGCCCGTTCTCCATCACTAAGGTCATCAACCCTGCTGCAGTCCGTCTCCGCCTTCCTCGCTCTATGAGGATTCATCCCACCTTCCACGTCTCCAAGGTCAAACCCGTTAAGGAAAGCCGGCTCCAGCCCTCCTCCTGACCCCCACCACCCTCCCGGCTCATTGATGGGGGTCCTGCTTACTCTGTCCATCGCCTCATCAAGTCGCGACTGCGGGGGAGGGGTTTCCAATACCTCGTCGATTGGGAGGGTTATGGCCCTGAGGAGCGCTCATGGGTCCCGGCTCGTAGCATCTTGGACGCTGACCTCATCTCAGCTTTCCATAGGGACCATCCTGACCAGCCCGGTGGGACGTCAGAAGCCGTCCCTAGAGGGGAGGGTTCTGTCACAACTTCAGCAAGGCTGTAGTTTTTCATTTGTCTGTTCCCTGTTTTGCCACACTAAAACATGTCATTTCAGACTCTGCCACTCACCCCTGCTCTGCATTACCTGCTGTTCCCATTCACCTGCCTGCCACCCTGATCTCTCCTAATTAACTGACCACCGTCACCTGTGCTCCCCCTATATCAGTCCTCTCCTCCCAAACATTCCCTGCCAGATTGTCTAGTGTGTAAACCTAGCTCTCGTCTTCTCCGCGTCTTCTGATCGTGATCCTGATCCTGAACCTGCCTGCCTGTGTATCGACCTGCCCTTTTGGACTTTGGACCTTCCTTTTGCCTGCTCCTACCGGATTGACCTGCCTGCTTGGACTTTGGACCTTCCCTGTTGCCTGCCCCTAGGAATAAACACTATTTCTTCACCTGAACTGTTTCCCGTGTCGTGCTATTGGGTTCTCGTCTGCCATTTGGTGAAACCTGACACCCTTCCTCTGTAGGACATGTGGGGAAGCAGCCACCTCCACTTAGCCAGCTTCTCCTCCCTCTTCTCAAACGCGCCCTCCCAGTTCTTTCTTTCACTCTGTTCATCCCCCAGATGAATCCCCAGGTATTTAACCCCCCCCCCCTCTTCCAGCTCAGCCCCCCCCCCGGCAGCTGGGGCAGACCCGCAGACCACCTCCCAACTGCCAGCGCTTCACTCTTGGCCCAGTTCACTTTGACAGCTGAGATCTTCCCAAATGTATCAACAATCTTGCCCAATTTATTAATGACCTGCTTCATACTGACATCCATTTAACAAAAATGATGACGTCATCTGCATAGGCTGATGAAATAAAAATTGAACTAATATCAGGTAAAAACAGGCCATCAATAAAAACACGAACATTGTGCAACATGGGTTCTATAGACAGTAAATAAAACATACCAGACATGGAGCAGCCTTGTCGAATACCTCTTTCTGTTTGAAAAGGTTTACACAGACCACCATTTATCTATAGCAGACTCTCAATGTCCTCATACAGGACCTTCATCTTAGCTATCAGACCCGGACTGAGGCCGTACCTTTGTAAAACTTTCCAAAGGTAGCGGTGCTCAACCCGATCAAAAGCTTTTTCCTGGTCTAAAGAAACCAGACTAGTATCTAAACCCAAAGAACAGGAGACTTCCAAAATATCTCGAATAAGTGACACATTGTCAACAATGGACCTGCCGGGCACACAGTAAGTCTGAGACTGGTGAATGAGCTGGTCCATCACCTTCTAAAGCCGGCTGGACAGGACTTTTGATAGCAGCTTATAATCTACGCACAGAAGTGAGACAGGCCTCTAGTTCTTGATCTCCTGCAGGTCTCCTCTCTTGGGCAGCAGAGTGAGCACAGCCCTCCCGCAGCTCTGTGGGAGAGAGGAGTCCTCAAAGCTCTCTGAGAAAACCCCCAGCATGTCTTCCTTAAGTTCAGCCCAGAAAACTGTAGAATTCAGAGGGCAACCCAACGATGACTGCGGCCTTACCCCCCTGTACACTCTGCAAGGCAGCAAACACCTCCTGCTGAGTCAGGGGCCCCTCCAGCTCCCTGTTGCTCTCCTCTGACGCTGTGGGCAGGTTCTCACAGAACGTGGCAAAAACAGCATTATCCTCCTTGTACTCACTGCTATACAGCTTCACATAGAAATCCACCGCTCAGTTCCTAATGTTTGCTATGTCTGTGAGCTGGTGTCCGTCCTCTGACCGCAGCGCATGGATCTGTCTTCTTTGTCCGTTCTTCTTCTCCAGACTGAAGAAGAACTTGGATGAGGAATCCATTAAAGAAACGCTCTGAAAACGTGAGCGGACTAGCGCCGCTCCTCCTCCAAGCAGGTCTGCCAGCACGGCTTTTTTAGATTTGAGGTTCTCAACACAGTCTCCATTTCCTGTGGACTGTGCAGTACTCTGCAGCTCCACTATATCTAACTCCATATCCTTCATAGACTTGGTGATGTTATGAGAGACACTGAGTGTGTACTGTTGACAAGGCTGCTTTGTCTGTACTTTGCCACGATCCCACCATTTTTTCAAACACATAAATTCCCCTTCCTCTCCATAAAACCTTTCCAAAAATAAATAAAAACCTCTCTAAAATGCACATCTAAAAGCAAAGCGGTGTTAAAATGCCAATATGCTAACTTATTCTTCATTTTTGCAATAAAAACCTCACATATAACCATTGAATGGTCCGAGAAGCCTACTGGACATATATTACACCCTTTAAAAATGCTAAAATGATGCGTAAAAGAATAAAACCTGTCTAACCTAGCTAAAGATAAAACAAGTTCTCTGCTGTGGACCCAAGTATATTGTTTTACATTGTGGTGGATTTTCCTCCATACGTCACTCATACTGTGATTTTCCATGAGTGTTAGCATTGCCTTCCGAGAGGGTGCATGAGGTTCTGTATGATTCCTGTCGTTATCATCAACTGTGCAGTTAAAATCCCCTCTCAAAAAACAAATAATCTTCTGTCAGCGTCAGAATTTGGGCGTATATATTAATAAATACAATATTAAAAAACGCTCATATTTTGACTTAACTACCAGCAGTCTCCCCTTCACCCGATCTTCCACCACACTAGATAAGGGCACAACATCTCTGAAGAAAAGGAAAGCCACTCCTGCACTCGTGCTGCTGAAATGGCTTAAAATGAGTTTGTCCTCAAACTCCCTCCTCCAGTATGTTTCATTAAAAACATCACTGTGAGTCTCCTGGAAAATCATTATATTCATTTTTTTATTTTAAATGTTGCAAACAGGCAAGCCCTCTTCTTTGCATCTCTAGCTCTGTTTAAATTAAGAGTGGAAACCTTAAAATAACTCATTGCTATTGATGTGAGGAGATGGACAAAGATAAGAAGAAACAGCAGTCCAACTGCTCTACAAATAGTCGGAGTCTTCATCATTGTTAAGCTCTTGTTTGAGTCTCAGAGCAATCTTCTTCAATCTGTAGACCTCTTGCTCAGAGAAGCCTCTCACCCCTCTGATGCTAATCTGAAACTTGACTGATAGCAACAGCATTTTCTTATCGGCAAAGTACTCATCAAATTTGACATTTTTCAGCATTTTTTTTTTGGAAGGAACATTTATATACTATGTACTGTGTAAAACTCATCCAACTGAGAAGCAGGAAACAGCGGTGAGTCTGTGAGGGGCTGACTGTCTGCGGCACCGTCCTCCATCTCCTCCTCCTCACTAGACTCTGACTCTGCCTGCTCCACCTCTTCCTCATTAGACATTGACTCTGTCTGTTCCTCCTGCTCTCCACTAGCCACTGATTTCTTGGCTTTGGAGCCACAGGTTTCACTACCCTGTTTTCTCTTAAGGAGAGGAGTTTTACACGCAGTATCTTCCTCCTCCATCAACCCTTCCTCACTGTCCCCGCATTCCTCTGCTGCAGCAGGGATGGGCCCAACCTCATCACTCTCTGCTGGCTCTTTGAATGCATTATTCCCCTCCTCCTGAACAATACATTTACTCTGCCTTTCATTTTCAACACCAAGAATTGTATCTTCAGGATTTTTACCACACTGCTTTTCATTTTCAACATTTTCAACACATTGAGATGCTTTTTGAGGATTTTCACCACACTGCTTTGCATCTTCAACATTTCGTTTTTCCCCTTCAACTTTTTTGACACTTTGAATGTGATTTTCCACATTTGCCACCCTCTGTTTCTCCGTTTCAACATTGGTTGAGGTCCCTGCTGTCACCTCAGCAGGCTCAGCTCGTTTTCCAGGGGTTTCTCTCCGGGCAAGTTCTCACGAGATTCCCCTCCCTCCCGCATCCAAAACATTTCAGAGTGCCAGAGTTGACAGACACTACATAATCAAAATCATTCACTTTTATAGCGAAAACTAAATTCAGTTCAGCATCTTTCTTATTCAAAAAAATATGAACTTGCCGTCTGTAACCCAGGACCTGTCTCATCAGGGGAGACTTGAAACCCGAAGGCAACTTCCTTATCGCAGACACAATTTTCCCGTGCCTTGAAAACTCCCTGATCAACAATTCTTCCCCGATAAACGGGGGGATGTTGGAGTTGGTGACCCTTGCCGCACTTAGCGGAGATACTGACATAAAGGAATCCTTACTCACGAAGCCGGTCTCCGCTACTTTGTTTGCTTTCGCTACGCTGTCAACAAAAATCATGACTGCTCCGTTCAACCGGGCAGCGGACATATTACTGCCAAACCGCAGTCCTCAACCGAGCACGGAAAAGTTGGGGAGATCTTGAAGCCGTGCATTCGGCTCAGATCGCCGAACGCCACCATGCTTCAGGCGAACCGACCAGCAGCCGCTGGTCGATCGCAAAAGAAACACCCCAAATAATACAAAAACCCACAAAAACACCTTAACCTAGCAATATTAAATCCAATTACAAAAAGAAACTAAACAAAAAACAAAAGAGAGAGAGAGAGAGAGAGAGAGAGAGAGAGAGAGAGAGAGAGAGAGAGAGAGAGAGAGAGAGAGAGAGAGAGAGAGAGAGACGGGTAAGAAGTCAGAGCTGAGATGTGTGATACGGTAATTCATTTAGTCGCCAGTGAGCACACACATGCATGCACACATTGGCGCACACACACACATACACCCTCATGCACACACACACACACACACACA
>NC_079421.1:7948643-7953643 GCF_026213295.1 Gadus chalcogrammus | reverse complement strand
ATGTGTTAAAAGTGTTTGTGTGTGTGTGAGTGCGTGCATGTGTGTGTTTGTGTGTGCGTGTGTGTGGGTTTGTGTGTGTGTGTCTGCACATGTCTTTGGCATATATTTTAAACTTTTCTTTACTCTGTGCCTGTCTACAACACTGTCATGCATGCTGATGCACAGAATACATCTTGTAAATTATAGGTCTTGAAATATATATATTTTTTTATATACACATTTTACAGTTTTTGTACGTTTTCAACCAGACCAAACAGTACATTGTTATCTGGCTTGGTGTCTCCTCTCTCTCTCTTGCTCCCTCTCTCTCGCTCTCTCTTTCCCTCTCTCTCCCCCCCCCCCCCCCCTTTCTCCCCCCCCTCTCAGCCCCGTAGTCTCTTCTTCAGCCGGTTGAAGTCCTTGGCCGACCGCCACAGCCAGCTCTGCAGCTCCCTGAGGATCCAGAAGCCTTCCACCTTGCGGGCGAAGTCGCTGAGCGCTGGCCGCACCGCCAGCATGGGGGAGAAGGAGGCGCCCTGCGAGGAGGAGAGGAGCGGGGGGAGAGGAGCAGGGAGGAGGGCCGGGCCCCGGCGCAGGGAGATGGGGAGTGGGGGGGGGAGCGCGAGGAGGCCCTCCCTCCCGGGCTCCTCCCCAAGGGGGTAGAAGAAGGAGAGTGCGGAGAGGGAGGGGGGGAGGAGGGTGGGGGAGGGGGGAGGAAGGGAGCGTGGGTGGCGTCGCAAGGAGGAGGAGGAGGAGGAGCCTCCATCAGGCAGCAGCAGGTAACCTGTGTCCGAGCTGTCCTCCAGGCTGTCCCCCAGGCGTTGGTCCAGGCTGTTCTCCAGGCTGTCCTCCAGGTGGTCCTCCAGGCTGTCCTTCAGGCTGTGCTCCAGGCTGTCCTCCAGGCTGTCCTCCAGGCTGTGCTCCAGGCTGTCCTCCCTCCTGACCGTGTCGGCGGGCCGGTAGTTGAGGTTGTAGCTGTACTGGTTGTCAACGTAGCTGTCGTAGTTGTAGCTGTCACCGCCGTTGTTGTTTTTGCTTTTATCGTTGTTGTTGTTGTTTTTGTTGTTGTTGCTGTTGTCGTTGTTGTTGTTGTCATTGTTGTTGTTGTTGTTGTTGTTGTTGTTGTTGTCGCTGTTGGTCCGGGGACCCGGGGGCCGACGGGGGGCCTCACCGCCTGCTGTTGCCCAGAGGGACAGGCCACGCTGGGGTTCCCCCTGCAGCCGCGTCTCCTCCCACAGCTCCTCCAACACGCTGAGCAGCCTCCTCCGCTGGCCCCACAGCTCCAGCCCTCCCTCCACTTCCTGCTCCTCCTCCAAGTCCTCGTCCTCCTGCTCCTCCTCCTCCTCTTCTGTGTTCTGCTCAGCAGGCTCCGCCCCCCTCCTCCCTCGCCGGCCCCTCCTCCCTCTTTCCGCCCCGCCCGTCCTCTCCCGCCACCCGTGGCTCCTCCTTCCCTCGGAGCGCCTCCTCCCCTCCTTGCCTCTCCTCCTCTCCATGGCCTCCCTCCTCCTCCCCCTTTCCTCCCCCCCTCCCCCCTCCTCGTCCTCCTCGGCCAGCGCCCAGAACGGGACCCTGCCATCCCGGGCTGCCACCGCGCCCAGCGCCCCCCGCTGACTCATGAGGAGGGGGGCGGGCCTGCGGAGGGGGCCGGCCGCCACCTCCTCGCCCACCAGGGCCCCGCCCCCGAGAGCCAGGCCGGGAGGCGGGGGCGGGGCGTGGCCCAGGCCGCTCATCAGGCCGGAGATGGAGACCAGCAGGCCGTCTAGCCCGGTGCAGAAGTGCAGCAGGGAGGTCTGGAGGTAAGGGCAGAGCGTGGAGCGAGCCAGCTCCTGCACCGCCGCCAGCAACACAGAGTACGCCCGCTGGTTCTGGGCCAGCCGTGCCCGGTTCTCCAGGCCTCGCCACAGCTCCAGCCGCGTGGCGGCGCTGGGCAGGGACAGGGCCGTGCTGTTGGGCCTCGGCGGGGAGAAGTCCTTCTCGTTGAAGGGGGGCCCCAGGTAGGAGAGCTGACATGAGAGAAGGCCCAGTAAAACCACAGTATAAACCTTTATGGGCCAGTATGCATCCGGCCAACAGTCAGAGGACGGTTAAAGACGCCCTTAAAGACCTGCTTTAGAGGCTTTCGGGTCTGAGGGGTAGGTTACATTTCCTCTATATGAAATCATGTTTTAATTCATGGTGCAAGTTTTAGTCTAAATTACGATAGATAGACGATATATAGAAGATATGATATCATCCCTGCTTCTGTAAATGTAAGCACTTTATTATGTAATGGAAGTTAATTTGAATGCTGCCAGTAACTGAGCACATGGATGTAAACCCTTAAATGACACAGTGCATCTATCCCAGCAGTAGGCTCTTATTTAATGCTGGTTGCATTTGAGTAACGTTGTCTATCACTAGGATCTGTGATCCAGAATGGTTGTTGTTTGTGTTTCTTACGTAGGTGAGGTGGATTAATATGGTCTATCTGTTTCTTACGTAGGTGTCTTTGATCTCCTTCAGCTGGTGCTCCAGATACTTGGTGAGCTCGTAGGTTCTTTCGATCGAGCTTCTCTCATTGGCCAGATTGTAGGATGATGCCTCAAGGGAATGGGCCAGCACCATGGCTGCAGCCAATAGCAAGACAGCCTGGGAGTGGTGGACTTTTGAGAAGGAGAATAGAAAAATACTTAATATATATCCATAATCACACTTAGAACCCAATATCAAATTGATAATAAAGAAATGTTTGGGGTGTTTGTATTCATAGCAATAGGGTGACAGATTATTTTTATACAATTATTTGAATGGAAGTTGAGACTTTGACAACAGCTTGTTCCCCAATGTAAAGCACACCGGTGAGACATTCACAGTGTGTTTACACCATCTCCATTCTAAACTCTTCCTGGTTTATTTTTTTGTCACTATGGCAATAGCCTCATCTGCTTACATATAATCAGATCAGTGTCATCTGAGACTGCATTCTCAGATTCAATCCTAATTTTAGACATTTCTAACGGTTGTCGGTTTACTCTGGCTTCAAATGAAACCTTCATTACTAAGAAACCCAGAGACAATCAGACAAATGGCTTACACATGCACAAAACACACACACACACACACACACACACACACACACACACACACACACACACACACACACACACACACACACACACACACACACACACACACACACACACACACACACACACACACACACACACACACGTCATGCCAACACAAACTCATGTTACATATGTTTGTGTGTACGTGCACACGTTTTCTCTTTGCCAAGTTTGCACATTTTTATGCTTTCTTTCTTTTTGGTTCTTCATACTTATTCCGTTTCATTTTTCTTTTTTAATTACACACACCCCCTCCCCCCACACACACACAAGTACACACACACCCAAACACAATCACACACACCCAAACACACACTCACCTAAACCCACACACCCAAACACACACACACACACACACACACACACACACACACACACACACACACACACACACACACACACACACACACACACACACACACACACACACACACACACACACACACACACACAAACACCATCACACACATCCAAACACACGCACACAGCCAAACACACACACACAAACACACACACAAACACACACACAAACACACACACACACACACACACACACACACACACACACACACACACACACACACACACACACACACACACACACACACACACACACACACACACACACACACACACATAAACACCCACACAATGTACATCTGTGCTACACTAAGTCCCAACAATATCCCTTCGACACAGAGACATGTGGCGGCTCCACAATCATAAACACTGACACTAATCTGTGTGTTTTCCTTGATTGTGTGTTTTTGTTGTGCGTGGGGGGGGTCTATGGAGGGAAACATGCTTTGAGGTTTTGTTTAGGTTAGCAGAAACTGGTATCAGTGTTTCATGTGACTATGCAAGTGTATGTGACTGGGAAACTGTTTGCACTCATGGGTATCATTACGAGTTAAAATTGCACTAAAATGTGCCCTACATTACGTGTGTTTGTTTATGTGTGTCTGCCCACAATTGTGTGTGTGTATGTGTGTGTGTGTATGCGTGCTATAAAATGTGTGTTTGTGCGTTATTATGTGTGTGTTCAGTCGGCGGGGGGGTTCTCGTGGAGCCTTTCAGTGGCGTTTTACTCTGGTTTTAAGAAGAGAAAATTTAGGCTGAAAGGTGGTCTCAACATGTGTGGGAACGTGGTGTCCACCAAGCCCTTCTGGTGTCTCCCACCCCCTTGTCTCCACGTCAATGAGACGCTCAGCGTATCCTCTCTCTGTCGCCCGGCATAATGGCTCACAGCCTCTCACTCACTCATTCGGTCACTTGCTACTTCTCGCTCTCACTCACTTACTCACCTCAATCATTCACTCCGCCTCTTCTCGCCTCACCCAAACTCTACTTCCTCTTTGTGTGCCTGTGATTCATCCTTCATCTCTTCCATCCTCTCTGTCTTTTCTCCCCCCCCTCCCCCCGCCGACAGCCAGACGGGGGCTGTGATTCATGCCACTAATTAAGGCTCAAAACATGCTGCTGTTCAACAGGTGTGAAATATGGATTGCACAACATGTGATCCTGTTAGCGTGCTCCAGCTCTTCCCGTCACCACCCTATCCCTCCCTCCCCCCCTCTCTCTCTCTCTCCCTCCCCCCCTCTCTCTCTCTCCCTCCCCGTCTCTCTCTCTCTCTCCCCCTCTCTCTCCCTCCCTCTCTCTCTCTCTCCCCCTCTCTCTCTCCCTCCCCGTCTCTCTCTCTCTCCCTCCCTCTCTCTCCCTCTCTCTCTCTCTCTCTCTCTCTCTCTCTCCCTCCCCCTCTCTCTCTCTCCCCCTCTCTCTCTCCCTCCCCATCTCTCTTTCTCTCTCCCCTCTCTCTCCCTCCCTCTCTCTCCCTCTCTCTCTCTCTCTCTCTCTCTCTCTCTCTCTCCCCCTCTCTCTCTCTCCCCCCCTTTCTCTCTCTCTCCCTCTCTCCCT
>NC_079421.1:7908643-7938643 GCF_026213295.1 Gadus chalcogrammus | reverse complement strand
TGTGTGTGCTCGCGCGCGTGTTTGCGTGTTTGTGTGTGTGTGTGTGTGTGTGTGTGTGTGTGTGTGTGTGTGTGTGTGTGTGTGTGTGTGTGTGTGTGTGTGTGTGTGTGTGTGTGTGTGTGTGTGTGTGTGTGAGTGTGTGTGTGTGTGTGTGTGTGTGTGTGTGTGTGTGTGTGTGTGTGTGTGTGGGGGTGCGTGCCTGTGTGTTCGTTTTTGTCAAAACTAGTTAATCTGTTGAATCCGTTCTCGTATTTGTTAAGTCTATCAAGAGTGTTCCGTACTTGTTTTTATATTGGTGATTATTATGAATATAGGCCTATATATATTCTAAAGTATGTATAGGCCTAAACTAAAACGTTTCAGTTGTTTCGAGCTCATATTTAAACAATATTTCGCTAGCCCGCTCCTAACAATGTGGTTCTTTCTCGACCTAAATCCTGAAGTTAATGTATTACGCACTAAAATGGATCAGAACTCCTCAATGATCCGGCGATTCGCCAATTAACCGACGAGGTGCTGTGGACGACACCGTGTGGTCGTAGTAGAGAGCTGCATGTTCGAATGCTAACTTTACGATACTTTTTTTAGACAACGGTGCATTATCTGCACGATTTAAATGACAGATAAATAGCCGACGCATACAATTCATGCTCTTTGAGTTAACATAAAGCGTCTTTACAGTTTGTTTTTGTAATTATTTACCGTAAGTCAAACCGGAAGTACATCTTCTCGTAGAGGTTCCTTCCCGTGACGTAGGCGCTAGGCCCTGATGCTACACGCGGGAAACGAAGTCTGCGGATCACACCGAAGGTAAGGAAAGTTTAAAGTACACGTTAATGCGGTCCAGATAAGGTTTTTATGTTGTATGTTATGTTGTATGTAAATAATTTAGAACATGAAGCAACATACTGTTCCCGATTCATTTGAAACCACCCAGCCTGCTCTTTAACTGGACGGGCTTTGCCTTTAACACTCGTTCACTGGCCTTGTTTGATTTGACGTCCGATTTAATATTAAAATCCTTTACAAATAGTTTAATTTATCATATTGTGTGTTTTATATTCATATTTTGGTCAAACATAGTGTTGTAGGTCGACAATGCACGGCCAGAATGTTTCAAACTACAGTCGAGCAGTCAGTGTCGGCCCATTGTGTCCGTAGTTACGTTACAGGCAGCGGGGTTGCTGTACTTATTATCAACATTAATCATTTAGCAGAAATATGAATTGATAGAAAAATGTCTGTGTAGCTCGAGAACGTTGGCTGTCTGGCTAATTGGACTTCACGACAATCTATATTGCATTTGAAGATATGCGCACATTGAGTGACACTGCGCTCATCCTCCCTTCATCATCAGCATCGAACTCGACCAATATGGGCTCTGGATAGTACTTTGTAAAGACAACAAAGTCAAAATAATGGCCACATTCTTTTTTTTTTTTTTTTCATTTAAGGGGCTTTCACCTTTATTAGTAAAACATTCTTCGTCTGTTGTCGAGATGGGGGACACGCTGGAGTTCAACGAGATTTACCAAGAGGTCAAGGGATCCTGGGTCAGTATCTGTACATCATCTGACGATCTCATCTAATCATCCATTAAAATGAAGTAACCTATTGTTATACCCATTATTAAGATCCCATTGGCATCCCCTGTAAAGCCACTGGATTGTTTGTTTTACTAAGTATACATGTTTTACTAAATTCAAACCTGTTTTATGAAGTGATTTGCATACTTCTCATTGATATCAAGTACATAAATAAGTTATTTTAATTGGATTGTATACGTTTACAAAATGTGTATTGATGACTGAAGCTGTCAAATCCTTACTGTGTGTGTGTGTGTGTGTGTATTCGCGTTCGTGTGCAGAACGACGGGCGCCTGCGGCTCGCCAAGCAGAACGTGGTGTACAAGAGCAGTAAGACAGGCCGCGTGGACAACATCCCGGCGGCGGAGCTGAGTGCGGCCCAGTGGCGTCGTGTGTGTCTGGGCCACGGCATCAAGCTGAGCACCAGCTCGGGACACGTCTACAAGTACGACGGCTTCAGGGACACGGTGAGTCAGGGAGTCTCCACCGGCTGGGTCCCGACGGACGGCGGAGGCCTGGCGGGCAGCTGGCTCAGCGTCTGTGGGAGCTGCTGGGCCTTGGTTTGGCTCCGCCCTCCTCCGTCATCACTAGTGCCGTCGGCTGCAACACATGGCTAGCTAATATACGTCTTTGTTCATCAGCACAAGATAACTGTACCCAAAGGTTGTATCAACTAATGGTCTAACGGTACAGGCAGGGCTGTAGTGGTCAAATTAGAGGTGGGTAAACTATGAATTTTTTGATGTGCGCCACTTTTTTCTGTGGAGAACCAGCGCCTTGAATGTTTACTATTTACAGTGTTTATACAGCTCGATGCAGTTTCGCAATGACTCCGTCTTTACAGAGATATTCCTGAACCGCATAAAACTAAACCGGATCGTTTTCGCCCGTTTCGGCTCTGTGTGGACGGGAAAGGTGCAAAGTCAAACCGGAGAAGTGATTCCGGAAATGATTTTGTTAGAGGACTAATCACAACCCTTGCCGTCTCCGTTGTGTCGACCAATAGGTCTATGGCGTCGACGGATAGTTAAAAAATATTGGATGCGCACGTAAGCTAAGGAGAGGTTCTCCGACAGGCTCTCCGGCTATTGAGAGGGCTCTCCGTGTCTTCGTACAGCACTTTAACATGTACACGCTAGGGATGGGCAACGATCGTCGAATTGTCGGAGTCACGTAGAATATCGAATAATGAATGTGACTATCGTTATTTATTACACGGCCCTTCTCAATGCTGTTGAACGCTCCGTTCACTTGCATGGGCCTTTACAACTTCCAGTAGTGAATAATTGTTTGTTAATTCACCGTTGCTAAGCATATAATGACCGCTCTCAAGGAAAGTGTATTTTTCCTTTTTTTTCTGTCGTATCACGCATGTAGTCCCGTAACTTATGAACCCCAGCGTCCTTGGTTTCTAAGCGACGTCAATCAACGTCTTTGGCAGACTATTTCTCTGCTGATCAACACAACGAATGCTGGTAACAAATTAATTGTAAAAATAAGTTATTTTTTTGACGAGTCTAGTTCACCGTCATGCAGGCTGTGTTCAGTAAAATAAATAAATAGCGATCTGTTTTCGGCGCATGTAGGTCTATCTGCCTAAGCCCAATTTGAAATAATGTTGATGGCGCAGTTGTTGAATAAACTGATTTCATACAAATCATAAAAGCCTCTCCCTGTGTCGAGGTGCGTGCGTGCGTGGGGGGTTCTCGATTGAACGATGACATATAGTATTTTTGCCAGAAATGCACATCCCTAGCACACGCATTTGAAAAGGCACCATCCAGGTGTTACTATCACCGTTGCTGTGAAAAAAAAAAACGAGCTGTGGAAACCCAGCTCACGACACTATTTCAACAACCCCTGTCTGGGAATTCAGAAATGCAATTGCCATGACCAAGTTTATTGGTGTTTTCATTGTTGCTGATCTACGGCTGATCTACAGCTAATTTTTCCGCTTAACTATCAGGCATGAAAATCACTCACCTTTCGGCGAAATTCGCCGTTTTGAAACCAAAATAGGTGACCTCCGTGAATCGTGTAGATTCGATGAAAAAATATTTATTGGGGGGGGGGGGGGGGGGGGGGTAGGTTCAGAGGCCGGCCAGTATATAGTCCTCCGTAAAGTGCTGTACTTATGCTGCGTTCGAGTATTCTCTGCGAACCGACTCGGATCTCGGATCTGACGCCACGCCCACACTTCAAGCGTTTTATTATTTCGCTCGGTCGTTGGAGGAAAACATGGACCCGGAAAGCTGTTGTCGCGGTAGCATTGGCAGAGGACCAGGCGCTCCAATAAGTAGGCTATAGGCCATAGTCAAGTCAAGTCAATTTATATAGCACATTTAAAACAACAGTAGTTGACCAAAGTGCTGCACACGAATACAATATATTTGTGTACATAGGCAGAGATACGGACGCAGTAAGGTATTGCAGTAATACGAGTGATTGAAATTACCATTTTAACTAGGGCTGCAACAACGAATCGATAAAATCGAAAAAAATCGATTAATAAATGTCGTTGTGTCGCGCGATTAATAAGTTACTCATAGGCGCAGCACTGTTTACAGCCAGCCGCCGACAGGTTGGTTCACGGTTCATGCACGCCCACAGCGAGCTTCAGTGTGAGCGACCACAGCTTGTATTTGTCATATCTTAAAACTGGACTGTAGGCCTACATAAAAGTGTTGTACCTTCACTGTCTTTAGGTTAAAAAAAACTCCTTCAACTCAGTATCCGTCTAGTGGTCCAACCGAAAATTCTGTCAGCTGCTGTTGCTGCAGACGTTGTGCAGACGGGCTCGGAGTCGGCACCGCGTGCATCAACAGTCATTCAAAGCAGCGGTAGTAATCACACAACCGGACGGTGTAGAAAGTCCCGTCAGTTAAAAATGGTAATGCAGTTTTTAAATCCATGTTAAAATCGGCAGGATATAGAGATAGTTAGCTTATAAAAAACAACTAACCAATGGTCACAAACAGTGTCAAATGTCATGTGTTCAGGTCGGCTCAGAAATACGATTGATGCGTTCAAATGCAGCAGAAAAAAAAAAAAAAAAATTGAGATTGTGGTGAAGACTTGTTTTCCCAGTAATATAAAATAGATAGTAAAGATAGAATTAATTATGACCTGTTTAATGTCCTATCTTGAACTATCATCATCTTATCAGCAATTAAAGCAATATTACAAGTTCTATTTCAAGGAGTCTCGAAAATGGTATCAATAGGTTTGACCGGTTAACCATGGACATCCCTTATATACATATAAAAGTATATCATACATTGTATGTTTCTTTTTTGTGTTATCCCAGTTATGTTTTTTTAATCTTTTTATTATTTAATATTACTTTTAATAGTTCCGGGACTTTGGAGCAATAACCTGGTGTTTTTACATTTCAGTCTGCACTGTGAATTTGAAGTAATAATTCAGTTTTTGAATAAAGATGCGGCAATTCCAATTTTATTTTTATTTTTTTCTATCCGATTCATCGATTAATCGATTATTAAAATAATCGTTAGTTGCATGGATACCCCGGACCCCCCTAGAGGGATAATATCCTTCTCACCTTTTTCACCTCTGACCCGTTTTCATGCCTGAACTATGAACCGTACCGTACCGGGACTTAAAAACCGAGGTACGTACCGAACCGTGACTTTTGTGTACCGTTACATCGCTAGTATCAATGATGCTAGCCTGAAACATAAATAACCACATTCATCTGATCTTTCGTCACTATCCGCTAGCTGCCCGCACCATAAGCAGGCCGTCATTAACCGTGTCTTTGTAGGCAGCCTGTGCTCCGAGATCGTACATAAAAACAAATGGTACTACTAGCCACTCAATTTATTTATTTTGTACGACGAGTATGAAAGGTCTTTGCCGATAGCCATATTGATTACATTTAACCCTACCACCTATAGGCCGAGGCTCAACACTGGTGGTTTTTGCATATTAACCCCGGCCGCACGGGATGGGCGTATGCTTTATTATAATTCAATCTCATTGTAGTGGTTGGCTTAAGATGACATTATTGGTTGTTAGTTTGTCTCTTATGTTATTCTGGGGTGGATCTTGGGAACTAGCCAGCCGGGCTAGCAGATGTTGTTAGAGTAATTATCCCCGTGTGTCAATTTACATTAACAGCACATAAGCATTTAAGAAAGAATATCAGGTAGGGGTCGACCGATTATCGGCCGGGCTGATTATCAGCGCCGATATTCGGCATTTTTTTTTACGCATATCGGCATCGGCCTTTTTTTTTCATCTGACGGCCGATAAGATATCAATTTAAAACGCGGTTATTTTGGCTCTGATGCAGCCGCGCCTCTCTGTCTGCTGTCACTACGCTGTCTCCAGCATTGTCCAACCCACAGCACTATCTGATTGGTTACATGCTCTGGTTACACGCAGAGCCACGACGGACAAAAAAAAGCTCAAACAAAGTGTTTTGGCTATTTTTACTTAAAAAGTGAAAACTGCAATGGTATAAACACCAAAACTGAAATAGTAAAAATACTATAAATAACTGTACAAATAAACAAAAATAAGTAAAATTACAATAACAATGTGAAAATAAACAAAAATAACTATTTACATGATTCCTGCCCTCCCTCCCTCCCCCTCCTTTCTTCTCCGGGCGTTTAGGCATCTTTCAAAATGTTCATAAAACCAAACTCACAAAAATAATTAGAATAATAAAAACACACGAGCGCGCAAATCTACCACTTGCTTCACACTCGCACTCTGGGGAAGAGCCTTCTAGTTTATGCACACCCCTTGCGCATTTGTTTTCTCAACCACACGTGAGACGGTGTTTGACATGCTGGATATCGTCAGAAAGGTATTTTCATTGGCTATTAGGATATCTAAGGCCCGTCCCCGACCCTTGCTGTATGCTGGTGTAGCTGTCAATCAAAGTATGCATGCCCCGTTTTGATAGTGATCGCCTCATTGGCTTGTAAGGCTTGTAAACAAGGAAGTATTGGTCTTACAGAAATGTGTGAGGTCTCTGTCACCGTGAGACCCTGGCGTACACAGTGGATTCCATGAATCAGACAACAATAGCGGAATTCAAACCCTAAAAATGCCATGTTGGGGGGAAGGGGTGGTGTAACTAAAACTTGCCCGCCCGCGGGATTTGACGATTAAGTCGTTAAAGGCATTTAAATTAAGTTAAGTGTTGGAGTTTGTATTGTTCAAAATGTTGACGCTAATATTTTCCCTTTTTCTGTAAATTAATATCGGCTCCAAATATCGGTTATCGGCCCCCTTGACTACTAATAATCTGTATCGGTATCGGCCCTGAGAAAACCATATCGGTCTATCTCTAATATCAGGTGTGATGCAGAGTTAAGAACGTACTTCTGGACCTGAGCAGCAGCTGCCAATGCCTTTCTCGCGCTGCCATTGTGTTCCTACATGTGAAGCCCTGTTGATAACTGGACGTCCAGGGGACCAGGCTGGACCATGGATATAGGGCCATAAGAGGTTCTTTGTTCAAAAGAGAGTTGGAGAATGACGATGGGCACTGCTCTTTTCATCACTGAAAAGTAAATGTCAGTTGTTATTATTTAGTTGTGCCCCTATCTTTGCGAACCCCTCCAAATACAGTGCTTTGGAGCAAAGTTCTTGCAGGGTAAAAGGTTCCCATAGAGACATTCTGAACCAGAACTACTGATTTATTACTAGCCTGAGTCTAGACTATTACTCCCTAGCCTTTCTCTATAGTTAGAATTAGTTGTAATTAAGTTAATAATCAATTAATGTTTTCTCTTCATTTGTTGTTCCAATTCATTAACATTAGTATTAATGTTAAGTGAATCTGGGCTGTATTTATTCAGTTTATTGTATTTAAGTTGATATTACAACAATAATGTTATCTGATCACCATAGGCTGTTTAAAGGGTGACGTCCCAGAAGTTATTTACATTTGTTAACTCTGTACGACACAGATTTATTAATTAATTATGTATTTATTCTTATCATTCTTGCTGAATCTTACAATAATGATCTGTTAACTTTAACTTTAGCATAAAGCAGCTAGAACACATTGATTAGATTTACTTAACAGCCCTGTCACGATTGTCTCCTCCTCTGTAGGAGCCTGGTCCTGTTTGGGATCCCTAGTAGGATGTTGGGCTGGCTGTGGATGAGCCATAAACAGCGTGCAAATGACCAGCACTCAGCTGCGGTGAGCGGTAGGAAGGGTCATGGCGGACGGAGAGCCGTTCAAAGCAGCAGGCCCCACTCCAGGCAGACTCTCTGCCTCACACTCAGACGGGATTGGTTCTGTATCTGGACGAAAAGTCCTGGAAGCCTAGTTTCAGGGGGGACGGACTGTCGCACTGAACAGAACATGTATTCCGTGGGATGTATATGTCAATATGTAGCGTGTCGTATTTCTACATAATAGAAAAGTTGAACCTGCTCTTACTTCACTGCCCTGAAGGATAAGTGGCGCTGAAATTAGACTCTCTTGTATTCACAGAGGAATCTATTTCAGAGATACTGCAGTCTATGCACACAGTTTTCTGTTGTTGTTTGACCGTCTTGAGGATTACTTTTACTTTGGCAGAGTCGACTTAAAACGCATTGTTCTCAAAGTACCTTAAGAGGACGTAGTTGTGGATATATGGCCATGAATACATACGACACATTCTTTTCTGGCACATTGGCTTCTTTACTCACGCTAAAATGATTCTCCCAAATAAGTTGCGTTGTTGCTTCCAATTGAATAGCACACGCTTTATCGCTTAAGAGATCCCTGGCCTCGTGTGTGTGCGCCAACATAGCGTGGTTAGTATCCGCAAGTATTTGACCTTTTTCCGTTTCCATCTATTCCGTGTGTGAAGCGTCGGCCTAATGGGATTAATGAGGGAGCGCCGCGTTCGCATGTGTGTTCCGTAAACACAGTAATCATGGGCTCATGTAGCCCGATGTTTATGTCCAATCAGCTCGCTGATTTGGCGGGGCTTTTCATGCATGATGGCTGCTCAGAGGTTGTTTTTGTATTCTGCTTCGTAGCGCTCACAGTGGGTATGTTGCCTGTATGGCATGCGTGTCAACGCCAAGCTCATCCCAGAATCCCGGGGCCCCCTGCCAGCGGGGCCCCCAGGGTTTAATCAGCGCCTCTTCGGAGATGAATCCGTCCAGGCAGGTTGGCGGGACTCTGAGGTCATTGTTTATCATGGCGGAGCCAGCGGCCTTAGGGCTGGAGGGCTGCCGGGAGGATAACGCTGTTCCTTTCTCTGTTATCATGGGGAGGTGTTGGGGGAGGCAGGGGTCGGTGAGGTGGTTGTGGAGGAGGTGGGTGAGGTGGTTGTGGGTGAGGTGGGTGAGGTGGTTGTGGAGGAGGTGGGTGAGGTGGTTGGGGAGGAGGTGGGTGAGGTGGTTGGGGAGGAGGTGGGTGAGGTGGTTGTGGAGGAGGTGGGTGAGGTGGTTGGGGAGGAGGTGGTTGGGGAGGAGGTGGGTGAGGTGGTTGGGGAGGAGGTGGGTGAGGTGGTTGGGGAGGAGGTGGGTGAGGCAGGGGTTGGGGGATCTGGTTTGGGAGGAGGTGAGTGAGGTGGTTGGGGAGGCGGTGGGTGAGGCAGGGGTTGGGGGGGCTGGTTGGGGAGCAGGTCGGTGATGTGGTTGGGGAGGCGGTGGGGGAAGAGGTGGGTGAGGCAGGGGTTGGAGCGCTGGTTGGGGAGGAGGTAGGTGAGGCAGGGGTTGGGGGGCTGGTTGGGGTGGAGGTGGTTGGGCAGGAGGTCGGTGAGGAGGTGGGTGAGGCATGGGTTGGGGGGGCTGGTTGGGGAGGAGGTGGGTGAGGCAGGGGTTGCCCAGTCGTTGCCGTGTTCAGGCTGAATAAGGGATGACAGGGTGATGTCTCCTACCCCTTCCCCTGTCGGTAAACTGATTTTGTAAACCCTTAAAGAGCTTGTTACCTTGGGGGAATACTTATTTGCTTTATGTATACAAATGCCCCCACTAGTCGCTCATGTTTGTGCCACACAATGTATGTGCTTAGTATGTTCAGAACTCTGTCGGGGGAGGGGGTAAAATGGGACCAGGATGTGTGTTAGGGTTCAGGGGGGATTTTAGCTTATTTTGTTGAGGTGAGGTAAAGAGCAGCCTTTTAGCCGAAACGGTAAAAGTGGGCCTGTTGAGGGCTGGTGAAGGGCACGCACGCACATCAACACCAGCGGGATATTTCCACCCAGACTACATTTTATGCGTGCTGTAAACTTGCACGTTTTCACATCTTAAAATGCTTCTTCTGTCCCCCAATGACCTCTCAGGCAAATGTCTTGAGGCATTCTACAAACTTAAGGCTGGGATTAGCTTGCCGAGGCTAATAGTCCCTCTCTCGGCAGGCACTAATGGGCCGCAGTTGCCCCACAGACCCACAGCTGCCCAGGTGCATAAACTCTGGTTCCCACAGAGCGGTCTCCTCTCCCCACCACACACGCAATCACAATCTCTTCCACATGTGTGTCAGTGCAAGATAATTTATGTGTGTGTGCATGCGCTCCTGTCTCATTTGTAATCGGCTCTGCAGGAAAAATAAACCGACTGATTGTCGAACACGGGAACGGTAGAGAGGGAGGGCTACGTATTACTCTCTTCTGACGGGGCCCCCCTGATGGCAGGGCCCCCACCGATGTGGGCAGGGCCCCCCCCCTGATGGCGGGGCCCTCACTGATGCAGGTGGGCCCCCCCTAATGCGGGCAGGGCTCTAATGGCACCGTGATGATGGAGGCCCGTGGTGGAGGAAGCAGGGACGGTTTTCTTTATTTGTATGTTTAGCTAGCAGCTGCGTTGGCTGACTCTGGTTGTTTGGCCGTTGTTTTATAACTCTTCCTCCCTCTGGCCTCCTCCACTGCCTCCCTCTGGCCTTCTCCACCTCCTCTCTCCTTTACCTCGTCATCCATCCAGGACTTTGAGAAGATGTCGGAGTTCTTCAAGGCCAACTACAAGGTGGAGCTGACGGAGAAGGACATGTGTGTCAAAGGCTGGAACTGGGGCACAGCAAAGTTCTCAGGTAGGCACTAGTGCTGCACGATTAATCGAATCGCAATCGCGATATCAGCCTTTGCGATGGTGTAACCGCAGAATGCTGCGATTTTAATTTGTATTTTCTTATTTATTCTATTTATTTATTTAGTTGTACTATTGAGAAAACCTAACATTTGCAACAAGATATTTTTTTATTATTTATCTAATTTTGAAAAAAATACTGTGCATTTTTTTTTTGTTTTTGTAATTTTTATGCTAGTTTATGTTTGAGTTGAGAAATAAACATTTTAAAATAATCAGTAATCTGTGCATTTCCCTTGATAACCAAGCAAGTAGACTCATGACACCATTTGTTTCGCAATATTGTCCACCATAATCGCAATATGACTATCACCAAATCGTGCAGCACTAGTAGACACTAACCCTGACCCTCCACACACTAACCCTAACCCTCCACACACTTACCCTAAAGGGCTGATTATGGTTCTGCATCGGGTTTTAGTAGGCGGACCAATCACAGCCCTTGCTGCTGCATTGCCTCGATGGAAGGTTACAATTTTTGCGAGGCGCCCGTCAGGCCCTTGATGTGGACGTAAGGGGTCCGTTACCTCCTTGCATTGTGTGAACGTGAGACCATAATCAGCCCTTCACCCTCCACAGATGGTTATTGTCACTATTTCCATTCTCTCAATAGTCCGCTAAAGTAGATTGTTCAGAATGGTATTTAAATGTTGCATATAAATGTGACACAAACTAAAGTTTTACTGAGAGCACTCTGCCCCTCATTATTGCTGTCAGTAGCTGGTTTGATCTGGCCTCTCAGTCATATGAGCTGCTCCTCCCACCTGCTAAACATCGCCTCCCCCAGGTCCTCAGCTGGCGTTTGACGTCAACGACAGCACGGTGTTCGAGATCCCGCTGAACAGCGTGTCCCAGTGCGCCACGGGCAAGAACGAGGTCACCCTGGAGTTTCACCAGAACGATGACGCAGAGGTGTCCCTCATGGAGGTCCGCTTCTACGTGCCCCCCGGCCCCTCCGACGAGGGCCAGGACCCCGTCGAGGTGAGTCCCGTCGCTCACGACCCTTGATGCACCGATGGATCGCCAGCGATGGTTATCGGCCGATATACGCCCTAAACACAGGACGTCAACTTGAACTGTGCAGATATGGGAGCTGATCACGGGACTCAAACGATAGAGCACACCATTAGGCTGGGTCACTGAGAAGGTAACTGTTTCCTGCTAACATTCATCTGGACTCAGTTCACCACAGACGGAGCTTATTGTTTATCTCAGTAATAGAGGCGGTAACCCGTTTGCATCTCACCGGCTCATTGTGTTTTTTGTTTTGTTTTCTACGTTTGCGGTGAAAGTACTGAAGCTAGCCTCGTTATTCACACGTCACCATGTTAGTTCAAACTACTGAAGCATCTATGATCGACAACCTATAAACTATAACCTTCCACGGGTGTCGGAGTCGGTGTGTTACGTGAAATAGTAACCTCTGCATTCTGGTTATTTAGGTTTATTTATTTGTCCCAATGATACATTTCGAACTTGTTACCGCATGTGCAAAACTAAATAAATCTCATTACATAATGAATGTTACTATGGGCTATTGCTGACTTGATTGACGACTTTAAAATCTTCACGCGAGACGGACTATGTGCAATGTGGTTCTATGTCTGATATATCTTTATCTGTAGAATAGATAAACAGGACGCAAAACGTAGGCTATAAGTCTCCCATGCAGACGATCGATTCAGATCACACCATCTTCATTATTAATCCACACATGCAGTAAAACCAATCATAATATTTATTTTACATACAATTCAATATGAAGTCATTATTTGTTATGCAGAGCTTGGTACCAACAGCACTTCTTCCCACCGTCCTCTGCTGTGAATACTGATTAGCGCAGAGCGGATCTCAGGAACACTGTTACATTTGATCATATATGTTGGATGAAATGTGTGATGGGTGTGTATTAGGGATGGGAATCTTTTACTATCTCACGATTCGATTCCGATTTTTTGTGGATACTATTCGATTCAAATCGATTTGATTCATAATGATTTCTGCTTCAATCTATAGGTGTGCAAAGGATCTTCATGATCTGCTCCAGTCTGCTTTGCAAGACAGAATGAAAAATGGAGACATTAAAGTGTATTTTTCACATTTATTAAGTTTTAAACATTTATCCATGCTTAGATGGAATTGTTGCACCTGTTGCATAAAAGCAATATCACATATTGCTTAAGTTACAAAAATAAAAGTCTATATAAAAAAAATAGTGCAGTTAAACATTCTGCCTTTTAAATTCTAAGGAAATTGCCTTTTCCACTGTGTGTGGACCACAACTGCTACTCTAAAAAGCTAGCTATAAAATAAGTTGGAACAAAAATAAAGTGCTTCTGTATAATAAAAATGGTACAGTTGAACAAGATGCATTTTCATTTCACAGGAATGTTGCAGTACAAAAAATCATCATGTGGAACACAACTGTTGCACAAAACATTAATATGTCTCAGTAGCTTTAAAAAAACAAGTTATGAAGAAAAAAAAATTAGAATCGCGATTCTTATATGAATCGATTTTTTGGCACACCCCTAGGGTGTATTATCCATACAGTCCATGTTGTTATCGTTCTAGCTCCTTTCCTTACTGAGTGAGAGTGTGTTGGACAGACTCCATCCACAGTGAGCCCACCGATTCCTTCTCCTTCATTAGTGATGTTACATTTATTCAAAGGTCCTTTTGATTTAAATTTGTAGATTCTAAAGCGTGGTGTGGTTCCACTCTTCATTTGTGCAAACTAAACTCTAAACCTGTTCTGTGTTTACAGGCCGTTACGTCTTCTCTTAAGGGAACACAACGAATTTCAGCTGGCTCAACAAATTAACCATTATAACTTTCAACTAATGAAGAACCATTAAGCTAAGGGCTTGTTGTAATGATGTATGGCGGCGTGTGTGCCAGGTGAACACTAGAGGGAGCTGTAGCTCCAGAGGAGAAATTAATGCTGATCCCTCTTTGCTCCTCCAGGCATTCGCCCAGAACGTTCTCTCCAAGGCGGACGTCATCCAGGCCACCGGGGACGCCGTGTGCGTCTTCAAAGAGCTGCAGTGCCTCACACCCAGAGGAAGGTACGGGACACACCCGACATACCAGCCAAACTGGGGTCTGCTCTCACTTCACCCAGACACACCAGCCGCACTTGGGTCTGCTCTCACTACACCCAGACACACCAGCCTTACTGGGGTCGGCTCTCACTATACCCAGACACACCAGCCGCACTGTGGTCGGCTCTCACTATACCTAGACACACCAGCCGCACTGTGGTCGGCTCTCACTATACCTAGACACACCAGCCGCACTGTGGTCGGCTCTCACTACACCCAGACACACCAGCCGCACCGGGGTCGGCTCTCACTACACCAGACACACCAGCCGCACTGGGGTCGGCTCTCACTACACCCAGTCACACCAGCCACACCGGGGACGGCTCTCACTACACCCCGACACACCAGCCGCACTGGGGTAGGCTCTCACTACACCCCGACACACCAGCCGCACTGGGGTCCTGCTCTTGCTAGATTCAAACTGGATCTGAAACTTGCCAAGCAGCTGCCTGGTGTAAATGATAGGGGTGGAAAAAATTATCGATTCTTTGATGTATCGCGATTCTGTGTAGAACAATTCCGTCTTGATTGAGATAAGTTAATAATTGATTATTGCATTGTTCATAGAAAGTCATATTTGTGACAAAAGCTTTTTCTCTAATCAAATATTAGATAAGGTAATTAATAGGGATGCACCGAATTTCCGGCCACCAAAAATGTTCGGCCAAAAATGGCCCAAAATCACTTTCGGTTTTCGGCAACCCTAAATGGTACTAATAATTGGCATAATAATTTCGTTCGGTGTTTCGATTTTCAGCCTTGGTTTCCTCATTTTCGGTTTTCGGTTTTCGGCCAAGAATTTTCATTTCGGTGCATCCCTAGTAATTAATCTGTTGATTTCTTTAATGATCATCACAAAAGTAGGAAGTGATTAGCAAACTCTGAGTAGCAAATTCAGATGTATATATCTTTTTTTTTTTTTTTTTATCCCGCAAAATGAAATGTACATTAAAAATAAAATTGCTTCGAGATGCATCAATAATCGTTTTAGAATCGAATCGTTGACCTCGGAATCGAATCATGAGGTGCCAAGAGATTCCCACCCCTAGTAAATGATGGGTTCCAGTCCTACATGGAGTAAATATGTTCTTCTATTGGACGGCCCAAAAACAGCATCTTTCAGTCTCTTAATATCAGTGATGTAGAGTAACAAAGTAAAGATTCTTTGTTACAGTTCTCCAACTTTTGCAGTAGTTAGTATTGGCCTAATATACTCCCTTAACATGATCAACTTCAATGTGCACTCCAGACCAGCGTCATTATGATCATTAACAGGACATTGGTTTTCCTGTTAATGCAGGACAACCAATGCTTGTCCCACATTAACATAAGGCCTTTTTAATAATGAGGTCGGCTACGCTGTACCACAGACCATTGTATTGATCTGGGTTGTAGGACGCAGTAAAAGCATTTCACTGGAGAATGTCTTCATGAGCAGTCCTACTCTGCTCCTTTATGCACGTATCCATCACCTCATTGGACGAAGGTGCTCAACAAACATCCCTATTGGAAACTGTCTCCTCGGCCGTTCAGATGGAAGATGAAGGAGTAATTTCAGAATAAGAGCGCTGTTTGCTGTAACCTCAGAATAAAAGCGCTGTCTGCTGTAACTTCAGAATAAGAGTGCTGTCTGCTTTAACTTCAGAATAAGATCGCTGTCTGCTGTAACTTCAGAATAAGAGCGCTGTCTGCTGTAGAATACTCAGCGTTGTGATCTTCTCTACACAGCCGGGATTACAGCTCATCTTGCGGCGGTGAAATAGCCGACACACTTGGTTGCTGCGGGTCTGCTTTCCCGAACTCAACTCACCGTTGTTTCAGGAGCATATGATGCCGCATAGTACTTGTAGTACTCTGGTAGCTCGATTTCGCTTGGCATATTTTACATTTCACCTTATGATCTCCTATTTCTTTAAAGCAGTGGTTTTCAAACTGTGGGGCGCGCAACCCCTGGGGGGCGCCAGAGTTCTTCAGGGGGGGGCGCGACGTGAGAAAAAAATAAACCAGAAAAAAAACAGTCGTACTTCAACTGTAGAAGTAACATAACTAAATCAATTTTCAACCGTTTATCTTTGTGCAAACCATTTAACAAATCTACACATTTGTATCTTCAATATTATCGAAACAGAATTTCGATATCATTAAAATTTCTTCAGAATCACAGTTTTAGTTTCATACCGCTTCGTTTTCAGCTGTCATTGAAGACGTCAGCCCATTCTGATACACCTACTTCTAGAGTTCGTAACTCATTCATTTTTCAACCGTTTACCATCGTTCAAACCATTAAACAAATCTACACACTTGTATCTTCACTACTATCGAAACGGAATTTTGATAGCATTTATACTTTTTTCAGAATCACAGTTTTAGTTTCAAACCGGCATCGTTTTCAGTTGCTTATAATAATTTAGGTCACCATAGCAACGCCGGTAAACAAACCCCGCCGAATAGTCGAATCTCTGGACTGAAAAGGCAGATCCGATTCGACTCAGAAAATTCAGTCGGGGACCCTGAATGAATCTGTGTAAACTTGCAGTTTACACAGATTAAGATGTTCAAATGTATTTAAAAAAGGTTAAGCTAAAACATGCTTAGATAAAGTTGTTAAATTGTGTTAAGAAATGTGTTTAAAAACGCACAAAGATGTTGTAATGTTTCAGAAATATGTTTAAAAAATATGTTTAAAAAATGTTTCAAATGTTTTACAATTATGATCAGAGATGTTTAAAATGTGTAAAATAATTAAGATAGCTTTCAAAACACAGGTATTTAGAAAAAAAAAATTGGGGGGGGGGGGGACCTCAGCTGAATTTTTTTCTGAGGGGGGGCTCACTCTCTCACCCTTTGAAAACCCCTGCTTTAAAGTATTCCAATTCTTCGCTGCGCTTTGCTTTAACCGTCATCTCTTAACTTTTTGAATTCTAGCGTGCCTGCACACGGCACGGCACGAGCCACACAGAAATTTGATACATTTAATTTGCTTTGTGCCTACGGCATGCGTTAGTGGCGCCGCACAGAAAATGTATACATTTGCTTCAGAAAACGTTCTTTGTGTGTGTATATGCAAACTCGTGTTTGCCTGTCCACCAACCGAGTTCATTTGTAACGAGGAGTACGCGTGTAATCGATTCCTCACGCCCATCCCTAGAAGCTATATTCACTTTCTATGCATAGTGGATATTTATTTGTTATTTTTATTGTCGTTTTTGCTAAATGTGTTAGTTAAAAAATATGAATGGATATAATTTATATGCTATAGTTGTATAATAGTTGGCTGACTATCTTTATAGTCTTTATCTTATCTTGCTGAAGCAGGTCTTTTAAAGTCTTTCTAATCATCGTTTTAATGCATTATATTTCTCTTAAAAATGTCACCATAAGCTGTCGCCGACTTGATTGCCGAATTTAAATCCTAAACTGGAGACCTGTGGCCTTTAGAGGGATGTCGATACACACCAGGATGTGGTTCACACCACAGGAGACAACACCCACCATGTCCATTTCACTGGAAAAATAAATGGGTGATCGGCCAATAAAAACTGATCGTGAATCAACTATTGATACCCAAATAAATTTGAACCCAGATAAATAGTTTTGATACGTAAATCTGCTACGCCTTCTGGCTCCCGTCTGTATGTATTCGTTTGTTTATGGATATATATTTATATGGACTGACTTGGTGTTTCCTTCAGGTACGATATCCGCATATACCCGTCGTTCCTCCACCTCCACGGGAAGACATTTGACTACAAGATCCCCTACACCACCGTGCTGCGGCTCTTCCTGCTGCCCCACAAGGACCAGCGGCAGATGTTCTTCGTGGTACGTGACCTCAGCCTTGTGCTCCCTGATAAGCCTTCTCGGGCCTAAACAATCTTTTTGTTTGGTACCGGTTTCCGACCGACCCTGTCAATTTATGTGCGACCCTAATTATTTCATGATCATGGAAGAAAAAAAACTATAATTACGTTTTTGTACAGCACCTCTTCATTCTGTACAAGGATGAGCGCATTCTCTCGTTTTTAAATGAAAACAACCTACCTATCATTCGCTGCCGCTGGAAAAAATAATATAAATTCCCTACCTACCCATGACCTCAACTGACAACCAACAGGAACTTTTTTTTTTTTTAAAGGCCTTAGGGCTTAAAAAAAAGCGTTATGCGTTGGTTGCACTGGTGCGCCTAATCTTTTTTGTTTTTTAGGTGCACCAGCACAAAATGTAGGTGCACCAAATTTTTCATTGCGTCGAATTTAACGCCATAAGGTCACCTTTTTATCGCTCTCCATTAGGGATGGGCACGAGTAGTAAATTCCAAACTCGAGTGATCGAAGGAATTCCTCGAGGATCAATTGAGTACTCGTTAAATCAAATCTATTTTTAGAATGCAACGCATCTGCAGCAGGAATAGGCCTGATGATGAACGGCAATATTACCAACCAAACATGTAATGCTTATTCTCCATCAAAACAGTCAGAGTTATCAGAGTATTCATTATTTATTTTTGAAAACGTTCAAAACACATTTTCCTTACAAAAATAAATATGCGTCTCACAATTTAAATCACGTCGAACCAAGGCCTGTAACAGTTTAAAAAAAACGAAACAAGTAGCCTAACCATTGCAAATAATTTAAAGCTGCAAATAAAACGGCAGCAAATGTACTATGGAAATACTCAGCGTTGTGATCTTCTCTACACGCCCGGGATTACAGCTGCGTCTTGCGGCGGTGAAAATAGCCGACACACTTTCACTTTCACCGTTGCTGCGGGTCTGCTTTCCCGAACTCACCGTTGTGTTTCAGGAGCATATGTTGCCGCATAGTACTTTCTGGTAGCTCGATTTCGCTTGGCATATTTTACATTTCACCTTATGATCTCCTATTTCTTTAAAGGTCCCATGACATGCTATTTTATGTATTCTTTAATATAGGTATTAGTGGGCAACTAACACAGTATTCAAAGACGTTCCCGAAATTCAGCCGTGGTGCAGAGTTACAGCCACTCCGAGCCAGTCGCACATTGAGCTTCCCCCAAATGCGCTGTTTCGGTGGGCGTGTCAAGGAGGAGGGTGGGGGTGTGGCTCTGAGCAGCTTGCAGCCACGGTACCATGCACTCTGTTTACAGTGGATGCATCGCAATGGCGAGGCGCACACAGCCTTTAGCCGTGTTCTGTAAATATTCTGGAACACACGGGAGTCCTGGAGCTCTATATCATATGATATATATTATCACGGCCAAAAGCTGTGTGAGCCGATATTATGAATCTCAAACGACCGCGTTGGGTTCTCCGACGTTCCTGGTTCTTCAACGTCCACATCAATGTGAATACACACTGTAACGCAAGTGTTTCTTGTCGGTTCTTTGACGTGTCTTGTATTTCCACAACAAGACTGTCGTGGGGGTTATCTGAGCCATGGTTGAGAAGGAATTGGGGGAAAGGAACTTTGGTTTGACTCGCTGAAGTACATGAACTGCGACATGCCCCCGGTTGCCGCAAGGCACCATCGCCCGGCAGCGGGCAGCCGGCAGCAGGCAGCGCGCGGTTCAGTCGACTTCAGGTTGATGTGAAAGTGGAAGAACCAGAGACGTCGCAGAACCTGACAAAGTCGTTTGTGATTCATAATATCGTCGCGCACACAATATGTTATATGATATAGATATCTATGTATTATATGATATTATTTAGATATAGAGCTCCAGGACTGTAACGCAAGTGTTGTACACTTCCTTGTTATTTGGATAACCGTTCTGCTGTTGGTGTGATGGCGCATAACACGTCGGACTCTCGTCTCTGGTATTTCTACAACGAGACTCGTATTGGAGGTTATCTCAGCCAAGGTTGAGAATGAATTGGGGGGAAGGAACTTTGGCTTTGACTCCCTCAAGAACATGAACCACGACATGGAGGAGAAAGGGATTGTTGGCGGCGAATGTCTCCCGCTTGAGCCCCGCTGAGGGACCACCGCCGGAGGCGGAGGTGCATAAGCGCTGCCCGGCAAAGATCCCTTTCTCCTCCTTGTCGTGGTTCATGTTCTTGAGGGAGTCAAAGCCAAAGTTCCTTTGGCTTTGTGTGTGTGTGTGTGTGTGTGTGTGTGTGTGTGTGTGTGTGTGTGTGTGTGTGTGTGTGTGTGTGTGTGTGTGTGTGTGTGTGTGTGTGTGTGTGTGTGTGTGTGTGTGTGTGTGTGTGTGTGTGTGTGTTATCATCTCTATCTCTCTATATATCTATATATATAAAAAAAAAATTGCAATCTGAGGCATTATTCCTTCTTTTCAACATGGATAGTAATAATCCCTGACCATGGATTTACAATTCACGATGTCTGCATTGCCTGGGGAGAGTTTAGAGTCTACACTCTCCCAAGGCAATGCAGACATCCTCATCTTTATTTCAGTATGGTAGTGAAATACAGTTTCTGTCGTGTTTTATTTGGCATTTTGTAGCTGAAAATAAACATAGCCAAATTACTACCAATAGCTTCAGTCATTGCGGGCAAAAATAGGCCCCGATTTTTTTATTTAGTTTTACAAATCAAGAGTAGGCCTGATTTGATTATTTGGCTTTGCATCCTTTCCTTCTTCCCTTGTAAGACATGCTGCCTACCAGCTTTCAAAATACAATGCTGCCACTGTTGGATTTGTATCAATTCACATAATTATCCCACCCTGCAATTTTGTAGTTCACCCAAACACCCTGAAACAACTTGAGTCTCTCATACTTATGCCACCATACGCCACTAACAATGCAAGCAGGCCAATGGCAACCAAGCACGCAGTCCTTCCTCCCTCACTTTAAAAACCACCAGCCGCCACTGGTACATACATGCATGTGTAACCGGTACCTGGTGTCTTTTAATGAAGAATGCTACTAGTATACAATCAATAATCAATATATGTGCTAGACCATCAGAAGATTCTAGGGTTCATTAAGGAGAAATATGGTAACTGTCTGCACCAGAAATGACACACGAAAACAAGAGATATATATTTCAAAGGTAAGAGAATGTCTTTTTTTTTTTTCAAAGCATTTTTTCTTACCTTTTGGTTTTATTTATTTAAGTAGATAAAATGATAAACAGAACAATTATACCTAAAATGATTTAAAATAAAATGTAGAAAAGATTAAAATGATCACAAACACCTTTCTTATTTATACCCTTATTTTATGTCACCTTTCATTGACTTTAATTTATCTGGTATCAGGTTTGTTTTACCTTAAAGCACTTTTAATGTAATTATTTGTCTATGTGTTAGTTATTATTTATGGCTACTGTTCTAATTTAATATGAAGCAATCTATATTTAGGTTTATAATTATATTTATACTTTTTATATTATTTACTATATCTTTTTTTACTGAAACCAGGAAGTTTTTTAATAATTGTACAACCTTGCTCTCAAGCAAAGACTCTGGAAAGGAGTCAACCCTTTCAAATAAAATATAAACAGGTTTCAAAATACCTCTGAATACTTATAACATCCCCAAATAACACATTTCCATTACACTAATAAAACACAGTAAAATTAGATCAGCCTATTCTAAGGGTTCGATCTCTCTCAGTCCATGTGAACAACACTCCTGAAAACTCCGGAAAAATATCTAAATAATTCAAAGTCTCTTGTCCCTACAATGCTGCAGAAACGATAAGAATTTGCCTTATTCGTGGTCCAAGAGGATCGCTCTGATGGGGTAGCTCGCCAGTCTGCACACCGCTGCGGGACCCCAGGGAGGGCGAGCAGGATACAGACGTTCCAGGGTTCAATATCTTTTTTCCGATCCACACAAAAAACCCGGCCTTGACAACAAAGCCAAAAGTCTCATTAGTAGTCTGTCTATCTAATACATTTCAGTTACTTTTCTATACATAATATCATATCTTAACACAGTGTAAAACATAAATGATTGACACTTTTAACTCCATATAAATCTGTTCAAATAAACCACTTCAAAAAAAACATTTAAATTACTTTCTCTAGTTATATACTCGGCAAGCTATAGATCACTGGAAGAATTTATCATTTCAAAGTTAGCACCATTAACTCGCAGCTTTACAGCTCATATTTTTTTCACCATAAGGCAAATAAACACAGCTAGCAGCATCACTGACACATCAACACACCGCAACATCACACAATGCTCAACCCACAACCCCTGCTAAACCTACAGTCTGCCGGCAGACCGCAGCCCCAGCAACGGGCCTCACATCCTCTCCCCCAGATCAGTCACGGCACGCCACGTGAAGTGTCACTGCGCACTATGCTAGAACCTTAGCAAACAGCGTTAGCAGCTAGTAGCGTCTAGTTAGCGTGTTATTTACCACACTAAAAGCACAATTCTCAATCTAATATTTACACCGGGAGACTCACCAAGGGTTTCAAAATCAAGGTGCAGGCTTTTCGGGACTTTTAGTGACGCGGGGGATCTCTGTTCATGTAGCCAACTGTTTAAAAAATAGTTGCTAACGATCGCTCTACTGGCGGTTAGAAGAGGCAGGTCTAACTTCTTATTGGCAACTGAGCCAGAACAGTTGCCAAGCGATCTTTTTAATTGACGGGTGATTAAACAAATCACACCATATTAATCAGTTATCATAAAATAAATGCACTTATTTGCAATACTTTCCTCTTAAATGTCTATCACTTTTTGTGTCACTATTTAAAACGACAATATACAAGCCATATATTTCTTTCTGATAAGTGACAACTATTCTACTTGGTTTTGATTAAATTCTGATTAAATTAAAAGGTGTTATGTAACCCTGGGTTACACATGCATACCAGTGTTTCCGCTAGAAGAAATTGGTGTCGGTCATGTGACCGGGAAGGTTTCATTTTACCGGTCAAATTGGAAAAAAAACGGTCGGATATTGTCCTTGTTTATTGCACTTAAAAAAATTGATAGGCAGGCTATATAAAGAAGAAGTGTGTGATCATATTTTGATTCGCCGTGGTTGTTAAATACCGGTGCTCCGCAAAGCTTGCCGCCGGCTTTCGCTAGCTTGCCGCCGTTTAGTTCATAAACCTACGGTAGTCTATAGGGGAGCGTGTCTATGTTCCCCGAGTCCTATGTTCCCCTCTTTGTATGAGACTGGGGAACATAGGACCCTTTTTTTTTAAAAAAAAAGGGTCCTATGTTCCCTGCTTTTCCCAAAAAAGGGTCCTATGTTCCCCGATATGTATGTGACAGGGGAACATAGGACCCTTTTTTTAAAAAGGGTTCTATGTTCCCCGGTCTGTTACTTTTTCCACCATTACTGCCAAATTCCGGCCGAGATAATTACCATTGCATGTCTTTACCTTTTGTGGAAGAGGGAGAGACGTCGGAGAACCTGACGCAGTATATTCATACGCCGGTAAACAAACCCCGAGAAGCCAATCCCTACGAGAGCTCCCCGCGTTACGACCATCCGGAGGCGCAGAGCTTTTGGCCGTGATATTATTATACAATTATATTATATACTATTATATAAAGAGCTCCGGGAGTCGCAAACGGCAACAATCACTTTCTCCCCCATGCTGCAGTTCAACCCGGACTGCGTTGTGTGTGTTGGCCGGTGAGTTGGCCGGTTGAACGCTGATTGGCTGTTACGTTAGACATGTCACTCTGTTGAACGCCGATTGGCTGTCATTACGTGAATGCCGCGTCAAAGTTTAAATATTTTTAAAGATTGATAGATTGCGGGGAACATAGGACCCTTTTCTGGGAAAAGGGTCCTATGCTCCCCGGTATGTATGGCTACAGGGGAACATAGGACCCTTTTTGGGGAAAACCGGGAACATAGGACCTGCTCAATTTTGTTCTGCTCAATGGTTGAATCTCCTCCTGACTGAATGTTTGTATACAGCGCGCATGCTGTATGAGCGCAGGGTTGATGCGCTCCACTTTTTTCTGTGGAGAACCAGCGCCTTGAACATTAAGCATAAAACGAAACCGGATCGTTTTCGCCCGTTTCGGCTCCGTGTGGACGGGGCCTTATTTCCAATCGGTCATTCTGACCGGAGACATTTAGAATTTTCGGTCCTCCTCATTTTTTTCCGGTCAAAGACCGGTAATTACCGGACAACGGGAACTCTGATGCATACATGCATGCATACATGCATATTAAGGTTGCCGCGGTGTGGACATTTTCACACCGAGTAATACGCTTGTGTCAACACCGGTATAAATGGTATTAACTTTGAAACTAGGTCAACCGCCATCTTCTCCGTCAACTCTCCTCTCACACTCGGTGACAGCGGCTGGCAGCACGCCAATTCTCGGCGTCTTATAACGTTCTTCTATATATAATAGTATAATATAATTTTATATATCATAATATCACGGCCAAAAGCTCTGTGCGCCTCCGGATGGCCGTAGCGCGGGGAGCTCACGTAGGGATTGGGCTTTGCGGGGTTTGTTTACCGGAGTTGCTATGATTACCGATCTTGTGCGTTCGAAAGGTTTATTAGGTATCCTATCTATTAGGACAAACAATAAACAATAAAACAGTAAAACAGTGCAAAGAACTTTTTTTTTAATCAAATAGGCCTAAAGATGACGGCGACTTGCATGCTCCTCTTGTGCCGCGGGCTGCAAGCCCAATTGCCACAACTATTTACATATTATATTTTTAATACACTGGGTAAAACAAGGTAAAATAATCAAACACAATGTAACAAAATTAATAAGAAACTAATTGGCTACAATTAAATAAGCAAACACAAGGCATATGGAACAAAAAGAAGAAAGCGTGTTGCACAATCCTAGGCGAAAAAGAAAGTTATGCTTAATATAGGCATATTTTATTTATATTTTACAATTTTTCCCAAAAAGAATATGAGGCTTAGTTAACTTACCGTCACCAGCGAGTGCTGTGGGAGGCCAAGCTCGACCTGGGCTTTCTGCAGCTCCCGTCTCCTCCTCCAGCTGTGAGAAAACATCCCGTTGATTGTGCGACAGACTGCAAGGGCATGGTCTGTTCGCACTTTCTGTTTTTTCCAAAGTATTTGACACAGCAAGGTTTAGGTTGTGCCCGAAGCAGCTCAACCAGGGCCACCCTAGGTTCCGAACAGCTGCTTTGGTGTTGGCTCCACTGTCGGTGGTGAGGCAGGAGACTTTATCCGCGCTCAATTCCCACTCCCGCAGAGCGTCCTGCAGGGCATCAGCCAAATTAACGGCGGTGTGGTCCTCTGGCAAAAAGCTCGTCTGGAGGCATTTTGACACCAGCTTCCAATCCTGGTCAATAAAATGCACTGCCAGTGACATATATGGTGCCATCGTTGCGCTCGACCACAAGCCTGTTGTGAGGGAAAACTCTTCGACCGATAAAAGGGTACGTTGCAGCTCACTCCTGACACTGTTGTAAGCGCGCGGGATGGCTGTGGATGAAAAATATGTCCGACCTGGAACATCGTACTGGCGGTCAAGTGTCGCCAAAAGCTCCTTGAAGGACTTTTTTTCCACCGTGTTGAAGGACACCATCTCCTTGCACATATATTTGGTGACTGCATCGGTACATGCAGTCCACCTCACACTGTCCTTCTTGTACTTTGTACATTTGGCAAACGCTGGCTGTTGATGGCTGTGTCGGCCGCTGTGTGCCCGAACTCTCCGGTGGAGGCCCCACTGCTGCAAGCTCCATTTTCACAGCATCGCTCCTGTGGTGCAGTTTTAGGTGTGTGTGTGTGTGTGTGTAAATTTGAAGTGTTACCTCCAGCTGCTGCCACCTTCATGTTGCAGAGTTTGCATATTGCCTCGTTTGGGTTCTCCGGTTCCTGATTTTCGTTTGATTTAAATCCAAAATGTTTCCAAATAGGCGCATTTGCCTTAAACTTCGAAACAAGGTCAACCGCCATTATCTTCCCGTCAATTCGCACTCGGTGACAGCGTCCGGAAGCGTGCAAATTCTCGGCGCGCCGATTCTCTTCCGCACAGAGCAGAAATGTGGCCTATTTTACACATTTTTATTTTCTTAATTATAATTATATTATTAATTTTGACTGAAAAAATCAATTATTTCTAAAAAATAAATAAATAAAAAACTCTGTTGCCGGTGTGCAACACCGAGTAATCTGTGTTGGCCTCAACACCGGTAATACCGTACACCGCGGCAATCCTAATGCATATGCATGCATACATGCATACATGCATGCATACATACATACATGCATACATGCACGTTGTAGGAAGAGTTTCGGTCTGGCTCTATCCCTGACTAAGAGTTATTCCCCTCAACCAGTTAATCATTCATTTGATTATTGAAATCACACCGGCTCAATAAAGAACAATTTAATATGTTTCCTTAATAATAGCATCTTATCAAAGTCCCATCATGCATCTGTCAACAGATCAGCCTGGACCCGCCCATCAAGCAGGGCCAGACGCGATACCACTTCCTCATCCTGCTCTTTTCCAAAGAGGAGGACCTCAGCCTCACCCTCAACATGAGCGAGTGAGTCCCTCATGTTGCCCTAGTCCATAGGCCAACGCCCTTTAGACCCTTTATTCTTTACTCCATATTTACATACGTGGACGGGTCTGCTGGTTGACCGAAGCCTTTATGTACAAACTGCTTCCTCCTACAATATGGCAAGAAGCTCAGCCGTCATTAGGTCTACATTCATAACATGGACAGTGTAGAGGAGTGTAACACACACACACACACACAGTTCCCTGTGTCCTCATGTGTGTCCTGTGTCCTCATGTGTGTCCTGTGTTCTCATGTGTTCTCTGTGTCCTACCTCCTCCTCAGGGAGGACGTGGAGAGGCGGTTCGAGGGGAAGCTCAGTAAGAACATGTCAGGCTCGCTGTACGAGATGGTCAGCAGAGTGATGAAGGCCCTGGTCAACCGGAAGATCACTGTGCCCGGGAACTTCCAGGGGTAAGTGGGTTATCTCGTCATTCGGGACCCTCGTTCTGACCTTCTATAGCGTCCTCCTCATGCTTGGAGACTTGCATCATGTGAGGGTGTTGAAGGAGTCGTCCAGTCTGCACCATGTCGACGTTGGTCCCTCTCTGATGCCTCCTGCTCCCTAACAAAGTGCATGTTGTCCCCCTCAGCCACTCGGGGACACAGTGCATCACCTGCTCCTACAAGGCGTCGTCGGGGCTGCTGTACCCCCTGGAGCGCGGCTTCATATACGTGCACAAGCCGCCCGTCCACCTGCGCTTCGAGGAGATCTCCTGCGTCAACTTCGCCCGTGGCACCACCACCACGCGCTCCTTCGACTTCGAGATCGAGACCAAGCAGGGCAACCAGTACACCTTCAGCAGCATCGAGAGGTAACCAGTACACACAACCAGTTCACCTTCAACAGCATCCAGAGGTAGGGGTGCGGACAACCAGGGAGAATTAGGTGATGTTGGTTTGATATTTGCATGGATATTTGTCAGGGCTCAATACTAACATGTTCCACTGGGGCCACTGGTACCAGTAGCTCTTTCATTACTCGGCACCCATCGGTCGCAGCCTTTTCCCGGCCCCTTGCCGCAGTATTGGCACGGCCGTTGCCATGCAACATGCATCATGCATACGTTGATTTGAAAGAGGAACTTACTTTCAATGCATTTTTAAATGTTTTTATTGAATAGATCTTTTCTCCTTTCCTTTTTTACATCGTTGCTTCAAAATCTCTCCTCACAAAGTCTCTCCTTGCTCCTCCTCCTATATCTCAATCTCCACATCCTAATAAAATGCTTGTAGTTATGACATGCATCAAGTTACTTTGAATGTTTTCCTTTTCTGGCTATCCATCAAGCAGTGCGTGTGTATTTAGGTTTGTATGCTCTTATCCTGAAGCACGAGTGCTGTGGTGCGATTTCATTATAACTGCACAGCTTACAAACCACCCTCAAAGAGGTGTGTGGGTGTGGCGAAAAGGCCTGATATTTCAAAGGGGATTTTGATAAATGTTTCTCTTCTGCTTAGAACATTGCTCTCCATCAAATTACGTGAACATTAACAGTTAACTCACTTATTGAGGCAGTGGGCCCAGTGTATCTTCACCCCTACAACCATGAATTGTAACGGCCAAACGTCTCTCCTACCCACTAGAGAGGAGTACGGCAAGCTGTTCGACTTTGTCAACGCCAAGAAGCTGAACATCAAGAACCGCGGCTTCAAAGAGGTGACTGCTGATCCCCTGCGGTTTTCTGACTGTTCATTCATCCCCATGCCCCAATGTGTATCCTCACTGACATGTGTCCTGTGTCTCTGTGTCTGTCCTCGTACCCCTGGTAGAAGAAGGTTGGTATGGTCAGGGCCTCCGACCCCGCTGGTGTGGCGTGATTACTTGCTTGCATGGTGTTTTTGCTCTGTCTGGTGTGTGTTTGTCTTAATGTGAGGAGAGTGGGAAGTTTGTGTGTGTGTTGAATGGGGTGTTTGTCTTCTGTGTGGCCATTTGGGTTGCCTATGTGGAGTTGACAGGTGATTGGCCTGATGATAAACTCCTGGGTTTGTTTTCCTACTAATCATGGGCCGTGACTGAGTGGGTCCGTGGGCGAGTGTCTGAGTCTCTGCACCTTGTTATGCATCCTGCTGACTAATGTTAGGGTCCCGGGCCGCGACCCCGAGCCCTGACCCTGGGTAATATACTGAAACAAAAATCCAACTTGTGGTCGGAGCGGCGGTGGTTTTGATGTGTTGCTAAGTGATTTCACACCAGAGCTCCTCCCAACCGGTTAATTTTTTTACCAGTTCAATGGTCTATGATCGATTATCAATCCAGGGTGATTGGGTTGGTGGGTCCACTGCAATTAAGAAATGGGCAATATTGAAGTGATTCTTGATTTTTTTTTTTTCTTATCTGGGAATTCAGATGCGTTTTGTTTCCGAGTGCCTACCTGTGATTTTTCATGCTGAGCTAACTCCTCCCCGTTGGTCTGGGGGCTGATAGGTTGCTGAGGGTCGTGTGTGTGTTGACGGCCCAGTGTGGTTTCAGGGGCTGAAGGGAAACAAAGACGAGTACAGCGACTCGGACGAGGACCAGCACGACGCCTACCTGGAGAGGATGAAGGCCGAGGGCAAGATCAGGGAGGAGGCCAACGACAGCGAGGAGTCGGACGGCGAGAGCGGTGAGCGGCCAATCACAGAGGGTCTGAACGGGGAGGCGGGGCCTAACGCTGACTAATGACTTCATTCCTCTGCTCCTCAGATGAATCCTTCAACCCTGGAGAGGAAGACGACGAGGTGGCAGAAGAGTAAGTGATCCATGTTCGTCTCTGAAGTGTAACCTTGGGTACCGTACCGCGTTGTTATAATATAATTCTGCATACATTTAAGTTTTTCGAGGTGAGTGAATCCAATAATAACCGCCCTCTGCAAAGGATCAGGTATTTCACTAGTTTTCCCAGCATGTGGTCATTGTGAGCATCAGATCCTTTCTGTGTCTTGCTCCTGATATATCTGCTGTTTCTGATCATCATATCGCCTCCAGCGCTGGTGTGCACATTTGGTTTCTTTTGTTGTTGTTTTTTGTTAGGAGTTAAATACTCTCTTGGTGGTTCCTCTCCCTCCCCAGGTACGACAGCAACGCGTCGGAGAGCGACAGCAGCGAAGGGGAGGGGGGCAGCGACCAGGAGGAAAAGAGCAAGAAGAAGGCCAAGAAGCCCAAGGTGGTGAAGGAGAAGAAGGAGAGGAAGCCCCGCAGGGAGGTGAGTGATCCATCAGGCCCTCATTGAGGATCCATCAGGCCCTCAGTGAGGATCCATCAGGCCCTCATTGAGGATCCATCAGGCCTACAGTGGTGATCCTTCAGGCCCTCAGTGGTGATGCATCAGGCCCTCAGTGGTGAACCATCAGGCCCTCAGTGGTGATCCATCCGGCCCTCAGTGGTGATCCCTCAGGTTTGATACACAACGTTTGTGTAGCTAAAGATATCGCGATATAGGCCCATCATTGTAGGTTTTTTGTAACCAGCAGAGGAAACTAGCCTTATTTGGCACATTGATTTTGATTTAAAAAAAATTATAGAACATTTTAATTCTAAACATTGAGATGAACCAGCCGCTGGAGCCTTCAGTGAATGAGCCCAAATAGTTTTGGCTTTGTTTTAATAGAGTTTGATTCAAATAATTAATCTAAAGATCGTAATGTTGTGCCTAGCAGTGGTTGACCACGGACCTGTTGTGTTGGTTGACCACGGACCTGTTGTGTTGGTTGACCACGGACCTGTTGTGTTGGTTGACCACGGACCTGTTTGTGTTGGTTGACCACGGACCTCTCTGTCTGTAGAAGAAGCAGAAGGACGTGGGCGGGCCCAAG
>NC_079421.1:7883643-7903643 GCF_026213295.1 Gadus chalcogrammus | reverse complement strand
TCAGAACTTGAATCCAACCCAGTGGGGGTCTGGTGTTTTTTTTTTTGTTGGTTTTTTTCAGACTGATTAAATGATTTTTTTCTTTGTAAAAATTGTCGGGTTTGAATGTGATCTTCTATTCATTATAGATCTCTAGAGTAAGAGATCAGAATTACCATTTTTAATCCTAACAGCCGAGGTGCTGACCAGATGAAGCATGGTACCTGAACACCAGCCTGAGCATGTTACCCACCACACAATCAGTCTGAACTCTGCCCAAATCGACCTCTGTGGGCGTGGCTGCCTGGACCAGATATTTGAGCCAAACAGAGAACACGTGTGACGTCAACACGGTGGACTTTTTAACAGATACGGAATAAAGAATAACCAGAACACTACGCCGAGATACCCTGTAGTGCATCGTCCGGTTCTTAATAATAGCTGCATCGTCTGTGATATAACGTTGATTATTCTGGCTGTATTTACATACTAATGTTAACGATTCCTTGAGTTTGTTCGGGAGATGCTGCGGCAACCTGTGTTTACGTAAACTACGGCACAGTCCGGATCATCCTCGATGACCTGTGCCGTGTTCCAATATTCATACTATCCGTACTTACTAGCCTAAGTTTGAGTACGTAGGGCGTTCCGATTCAGATCGGGCGAAATAATACTCAAAGCTGTCAATTAGCGTGTGGAATGATCATCGTACACTTGTCGTACTCAACGGCAGCCATCTTGGCTACGTAGCGGAAGAGGGCGGAGCCAGGCTGAGCCAAAGTCGGCGCATTTTCCACATAGCCTGCATTAATAGTCATTTTGTAGTTCTATTTCATGTAGGGTACGCCGTCTAGGCTTCGCTTTATGGGCTTGTCCCGGAAAAATGTCAACTATGCACCAATCAACGTGGGCACCACCCGCATTCCCACGGCACCGTGTATATGCCACACTGTAGGTGGTGGTTCTCTCTCGACCCTCGGGATCTTCCCCCGTTGGGGGTGGATGCGTTGGCGCACACACCTTGGCCCATCCTCCCTTTTCTTTCAGCGATTTGTCAACGGAAAAATCATATCTTCTTTTTTCAACGGAAAAAGAAGATATGACTTCCAACCTGAAGATGACCGGTGGCAGCGGCGTGGGCGAGGCCATGGACCAACGGCCCTTTTCAGGGCCACTGGAGAGTGCTCCTGTAAGAGCTGGCGGGACCTTTTCAGGGCCTCGGTGCGCTTCCTGTCCCGCCTCCCTGGCTCCGGGTGACGGACACCGGGCGTGTTTCAGGTGCCTCTGCGCTGAACACGCCGCGGCTGCCTTGGTTGCCCCTGCCTCCTGCGCCGCCTGCCGCGTGCTACCTGAAGAGGGGCTCCTCTCCAGGCACCTCTTTTTCTCCCCGTCGGTGGATCTCGCTGAGGAGGCCATCGACATCTTCGGGGCCGAAGTTCCGGACGCCGACGAGTGCTTCGAGGTTGACAGCGTCGCCTCCTTGGACGACGTCTTTCCTGGCTCTGCGTCCGAGTTCTCCCGCTCCGGGGCTTCCACCGAAGCCACTATCGTCCCGAGTGATACCACGCTGGATGACCGATCTCTTCGGCGAAATCATGGTTGAGGCGGCGGCCATCAAGGGCATCCCTATGCCGGCCCCGCCACTCGCCCCCAGTGTGGGCCTTCACTGGCTTCACCAACGTGGAAGGGTGGGCTGATACTCAGGCCTTCCCTGGCAGCGCTTCTCTGTCCGGGCGCCGGATGGCGTCCTAACGAGAAGCCGCTGCCCCCCGACCGTCTCCAGAAGCAGATTATCGGCCTGACGGACAGGGTGTTCGTCTGTGCTTCGCAGTCTGCGGCGGCGGTCAACAACATCGCCCTGCTCTCCTCTGCCCTGGTCTCCTTGTCGGCTGGCAGGCAGGCTTACGGCCCGGAGGAGGCCGCAAGATGGCTGTCGGTTTCCCGCTTCTCCAGCGCCATCCTTCAGCTGTGCCAGCCGGTAGCCGTTTTGGCCGGCCGGCATATGGCGTGGGCCACACTGATCCAGAGGGCCGTATGGCTCTCACACCGCGGTTCCGGAACGAGAGCGGGCCAGCCTCGTCCAGGGCCCATTAGCTCTGGATGGACTATTTGGGCCCCGGTTCTCGGAGGTGCTTGCTCACCAGCAGGCCGGCTCCTCCCCCCAGCAGGCCGGGAGGAAGTGGGGTCCAGACCGGTTCCAGCGCTCCAGGTCGCCGCCTCCAACCCCGATGCCGCAGCGGCAGTCGCAGCAGCAGCAGGGGGGAGCAGCACCGCGGGGCCAGAAGTTCCGCAAACTTGCTCCCGCTTTTTCTTATTTTAAAATAAAGAAAAGAAAGACCGTTCGACCGAACGGCAGTACATGCTCCCTAAACTCCCCCCCCCCCTCAGCCAGATGGCTGTAGGCTGGCAGCCGGAGGGCGTGTTTACATAACATCTGGTTCACCTGCTTCAAAGAAGCGGCGTCCCTTTGAGCTTTGTGGGCGGGCTAGAGACTCATTAAACAAGCCCGTGGATACGGATGCTTGTACTAGTTTCCTAGTTTCCCACATAATCCCCTCTACCTCCCTTCTACAGTCTGTGGAAGGCGAGAGGACGGGTCTGCATGCTGTGGTTACAGCCAGCGGACAGTCATGAGTGCTACGGCGAGACGGCTCGTTGCCTGTTCAGCGGACACGAGCGCGGCGTCTAGACAGCTCGCTGTTTGTACAGCGACTAGCTCTGTGACGTCTACCACGCTCGCTGAGCCTCCTCCCTTTCATGGGATGCCCCCCTTGGTCCACACACTGTGTGGAGGCGGTAAAGGCAGAGGAATACGGGTGATTCCTGGAGGGCGTTCCTCAGCTGTCAGCTCGCCCTCTCTCCGACCGCTTCGCGTGTTGGCTAGAGCGGTGCGTTCTACCATCGTGGTTGGGCAACATGTTGAGATGGGGTCATCCCATACAGTTCAAGCGCCGTCCCCCACCCTTTATGGGGTTGGTGGAGACCAGGCTACGGGATCCGGTGGCAAGCAGGGCTCTGGCAGCGGAGGTGGCCCGCCTCTTGGAGAAGGGGGCCATCACTGTCGTTCCCCCCCACGAGTCACATCGAGGGTTCTACTCCCGCTACTTCCTGGTTTTCAAGCAGTCAGGGGAGATGAGACCTATTCTGGATCCTCGCATGTTCAACAGATTCGTTGCCGCGAGGAAATTCAGAACACAGAAATTCACACATCAGAGCGCTGCTCCGATGTGTGAGAGGGCCACTGGTCCACATCCCTGGATCTCAAGGATGCTTACTTCCACGTCCCTGGATCTCAAGGATGCTTACTTCCACGTCCCTGTTCGGCAGGCGCACAGGAAGTTTCTCAGTTTTGCCTTTATGGGGGTGGCGTACGAGTACCAGTGCCTGCCATTCGGCTACTCCCTGGCCCCGCGCACCTTCTCGAAGTGTGTGGAGACGGCGTTTGGGCCGCTCAGGCGTCAGGGAAAGAGGGTTCTCTTCTACCTCGACGACCTACTTATTCTGAGCGACTCAGAGGAAGCTGCGAGAAGGGACACCATGACGGTGATAAACCATCTCTCTTTCCTGGGTTTTGCCATCAACTGGGAGAAGAGCTTCCCGCTCCCCGGCCGGCAGATAGTCTACTTGGGGCTTTGCCTAGACTCAGCCGCCATGACAGCGATGCTCTCGCCTCCTCGGCGGGACGCCATCCTGGCGCTCTCTGGCTTTTGTGTTCTCAGAAACGTGACCGCGCCTGTTAGGGCTGATGGCAGCCGCCCATCCCGTGGTTCCCCTGGGTCTGCTCTTTATGCGCAGACTCCAGCGGTGGTTTGCTCGCCAACGGTTGGACCCCGTGCGACACAAGCTCAGGGTGCTCCTCCTACCCCGTTCGGTGTCACCGGACCTGGAATATTGGGGAACCCCTCCGCCCTACTCAGGGGCGTTCCCCTGGGCAGAGTGACGTCCTACGTAGTGGTCTTCACGGACGCCTCGTTGACGGGTTGGGGAGGAACGTGCCTCTCTCACTCGGTGGGAGGCGAGTGGCGCACGCCCCCTACAGTCCACATAAATGTGCTGGAACTCAACGCTGTGAGGAAAGTGCTGTTGCATTTCTTTCACCTGGTGCGTGGCCGCCACGTTCTGATCAGGACAGACAGTGTGTCGGCGGCGGCGTACATAAACAAACAGGGGGGGAGTGCGCTCCTCTGCTCTCCACCAAAAGGCGTTCGAGCTCTGGCTTTGGGCTCATCAGTATCTCCTCAGTCTGAGAGCCCTGCATATCGCGTGCGCCCAGAACTTCGGGGCGGACCTCATGTCTCGCGGCGGTCCCCGCCGCGATGAGTGGCGGTTGCATCCCGACATTGTCAGACTGATCTGGCAGAGGTTCGGGACAGCTCAGGTGGACCTGTTCGTGTGCAGGGAGAACACACACTGCAGGTGGTGGTTCTCTCTCGACCCTCGGGATCTTCTCCCGTTGGGGGTGGATGCGTTGGCGCACACACCTTGGCCGCGGGTTCTCTTGTATGCGTTTCCCCCGCTCCAGCTGATCCTTCCTCTTCTGGAACCAGTCAGACAGGAGAGATTGTCCCTGATTATAGTGGCTCCGGTGAACCGCTCTGCTCTGTGGTTTCCAGAGCTGGCGGTGTCACACCAAATTTGTACCGGGTGCCAAATTTGTACCGGGTACGTAATCAGTTGTCCGTTGCCAGGCAACGAACAACAGATTACGTAAGGGGTTGTCCGTTGCCAGGCAGGTTTCAAAAAACATTCCCGCTCATGTTGCCAAAGACGAAATAACATAATACAGATAACGGATCGCTAGATAACACTTGTTTTTACTTTATATTTGTATTGTACGGAATTGTTTAATCGAATTTAGCTAGTAAACTGAGTGTATAAAGCAGGTTTCAAAAAACATTCGCCCTCATGTTGCCAAAGACGAAATAACATTATACAGATAACGGATCGCTAGATAACACTTGTTTTTACTTTATATTTGTATTGCATTTAATTGTTTCATCGAATTTAGCTAGTAAACTTAGTGTTTAAAGTGTATCATAGTCTAGCTAGCTTGTGTTAATTTAATTGCCTTAATTTAATTTAGATAATAGATAGATTATAGGTAATAGATAGATAGGTGAGCAGGCATTTACTAACTGGTAAATGTTTTTTATTATTATTCACGTTATACCCATAACATTAAGCTATTACTGTTTAAGGAAATATATAAATACATTGATAATATGAATAAATAAGTTTATAATATATGTATAGAAAAGTAGATAACTTAAAATAATATCCTTGATATAGTATTTTTTTGGACTAAACCTTAAGGTAAAATTTAAAATGAAAACAAAAGCACAGTATGGGGAAATATATTTATTTAACAAAGTGGCAGATATTTTGTGATCTAAGAATAGGATTAATGATGCTAGTTGTTATCTCATCTCAGGAGGAGTTAAATCAATCTGAACGCTAGGGCATGAATCATTTTCTGAACCTGTCTGTCTTCTCTATGTAGAATATATTAACACTGTTTGCACTATTGTCCACTGCACTAACACTACATACTAACAATACCTTACACATAGCATCACTTAAACCATTCAATCTCAGTCTCATTTAAATTAATCTAACACCAGGCCACAAATTAATAACATTTAATTATTTGCCTCAGACATACAACTAACATTGACAACAATCTTATATGTAATGATCATGCTTCAATATAAAATGAAAAAGGTGATAATGCAGTTTCTTGATGCATGTCATTTATAAGCGCTGAGTGACAGGTCTAGCTTGTTCCAGGTTCAGGTTGATGCACCACACTTCCAGAAGATGCTGATTCTTGATGTCCCTGGTGTTCTTGGCCTCTGCATGGTAAACTCTTCCTGTCACAATGTCTTTGAGATAAGGATAGACGAAGAAGGAAACAAATCCACAATGAAAAACAGAAATGGAATGGAAAAATGGTATGTTCGAGTAGTAAGCCCACTCACCGACGTCAAGGTACAGACCTTTAGAGAGGGTTTTTTTGGGGGGGGGGGTTTTAAGGCTGACGCAACTCAACTCAAATGTATTTATAGAACACATTTAAAAACAAACGGTTGACCAAAGTGCTGTACAATCAAAAAATAGCAAAAGCGTTAAACATATACTGTATTATGTATTCCAGAAATTAATCATTTTTCAGGCTATATTATACCGTTTAGAAGATGCATTAAATATATACAATATCCATAACATGCGAACAGCAATATTGACAGTAGAACTATTAAGGAAAATCTGAATATTAACAAGAATCAAATAACTCTCCAGCAAAGGGACTCAAACCTACCAGTCCTACAAAGGAAGAAGACTGTGCAGAATAGTTAGAATATGATTTGACAATTTGGACAAATGTATTCATAAATATTCTGTACATGGGAAAGACAGGACTGGTGAAAGGGCCTACCACACCTCCTGCATGGGACCAGAGGTGCTTTTCCTTGCCCGTTGGTCCGTCTGCAGAGGCAGTGCACATCAATGGCGAATGGCTTGGCAGGGGGGACCTCATGGCTCTAGGGAAGAGTTGCACTTCTCCAGCCTGAAAAAAGGGAAAAGAGGTGACTGCGCATTTGTCCTTGATAGTATAGTAGGACTGTAGTGGGACCCTCACCGCTGCAGAGAGCAAAACTGTTGGCAATAGCAAACAGTCCACAATCTGATCCACCTGCCTGCTGCTGTATGTCAGGCCACTGCAGTCGGACACTCTTCCCTGGAAAAGCAAGCAGACCATAAACACATGCCCACAGGCCATGACGTTAGAGAGATAGAAAAGGCAATACAATACATTAAGAAAATAATACAAATTAAACTGACTTCCAGAGGTTGTAGCCATTTCACAGAACCCAAAAGCAAGATATCTCACCAATCATATGCCATGGTGACTTTTGGTTTGATGGGCTTCAACTCTGGTGACTCTGTATTCACTCGCTCAAACCTCTGGCATGACATACAGGTTTTCACCTTTACAACACAAGGAAATTAAACACAACAGATTTAATAATATGCTCTAGTAGAGGCGATTTTCTTTGCGTGTCACAGTAGTTTGAATGAACAATTACTAATATAAGGCAATCACTATAAGTTATTCTTTAAATCTCATGTGCCTCTGCGTATCACAGGAAATATTAGAGCTCATCTGGATCTAACACAACTTCAACAAATTGGTCACTTGCCCATTCATGAACATCTTTGGTAATTGCCTTCCAGTAGAAGCGTTGGTTGATCTTGTCCAGCATCCTCTTGACTCCAAAGTGGCCAGCATGGACTTCTGTCAGCAACCTCAACCTTCTCTTTCTCAGTGAGGATCAACCTCCTCATTGAATCGCCATTCTCCCCAAGGTAGTACATACAATTTCCTAAAGAGGGAGAGAACATGTATCAGCACTGCATCAGCTGTAGATTGCTTATAACTCAATTCAGTTTCCTTTGCAGGGCCTACTAATTTGTTAAAATGGGAGATGAATTAAGATGGACGGCATAAAATGTTATTTATTTAATTAAAGAATACCTTTAAGAGTGAATTTCTTTGCATCCCTCCGGATCTGCCGTTTCTCCTTGAGAGAGCAACCTGCTTCATACATCTGAGATGACAGATATAACAAAATAGAATTAAATGACACCATTTTCAATCAACAAAAACCTATACACCTAAAATCTATATCTATATAAATTAAATGAAGACAAGCTAGCTAGCTAGACTATGAGAACGTAAACACTCGGTTTACAACACGTTAAACACTCAGGTTACTAGCTAAATGCGATTAAACAATTCAATACAATACAAATATAAAGTTAGGAACGCTAATAAATGTAATTTGTAAAATAAGTGTTATCTGTCTTGTCGCGCTCAATGAACGAGTTTGCGAATGTTCTTGAACCTTCCTACGTGATTTGACGCGATCGTCCGCGATCGTCTGTTGCCAGGCAGGTTTGCAATGGATTACGTAAGGATGACGTACCCGGTACAAATTTGGAACACGGTACAAATTTGGTGTGACAGCGGCGCTCTCACGGACGGCGCCGTGGCCGGTACCGTTCAGACCGGATGCGCTTTCACAGGCCCATGGGATGGTGCACCACCCGCCCGCTGTATCGGGACGGTTGTTGGTCTGGCTCCTGAGAGGTTGATCCTGCAGGGCAAAGGTTTGCCTGAAGCGGTTATCAACACTATTCAGGGTGCTCGTGCGCCTTCTACTTCTTCCCTCTATGCGGCGAAGTGGTGTGCTTTCTCTGATTGGTGTGACAGGAACCACGCTGTCGCATCCCATTGCGAGGTGGGAAGCGTGCTTGCGTTTCTACAGCACTTATTGGAGAAAGGTTTGGCTTTCTCCACTATCAAGGTCTATGCGGCAGCTGTTTCGGCTGGCCATGCGGGCTGTGATGGTGGACCGATCTTCAGCCATCCACTGGTCAAGAGGTTCTTGCGTGGGGCTAGACGGGTCAGGCCTGTTTCGCGCGTGCTTACACCACGCTGGGATCTCCCCACCGTGTTGCGCGGGTTGTCCAGGGACCCTTTCGAGCCTCTGTCTCAGGCCCCTTTGGATGTCCTGTCCTTTAAAACGGCGCTCTTATTGGCTTTGGTTTCTGCCTAGAGGGCCTGTGAGCTGACCTCTGTCAGCCCGAGCTGCTTGTTGCTTAGCGAGGACAGCTCCTTTGTGCTGCGAGGACCTAATCCTGCGTTCCTCCCCAAGAACATTAATAGTTCTTTCCGGTCGAGAGATATTGTGCTTAAGGCTTTTCACCCCCCGCCTCATTCTATTCGGAGGCGGAGTTGCAGCTCCTGTGCCCTGTACGGGCGCTGGCTATGTACGTGAAACTTTTCGGCCGCGTTCCGCTCCACGCAACAGTTGTTTGTGTGTTATAGCGATGCTAGCAGGGGCCGCGCTCTCTCTAAACAGCGGTTTTCTCGCTGGATATGTGAGGGTATTTACTTAGGCCCAATCCCGTTTCTTTGCTCACTGTCTCAACCCTACATCTCAACCCTAACCCTCATTGCTCATGCTCAGTGCTACCCCTCATTGCTACCCCTAACCGATCCCCTACCAAATGGGACAACCCTACCCTGTGACGTCATCATGGCCTCCCCGTGCCCCCTAGCAGATAACCAGACCCCTGGTAATGTTACAAGAGACAGACTGGCTGCCATTGTCTCGGGCAACGAGCAAGACCCATTGTAAAGATGTTTAACCTGAAATGGTATTTATATTTTGGCCTAGTGTGAGTGCACCCTTAGATAATAATCGGTTATGAACAAGAACACTTTAGAAGAAACACTTTATTTAAATAAGAAACACTGAACAACACATCTAAAAATACACACACAAGCATATAAAAATACACACACACGCACACCTAAAAATACACACACACACACACACACTCTCTCTCAGCTTTTGAGAGAATGGTGGAGAATCACATCTTCTCCACCATTCCGCCAACTTTGCCTCACTCTCCTCATGCCTCGCCTGCTCCCTGGCACTCTCCTCTTGGAAGGGGTGTCTGGGGTGGTGGAAGAGGTGCCTGGGGTGGAGGAGCATGAGGGAGAGGTGGGGGGGCTGGTGGCAGTGGACTCAACGATGTCCTGAAAGAAAACAAATAAGAAGGAATTAGGAATTATATGCCAGAACTGGGTGATATGGCCATATGTTACATACAATATATAATAGCTATGTACACAATATAGTACTGCCAAAAATTACATTGATTAACCATGTAATATTACTAATATAATATAATATATTAGTATATATAATATTACTTATAGAATGTTACTAATATAATATAATATATTGGTATAAAGCTTATTTTTAACCTGGAGTCACTAGAACATGGAAGATCTAGATATCATACGACATGATATCCAGCCCGGTCTTGCAGCCCGGCCGTCGGACTTTCGCGGGCCGCCCGACCCCGGTTCTCGGCCGGGCTGCAGAGCACGATCACGGGCTGCAGCCCGGCCGAGAACCGGGGTCGGGCGGCCCGCGAAAGTCCGACGGCCGGGCTGCAGAGTGGGCCGCCCGACCCCGGTTCTCGGCCGGGCTGCAGAGCACGATCACGGGCTGCAGCCCGGCCGAGAACCGGGGTCGGGCGGCCCGCGAAAGTCCGACGGCCAGGCTGCAGAGCCCGTGATCAGACATCCGCGATCTTCCGAGAGTCCGCGGCCGGGCTTCGAAGACCGCGGCCGGGCTGCAGAGTATAATCAATAAAATAATTAATAGTTAATTACTGAGAAAACACTTACATTTGTGTTTTTCCAATCCTGTCGCATCTTTTCGCCCTCCATCTTGTCTAGGATATTTCTTGATTTTCCGTTTTCTCGCAAGGTATTGTGGGAGCAAGTCAGAACTGAAGCACTTTGAGGGTGCCCATCGAAAATCTCAATTTTGAGGGGATGTTAGCCCTCCCCCTTACCCCTTAAGCTACATTTAAACAGTATTGGGACATGACTCCACGGCGCGTGAACGCGCAACAGCGAGGGCTAGGGCTGAGATTTTCTATGTAGCAAAGGAATGAGATTGGGCCTTAGCCTACGGTCGGCAAGGCTTAGCGCCACCATTGGGCGTCAAAGCTCACTCGACACGGGACAAGCCCACAATCATAGAACTAGAGTTATAATAACATAACTATCGTTTTTATAACAGCTAGGCGTATAGAGTTCACCGTTCAAAGCGGGATGTTTATTGCAGGGGAAGGAGCCGTGGCGGCAGTCGTGATCGTAATTTCCGGTTAATGCACCACGGAGTATTCGATTTGGAACAACACTGACATCTGAAAATTAGCGCACTTAAGGCCGATATATGCTCTAAAACAAGTCCCTTGTGTAAATTACGTGCTTACGTCTCTGCGTCTAAAACGACCCTAAATCGGCCTTTAAGGCCGATATATGCTCTGTTTTAGACGTAACGCGTAAGCACGTAAGATACATAACCCCCCCTTGCGCGGTAAGATATCCCCCCTTACGTGCTTAAGTGCGTCGCCCAGAATTCCTGACTATGCGACTAAAACACTACGGCCCTACGCAGCTCGCAAAGACTGTGATTGGCCAGCTAACCACATCCTTTCAGGAGTCTCACATTTCCGGTTTTACAGCATAATAGCGCCATTTTTAAAAGGCCGTGACAGAAGCGAATGAAGAATTTTGAAGAAGGAGAAGAAGAAAACACAAGAACGAATTATGATAATTATAAATATAAACAAGCCAGCGATTTCCACTTCCACGCCCACAGATTCGTTCGTTGCTCCCCCTACTGTTCTGGCGGAGAATCCCCTTGCAACACGCGCAATCCTTAAGGAACCTTAAAGGAACCGTAAATCAAAACTTGTCTAAAACAAGTCCCTTGTGTAAATTACGTGCTTACGTCTCTCCGTCTAAAACGACCCTAAATCGGCCTTTAGTGAGTGTGGATAGTGTACTTCTTTTAAGTCTACTCATAGAAGTATGGATATCGGAACACGGCACTGGTCCTAGTGGTCGAGGTCCTAGAGGTCAATGACATGTGCCTAGAGGTCATTGTCCTGGAGGTCGAGGTCCTAGAGGTCGATCACTTGGTCCCAGAGGACCTCACACCCTAACAGGATGTGAGGTCCTGTGATCATGATGGCCTGAAGGCTAGAGGAATGGCAGCTTTCTTTATATGTCCAAGAATGGTACATGTAACGTGAAAAGGTCTTGGATCACAATATAGGAGTATTTGAACTTCCAATTCAGGGTGAGTGTCGCCACCAGGGTCCCCCCCCCCTCCAGTGAACCCCCCTTCAATGAAACAACCCATCAGCCAAGTCAAATGACCCACTTCTGACCATTTGACTGCCCCCTCCCCTGACACCTGAATCCTCTTCTCCTGGTTTGTGTTGGTGTACCGTCTGCTCCTGCAATGCGGTGTCATCTTGTAGCAGACCAGTTAAGAGGCCATTTAACCAGGCCGGCTACTTAGGCCAGCAGAGTGGAGAGGCTGTGGTCTCTCTGTGGGACGGAGGTGGAGGTTTAAGCGCTCACTGGCTTTGGCGAGATCACGACTTTACTCCTGCTGTGGCTTTTAAGAGCCAGGACTCCCTTTGTGTTGGCCGCTCCATTCCCAGCAGGTGAAGGGGGTTGGTTGGAGATGAGGTGGTGGTTCTCTCGCACTTCCCTCTTGCACAGTAATATTTGAAATATATCAAATATATATACATTTTGAAATGCCAAAGGTTCCAGCTTGCCCATGAAATTTTTATTTTGAAACAGTTGGTAATTAGTTTTAAGTCTATCTGATAAGCAGCGGCGTTATCGACTTTATAATTTAAGCAGGTGTGGCTGATTATAATCAATAGACTTTCAATACAATATCGATGACTGTTGGCTGGTTTACCAAAGCTTAAAACACATTGGAGTAAACTACAGGGCCTGTGTGCAAGATTAGTGACTACAGTAAGACTTTTACCATGATGGAAATATATTTACTACAGTAATACATTTAGGAGAAAGTCAGTATGTCCCCATTCTTTTACTTCAGAAATTACATTTGATATTCTGTTATGTGGACATCCAAACCACAATGGGCCATGTTTTGTTTCAGTAATCTGGTCACCTTACTTAAGGTGTTCCCCTTAACTATCATCGAGACCTCTATCTTATCTCGCATCTTTCGCAAACAATCGCATGTGCAAATGGAAAAGAAGACGAATGCACATATTGCCAATGCCCCCTTTATATTAAATATTTAGTATTACTGCCAAAGGACAACAGCCAGTGGAACAGTGGAACGGTAGAGGTCAGCGGCCCTGTGCTCCCAGGGCTTTATTTAGCCATCATAATCGCGCGCAAAGTCAATGTAAACAATACATGGACTGCACAAAGTAACACTATTTTTTAAATAATAAGCTATAATACTACATTAATTTACTGATCAATATTTATATTACATTTAATCTCAAGAAAAGAATACTGGTCTGTAGCCTACTGGTCTTTACTGGTCCAGGCCAGAAGAGACGATACGATCATTCCTTAATGGCCAGATTCACCGAACTACAAACGTCCCTCAGAAGCGAGAAAAGCGGAGAAAATGTCGGACAAACTAAGTCTCGTTAAATTTACATCTGTTATGATGCGAATAGCCAGCATTTCTCAATGAGTATCCTACATATTTAGACATTAAAATGATAATAGAGTTTCACATACTTTTGAAACCAAGTGTAAAGCCGTTATGGCTGTTTTTGGACCAGAGGTATTATGATGAGCGGGGCGCATTCTGTAGTAGGTAGGCTACATTCAAGTGACTTTGAGGCCGACATGCAAAAGGAGACATCTGGCCCACGGGCGGACAGGGAACGTCCTTCTTTCTGCCGGCTGGCAGCTGCGGCAAAAGTGATGTTAGTTGACTTATATTTTTGCAAGAAGTGGCCTTGATTCATCATTTGGATAATTATACCCTTCATCTGATTATGAATTTGACGACTGGCGTTATTTGTGTAAATTGTGTTCATAACAGAATATACATCAGTTATATTTCAACAGGCCTTCCCCATGGATATGATTATTTTAGTTTTGTCCTTCATATTTTACACATTAAACCTTCTACTAAGGAATTGCTGAATTTTATTTCGAAGAATTTGGTCAGACCGAAAGTAGATTTCGTTTTTTAATGTATGCTGGCTTGACACTGGTTAATATAATAATACCAGTGGTATATAATATCACTGATATTCATATATATATATGTGTGTGTATGTGTGTGTGTGTGTATATGTGTGTATATGTGTATATATATGTGTATAATATAATACCCTTATTTATGAGCAGGATAAGCAGGATGCAACCATACACACAGATGGATGGACCCCAGCGCTGGAGGGGGCTTGAGCTACGCAGCGCTACGGGAACATTGAGCATGTTTACCCGGGACGGTTTCCTGTATGACAGCGATGTGGACCAATATCTGGTTTCGTCTTCTTTCTGCCTCTGAACAGACTCGCAGCCACACCGCAATGCTGGGATTCTAAAGTGTGTTAATGCGGCTTCAGCTTTATGTTACCACTAACAGACCACCAACTTAATGGATCCACTTAGACAGAAGAAGAAGAGACCGAGATGATGATTTCTCGTCTCTGGTCCCTGGACACATCCCTATAGCGCCACGCTGAGACGTATGGGAGGCCATTAGTCCAGCCTCCCATCACCTCCCTGAGAGGATGGGAGGGTGTGTCCTAGACACAGAGTGCATGCCAAAGACAACAGGATAACGGCACTTTGGAACACAAAGGGAATGGGATTAACAGACTGGTCAGGGTGTACCCTGGTCCCCTCTCAGCCGTGTGACACACCGTACACCGCAGCTGAACAGGCCAACTATAAAACTACATTTGTCCGTTTTCAACATCTAAAAGGTGAGATTAACTTGAGGGGATGGGATCCCTCGGTTATGAATGAATGAAACAAAGTCATTATTCTGAATTAGTTTATTGAGTAATGCAGGTTATTGTAGGTGTTCCTAGAACCATGCAGGGTCCATTACAGGAGGTACGGGCTGTGTTCAGCTCTGACAGGTCCTCTGCCTATCGCTCTGGGGGCCTTATGGAGACTCTCATAGAACCTATCTCACATGTGAGCTACAGAAAGAGTGTCTCAGAGACAGCAAAGAGACTACAGGTACGACCACAGCTCTAACCTCAGTCGCATGTGCGGAATAGCACATACAAATCCATGTGTCGGCCTTGCTCCTATCGGCCGTTGATGAATGTTCAGAATGACCCGATGTTAGACTATACATGACAATAGAAACCACTGACTTAGAGTACAGAGGATCAAAAAGTGGCCCCTGGCTGCAGTCGTCTTCAACAAAACACTTCAACCAGCCCTTAGGTGGTGCGCCCCAGCACATAGGTGGTGCGCCCCAGCACATAGGTGGTGCGCACCAGCCAGGACAGGTTCCATCAGGTGGGCAGAATGGAGAAATTTAAACCTGCCTATTTCGCTGTGAGCATATTGAGATTTGTTAAGATTTAAGCATAAGCACGTATGTGTTCTATGTATCTAGAGAGAGAAAGAGTATGGGTGTGTCCGGTAGGAGGGGGATTCAGTCTATTAGACCCTCCCATTCAGGGGGGCCGGGGGGTGTGGTTGGATCCAGTCCATCCCATCAACCATTACAGCAGAAGGGTGGGAGAGTGGAGGGTAAGGTAGCGTCTCTGGCATTGACCACATCTTGAGTGGCAGTGAGGAGGAGAGTGCATCTATTGGCGCTCACCATTTGTCCTTTAGCACTCGAGAGATATTACTATTATTATAATTATTATTATTATTATTATTATCAATATAGAGGAAGAGCTGCAGCCATGGCCTCCATGCTGGGGGCCTTCGTGAACGACTTCTTCACATACGAGACGACCAAGTCTGTGGTGGTCAAGAGTTGGTCGGTGGGCATAGTCAACCGCATCATCCAGCTGCTCATCATCATCTACTTCGTCGGGTCAGTGTTATGTGTCTGTCAATGTTGTGCGTGTATGTGTGTGTCTGTGTTTTACATTTGAACAATGTTGTTTTTATTGACTGAACATTAGACTGAAGAAAAGTACAATTCAGTTCACTTTATATTCTGACGGCAAATCAACTTGGTTTTTTATGTAAATGACATAAGCTTGAATTCTACTGATTACTGCATCCTATTGCCACTATAATACAATATTATGAAATATGTGTGTAATGGAACAAGAGTAACGAAGTACTGATTTCCGTATTCTTTTATTTATACATTGTTCTACATAAACCAAACCCACGGCGTGATGAATGACATATCGGCGTATATTGTGCTGCAGCTACGTGTTCCTCTACGAGAAGGCGTACCAGCAGAACGATACCGGGGTCGAGTCCTCCGTGATGACCAAGGTCAAGGGCTTCGGTTACCAGGACAACCAGGTCCAGGACACGGCCGACTATGTCTACCCCCCCCAGGTGGGCTGCCAGATAACCCCTGACCCTATGGGATCCCATTGTGTTCTGTACTGTTCAGAATCAGAATAATTTATTGCCATTTATGCTAACATAGTAGGATTTTTTCTCAGCGTTCCAGTGTGTGTGTTTCAACAGATATAGTGCAACAGGACAGGAAAGTGCTAACAAGACATAACAGGACAATCAATGGATGATAAGATACATACTAGATAATAAAGTGCAAGTTCAGCATTAAGTCCAATGTGATTCTAGTCCTGGACAGGTATCACTGGGAAGGGAGGGGGGATTGGTAGCCAAAGTCGTGTTGCCACACACACACACACACACACACACACACACACACACACACACACACACACACACACACACACACACACACACACACACACACACACACACACACACACACACACACACACACACACACACACACACACACACACACACACACACACACACATTTAATTCTTTATTTGAATCCACCAATCACATTACAAGAGACAAGATTCAAATATTTCAGAGATAAGATAAGTCATTGTTCAAGGGTACAAAAAACATCTCCTGCGCCACACTGCCAGGCTGCCAATCACTGCTGATATGGAGCAGAACTTTGCTAATTGTTTAGATTTTCTGCTGGAGAGCCCAGCCAGCCTTAACCCACTGAAAACACGGTTGTGGACATGCCCCAAGCTTCCAAAAATAAACACTATTAGCTTGCATTGGTAGCCTAGGTCCCTTAGAATTTCCAGAATGGGCTGGTATTTAAGGATTTTATCGTTGAAAGCCATTTCCATGTACAGATCAAATACACAGCCTATCTCAAGTAAGAGCACTTCCCTTCTGTCACTGTTTAAAAACACAACATCTGGGGTATTTGGGATGTTACACATCACATCAATAGGGCTGTTAAACCATTCCAGCATGATGCGTGAATGTTTGTACATGGTTACATTTTCTAGAGATACTTCCTTAACATTACTGAAAATTTGATCGACAAGTCGGTCATGGCGTGCAATATACAGTCCTTTGTACATAGTACAGCCATTCACAAAATGGGCAACTGATTCAAGTTGATGGCCAGAGTGCATTATACAGTGTGGATGGTGGTGTGCAGGATACCATAATGCCAGATTGTATTTGGTAGGTAGCACCTGCAGCCTAGCTTTGGCAGTGAAACGGAGGATGTCCTCCCCAACAGCAGCATTTTTGTACATGGAGTGGGAAGCAGAGTGGTCGGCAAAGTCTAGGCATGCTAGCTTTCCCTGCATTCTAAGTCCAGTCCAGTGTTGTTTGGTCTCTGTTTGTTTTATGTTGAGAAGGAATCTCCTTGCTGTAGTGTTCTGTAGTATGTGTTGTGCTTCGTTGTGATATACAGTTGCCTCTGCGGTTACAGAAGGGTCGGTGACAACTGCATCAGATGCCTGTGGTGCTGTGTGTGAGTTGTGTTGTGTCCATTCCAGTTTGACTGACATTCTGTTGCACAGATCATTTAGGTCCGGCCACACACACACACACACACACACACACACACACACACACACACACACACACACACACACACACACACACACACTATAACAATGTAATCATTTTGTGTCTTTTCCCGATTATAACTATTTTCCTCTAATATAATGTTATGCAAGATTTTTTATTTCTATATGTGCAACTGCACAAATTTGTGTGACAATATAAAACAAAACATTCTGACAGTATTGATAACATTTTTTACAGACATCAAAAAGACAGCCTCCCATTTAGTAAACCCTTTCTCGGTAGAGAATAAAGCCGCCTGCGGGCTGCAGTGCATCCTGGGGTTCAGCGGGTTGAGGAGAACACCATGGCTCCCATCCCTTCAACACGCCAATCTTAGAGCAGAACGTCTCCTGTACTCTATGGTGAGTGATTGTGTTCCACATAGTGCGTGTGCATCCTGCTCATTGTGGTGTTCCTCAGGGCGCTGGTGTGTTCTGCATTATCACCAAGGTCATCGTCACGGACAACCAGACGCGGGGCCTGTGTGAAGAGGTGAGGATTCCTCTGAGCGGTTCGGTCGTAATACCAGCAGAAACTGGTTTAAATCGGTGGACATTTATCATGTGTGTTCTCAGCCATCCCTGGACTGCGCCAACCACACAGACTGCGAGGCGTTCTACGGCAACAACCTGGTCAACGGTACGCTCCCCCCGCCACTCGCCAAATACCTGTTTGCATCATGAAGAGGTGGATCTCATTTTGGTCTCTCTCTCTCTCTCTCTCTCTCTCTCTCTCTCTCTCTCTCTCTCTCTCTCTCTCTCTCTCTCTCTCTCTCTCTCTCTCTCTCTCTCTCTCTCTCTCTCTCTCTCTCTCTCTCTCTCTCTCTCTCTCTCTCTCTCTCTCTCTCTCTCTCTCTCTCTCTCTCTCTCTCTCCGTCTGTCTTTATCTGTCCGTCTCTCTCTCTCTTCTCCCCCCCCCCCCCCACAGGTGCAGTAACAGGCAGGTGTCACAAGAATTTCAACGCATCCGAGGGGAAATGTGAGATCCGAGGCTGGTGTCCCGCGGAGAAGAAGAGCTTCCCAAGGTGACCACAGAACCCACACACTCACAAGCACATATGCATGCACACACGCACATGCATGCACGTGTTAGGTTTGCATGTATGGAAGGCCCGAAGGGTCAAAACTATGCCTAATTTTTGTGGTATATTCATTCAGATCCTGGAATGCATCCAAGTACTTTATAAAACTCCACATTCACTGCGCTAGTTGTCGAATATGAAACGCAGATTTAACCCATATTACGAGGAGGACACATTTCTTGTCTCATCCCACAACTTTAAATCAGGATCTTGTGAAGATGCGATTGCTTTCAAACAACCTATTCAGTCCAGAAACATGAATGCAAACGTTAACTTCTGAGACCTAAACAAAACTTGGTGATCGAAGTGAAAATAATGGTCGGTCTGCAGTGAATTAGTGAGAACATGGATTAAACCCCCGATATAGCCGAGGTCCACAGTGTGTAGTGAAGTGAATGGACAGCGAACCAGAGATTCTTGATGGACTGGGGGGTCGGACTGTTGATCGTCGATTGCTGGCTGCGAGAATCAAGTTGACCTGTTCAACAGCTCACTGAAAGCAGTCCAATGCGCCGTATTTAAACCATTTCTGAGTTCAGGAATAGTGCCATAAAAGTTTGAACAACAATTTGAAATACAAAAATGCTGTATTTTAAGTTGATTTATATCAATCCACGTCTTAATGAGAAGTAGGTTTGACCCCTTTCATATACATGTCTATGGTAATTTGCACCAGAATTGACCAAAACACAATCACACCAATCTCTAACATACAGTCTTTGCTCTTCCTCAGAGAACCGATGGTCGATGTGAACAACTTCACCATCTTCATCAAAAACAGCATCCGGTTCCCCATGTTTGATGTCACACGGTAAGAAGAAGCGCACACGCACACACTCACACACACACACACACACACACGCACACATAAACAAACACACGTAAACACATACACACACACACACACGTAAACAAACACACATACACGTAAACACACACACGTAAACACACACGCACACTCAGCACACACACACAAATGCACACACAAAAGGTTGAGTGGAACTTGCCAATGTCACAGGATCCAATTAGATGAAGCCAATCTACCGCACCCCCCCCCCCCCCCCCGCCCCCCAGGGGTAATTTCCCGCAGCACATGACCTCCAAGGAGATCAAGAGCTGCTCCTACCATCCGGTCCGCAGCCCCCTCTGCCCCATATTTCGTGTGGGGGACATCCTCAACTCCACCGGCCAGGATGTCCACACCCTCGCCACCATGGTAACCGCCGCCCCGCCCACACCCTACACCCACCCCCACTCCTCCTCCTCCTCCTTCCCCACTCCCCCACTCCTGCACCCCTTTTTAGGGTTAATCTTATTTTCTGAGTTGTTTCCCCCCTAACCTCTCCTCTCCTCCCCCATCCTCTCCTCTCCTCTCCTCTCTTCTGATCCCCTCCCCTCCCCAATCCTCTCCTCTCCTCTCCTCTCCTCTCCTCTCCTCTCCTCTCCTCTCCTCTC
>NC_079421.1:7868643-7881143 GCF_026213295.1 Gadus chalcogrammus | reverse complement strand
CACTCCACACCAATGACCTGCCGCCCTGACGACCACGCCCACTCCACACCAAACAAATGGAAAGAAGAAGAGATATCTGCAGAAAGCTTCCACCAGCTGTTGTATTTATCTTATCTGTAAATAACCAGAGAAACATGGCTGAAGATCAGAGGAACAGGTGTGAGGATTGGGAGAACTTTGACAGAACACATGAATCGCCTTCTGGAACCTCACGTTTGAAACAAATGATTAGAGGTCAACTATTATAAATCTTGTAAAAACGAATTTCTCTCTGATTGCAAATAGTGCAATGCAAGCATACAGCATTATCAAAGGTATTGTGCTTTTCCTTAGTTAGTTAACAATTCATATTTGTAATCGACCCTCCTCGCTTCTCATTTAAAATACAATGCTTAATAATCGACATAAAAAACAAAAACATCTTACACATTCACCATGCGGCTATGTTTTTCTGTCTATTTACACACAGAAGCCACACGCGTGTGTGTGTGTGTGTGTGTGTGTGTGTGTGTGTGTGTGTGTGTGTGTGTGTGTGTGTGTGTGTGTGTGTGTGTGTGTGTGTGTGTGTGTGTGTGTGTGTGTGTGTGTGTGTGTGTGTGTGTGTCCAATGGGCAGAGGGGCCCCCATTATGCCCCTCTTGTTGGGGACACGGGGGACCTCTCCCGTTGAGTCTAATGGATGTGATAGCGCAATGTGCAACATTTGCTCAGTTCCGTCAGTAGGAACATGCCAACATGGTCGCTGTTTTCATTTGTATTACCTTCTCACTTTAGTTAAGTAAATCGATTATAACAACAGTAGACTAGTCTTTAAGTCCATCTCTTCCTCTCTTTATGCACAGTATTTATTCTAAAGACACCCACGATTGAAGCTAAATATTTGATATTTATTTCCCTTAAGCTTTACTTATTGATACCAATCATTTGACGTATATTGTCGGTCAATGATGGCCTCCAATTAGCAGCAACAATTCTAAAGGGCAATGAGTAATTAGTCTTTTATCAAGTTACACAATATAGTATCGATCCTTTTGGGTCTAAGGGACGAACGATTGATAACACTAAGCTACACTTTCTGTTGTCAACAACGACAAACTCTCCTCTCCAGTGGGGTGTTCCACAAAGCCGGGGCCCGTTTCAGAAAGCAGGTTTAGTGAAAACTCTGAGTTAGTTAACCCTGAGATGAGGGAAACTCTGGTTTTTCAGTTTCACAAAGCCAGTTCAGCTTTACTCTGACCCTGGCAACATACTCTGTGAACCTAACCTGCTCGCTGGCAGGTTTTCTTCAACTAACCCCGAGTTTCTCCTGCTCTTAAGTTGAAGCCTGCAGACTGAAGGCAGTGGCAGACATGGCGTGTCCTTTTATTGAAGAGCCAGTTGATGTCGAGGCGCAGATACTTGGATGTTTTATCATTCCCTGATGAGTAGCTACCTGTTTGAGCGTTTCCGTTTCTCTGCATCATCAATAATTTATATAAACAATATTCTCAGCCCTCACATCGCTCACATGACACATCGTGGAAGCGCTCTCAGTTCCGAGCAAATTCTTTGTATTGCACTTCATTCTTTTGCCAACGGCAGTTTTTTGTATAACGTCGGTGATGCAGAGCATGTGTCCAAGGCAACTGTCTGTCGGGCTGTCCGAAATGTGACACTTGCACTGAAACGGCTACTATGCACGTTTGTAGTGTTCCCAAGTCACAGACCCACCAGACTTCTCAAAGAAGAGTTCCACAGAATTGCAGGTATCAGTCTAAGCAGTAATTAATTTATGTTATAAAGCTTTGAGACTTGAAGCATTAATCAGTCAATTTGATATATTTTAGGGTTTCCAGGTGTGATTGGCTGCATAGATGGCACTCACATTCCTATCATAGCTCCTTCAATAAATGAAGGAGATTATGTGAATAGGAAATCTGTCCACAGCATTAATGTACAGGTAGGCCTAAATAGTAGCCTTTAACATTCCAAATGAAATATGCTTCACTATACAGCTAATTACTGTTCTCCACTGTGAAGATCATATGTGACGCAGCCCACATGATAAATAATGTGGAAGCGAAGTGGCCTGGGTCTGTGTATGACTCACGAATGTTTCGTGAGTCTACACTGAGTGCCAGATTTGCCCGTGGTGAGTTTATATATATAGTTTATATATCCAGTATATAGTTATATCCTATGATCAATATTTTGTTTCCTCCTATTACAACTGAAACAATAAAGTGTATCTTGTATTATCATAGGAGAGTTTGATGGTTAGTATACTCGGAGACAGAGGGTACCCCTGCCAGCGCTATCTGCTGACCCCTTACCCTGACCCTGACCCTTGCCCACAGCAACACTACAACTTGGCTCACTGCAGGACACGAGCCAGAGTGGAGATGACCATCGGCATGCTCAAGGCCCGGTTCCAGTGCCTTCGAAGGCTCAGGGTCACCCCAGAAAGGGCTTGTGACATTATAGTGGCATGTTTGGTTCTCCACAACATTGCCACTATTAGAGGAGAACAATGTCCTACTCTTTCCCCCAATGATCCAGATAATAATCCTGACCCCCCTGCTGATGCACGAGATGGAAGAGCTGTTAGAGACATGATATGCTTCAATCATTTCTAACTGACTCTGCCTTTTTTCTGTTGGCTATAATGGAGGTCAAATTTTAAGATAACCAGAAAACACAAATTTGGAGACTTGTATGTATAAAAGGCATTTAGGTGTTGCTTTCATATAGACAATATTAAATGCTGGCAGTGTTGGGATTTTTCTTTGTTTAGCAGATTTCCCTAATTACTTAAATATATCTTATCACATGTTGAATGCAGCCACTAAATGCTGTTTAATGAGGGCAGGCTAAACAACATCACAATTGCTTGTACTTAAATTATACCTTATCTGTTTGAACTACATTTTTATATTTCATTTTTAGTTGCAGCCAAGTCCGTTTGGGGCCTGTTGGGTTGCACCTGTGCGCACAAACACGCATATGGAATATAATTGTTGAATAAGTGGAACATTCAAGAGAAAACATTTTCTTTTTCTCAAATACTCTGACTCGGTCAGCTATTTTTTTCCACGCGAGCTCCCGCTTTTTAGCTGCTGCCATAGTATTGCTTTTTAGTAAAAATATATGCTCGCTTTCTGCATATGCAGTCATTAAGATTTGCAACTCCGCTGGGGAGAAGTAGGAGGATCGAGGCTTGTTAGTACTTGTTGCCATGGTGAATCATGTTATCTGTGTTCCATTGATGAGGGCTTTTTATATCCTCATGCACGAGCTTCACTCAGAGTTACCTTGACAGAGTTGATTGAACTAAGCGTTATCACCTGTTCTGAAACCGAAAATTCAGAGTTTTACAGCTCAGAGTTGGTCAACCTAGAGTTAAGGTTTTAACTTAGAGTTTGTTGAACCTGCTTTCTGAAACGGGCCCCCGGTTTTATCACATAACCGGGTAAGTTAACCCAGGGTTTGCTGTAACCCTAGGTTTTCCGTTCCAAAAGGATCACGATATGTTAGTTGCTATAGCAACATATGCTCTGAATCAAACCTGGTCGGACCAGAGGGGTGTTCCACGAACGGAGGTTTAACAAACACTGAGTTAACGCTGAACTCTAGGTTGATTGACCCTGTGCCGACCAACCAGGGGCGGACTGGCCATCGGGAGGTTCGGGAGATTTCCCGAACGGCCGGACGATTTCAGGCCGAGCCGGCCGGCCGTAATTATTATTATTATTATTTTTTATTTATTTTTTTATTATAATTTTTTATTTATTTTTTTGTTGTAAAAGATGTAAAAAAAAATGAAAAAGTTAAGTAAGCCGTGATTTGGGGTGGCCTGCTACCGGATATTCTTACTTACAGCGCGAAACGGAGCTCTTGCCTGACGGTGAAACGGGGCCGATGTATTACTGTCAATTTAGAGGGGGGAGCACCCCCACAGTGTATGGGGGCAAAGCGAGCGGCCAAAGCAGCAGAGCAAGCCGAACGGCCCCTCCCAACTTGGACTGCTCCGCGGTCTGTCATTTCTGATTGGCTCAGCCTGACAAACGGCCGGGTCACTTACCCGGTACTTCTCGTTGATCTCACTGAAGTTACACAGAAATACGAAAATGTCAAAAAGGAAAAAAGGTGGTGAAGAGGCAAAAGAATTGGGTGGCGCTCAGAAGTTGAGGTTGAAAAGGAAAAAAATGTTAGAGCAAGACGCAGCCAAATGTGCTAAATTAACCGACCTTTTCCGTGGAAAAGCCAAGGTTGACGGCGACGCCCATGTCAGCGAGACCAATGGTTCGGCGGGAACAGGACACAGTAGTATAGCTATGACAGGTGCACTAGCGAGCATGTTTGGCAATATAAAAATGACTTGAACTAATTATGGAAGTACCAGAGACGTCGGAGAACAATTCATAATATTGTAATGCCCACGGAAGAGGCAGTGAATGAAGTATTGATTAGAGAGCGATTTATTAGATACCACCGCTAATAAACCATTGGAACACTTCAACACCAGTAACCACAGCAACGCACAACAAACCCCGGTCCGCCCCCATCTCCCAAACCCTGTGTAGCCTATGTGTATGACAATTTTTTTCCACTCAAATAATTGTATCTTGCACTATTTAGATCATTTTCAGCCTTGATTTACCTTTCTAGGCACATGCAATTTCTAATATTTTGTACATGGACAAGATTGCTTATAAAATATTTCCCAGTGATCTTCACAATATTCTAAACACATGCACATCCCAACATTGACATGCCGTTGCAATGCACATATCCACGGATAAGGACTAGTTTTTATTATTTTACACCGTGGCAAAATTCTACGGGCGCTATTCCCGCGGTCTGATAAAAGGCCTCTCCATCCCAAAGTCCCGGGCCAAATTTTTGGGCCAGTCCATCCCTGCGACCAACCCAGAGTTTTCGGTTCCACAGCAGCGGTTATGCATTAGTTCAATCAACTCGGGGTTGGTTAACACAGGGTTGTGCGCGTCCACGCCAAACTTAAAAAGACGTGATGTATGGATCATGGAAACCCTGATCGATATGGCGAACGGGCCGCTTATTTCAATGAAGTGAAACTCCAGGTTCTCCTGGAGAGCTATGACGAGGAGAAGGACATTATCACAAGAAAAGGGAACGCTAAAACCTCTGGAACCCGGAGAACCAAAGCCTGGCAGCGGATCGCTGACCGCGTAAATGCGTTAGTTACACGTCAAAAGCATGATCCTTAATATTTGAGCCATGAATATATAAATATCCCAGTTAAGCATTCTTAAAGATCCTACCACATAACCCCTTTCGTCTAAAACAATATGTACTCCCGGGTTATGTTTCAAACTTAACCTGCGCAAAACCTGGTCCGACCAGGTTTGATTCAGAGCATATGTTGCTATAGCAACTAACATACCGTGATCCTTTTATAACCCGGTTTTGGGTATTTCAACCGGCGTTCACCGCAGATTTCATGTGTTCACAATGGCATGGCCTTTTGATTAGAGAACTGCTGATATCAGAGCGCAAATTATACGTGCAATCCACCGGGAGCGATTGATAAGACCACGGCTCGAGATCTTGGCATATTGGATGACTTTTTGCTGGAGTGGAGAGATATAGATTCTCGCGCAGATCTTTAATATATTTAAATAGCCTTACATAGCCAACACTACCAATCGAGGACCTGGCCTCAGTTCACTCCAGACTATTTGCGTAGCCCTCCGTTTTTTTCAAATGGTAGTTTTATCTAGGCTATAATGCTGGAGATGCTGAGCACATCACAGTCGTTTCAGATGACCCATCCAAGATTTGTATCGGCCTCCTATCATACAAAGAGCAATCCCAGCTAACGCAGTTACGTCGCCGCGACGTTGCGGTTACGTAACTTTATGACCAAACATACGTTGCCGCAGCGTAAAGGCCGATTAAAGGCCTCTACATACCTCCGGATACGGACAGTTTCGTCCGGTCCCGGAGGTGTTTCGTCTTATCTATCTATCCATCTAGCCATCCATCCATCCATCTATATATATATATATATATATATATATATATTATTTGTATATACTTATATTATACTATATACCTGACATTTTTATTTTATTGTTTATTGTTATTGTTCCCACGAAACACCTCCGGGACCGGACGAAACTGTCCGTATCCGGAGGTATGTAGAGGCCTTTATGGTACGGCCACACCAAACGCGTTACTCATAAATGATAGGCGCGTTAGGCGCGTTGAACCATTTTTGTGACACACAATGATCAAGCGTCAAGTTAGGCACGTTGGTACGGCCACACCAACCGCGTTGCTCGCGTTAGGGGCGTCAAAATTCGGCATTTTTGCATAGGGAACCATTGGTATAGGCGCGTAGACGCGTTACATGCGATGAAGCGTCGCTTTAGGGGCGTTAAGGCTGGTTTATGCTCGGTTACGTAAGCGTAAGCGCAAGCGCAAGAGGCCCTTGCGCCCCCCTTGCGCGACTTCTCACGTCTTGCGTGCGTCGGGCGATTTTTCTAGACTTGCGTCATTTTTTACATAAGCTTTTACGCGAGCAGCCCAGCCTGCAAGGCTGTGATTGGTCTGCTGGTCTGGTTACTACTTCCTGTCTGGAGTATCACATTTCTCTGCCATAGTTCAATGTGTAGAACATGACTGGGAGGCGGTTTATAAACAGCCGACGACGACGCCCACACACAAATACACCATATAGGCTTCACTTGGGTAGTCTTCGACCAATACCAGGAAAATCTCCTTTTCATGGTTCAATTTGAGAAACGCTGCCGTAGGAGGAAGGAGGGTGGGTGGTTTGATAGAATGGAACCCGGCAGGCTCATATACAAAAGCATTGACGTGAAGTGAAGTTAACTTTGCTGCCATCACATTATGTCGTTTTAAAATGTAGAGAGATATGCACATTTATACAACCCCAATGATCAACAACTTCATCACCCCTGTTCCTCTGTCTGTTGCCATCATTCACTGTGTATGGGGAGAACACGATCTGGCACATAAACAAACCAACGACTCCCACAGACAAAGACGTCATTCTCGAGGTCGTCTTGAACGAAAAACTTTACTCCACATATTACTCCACCTACTATTCTGGCGGTAATTGCTTGGCAACATGCGCAACACGCGCAACCTAAAAGGGAGCATGAATTGCTTTGAGTAAATTTTGCGCAACAACGTAACACCAACGCAGCATGCAGCCGCCTTTAGGCGCGGCAGTTAAGGCTGGTTTATGCTCGGTTACGTAAGCGTAAGCGCAAGCGCAAGAGGCCCTTGCGCGCCCTTGCGCCCCCCTTGCGCGACTTCTCACGTCTTGCGTGCGTCGGGCGATTTTTCTAGACTTGCGTCATTTTTTACGTAAGCTTTTACGCGAGCCGCCCAGCCTGCAAGGCTGTGATTGGTTTGCTGGTCTGGTTACTACTTCCTGTCTGGAGTATCACCCGGCAGGCTCATATACAAAAGCATTAACCTGAAGTGAAGTTAACTTTGCTGCCAACACATTATGTCGTTTTAAAATGTAGAGAGATATGCACATTTATACAACCCCAATGATCAACAACTTCATCACCCCTGTTCCTCTGTCTGTTGCCATCATTCACTGTGTATGGGGAGAACACGATCTGGCACATAAACAAACCAACGACTCCCACAGACAAAGACGTCATTCTCGAGGTCGTCTTCAACGAAAAACTTTCCTCCACATATTACTCCACCTACTGTTCTGGCGGTAAATTGCTTGGCAACACGTGCAACACGCGCAACCTAAAAGGGAGCATGAATTGCTTTGAGTAAATTTTGCGCAACAACGTAACACCAATGCTGAAGCATGCAGCCGCCTTAAAGGTGTGTAGACACAGCTGGCCTGTGGCCACGTTTTTGAAGTCGGGGGTCAAAAGGTCACCAGCCGCTTATGAGATAACAAAAAGTTAATGTGTGTTTCTCTCATAACTTTTTGTCATTATTAAAGAGAGGCCTGATTCTCAGATATGCATGTTGGATGGCTAGGGTGTAGGTCTGGGAAGAACTTCAGGCCAAAATCTTGCAAGCGAGCCGCTGGGTGAGTTGCAACGGGATGGAGCACTCGCTGAGTCATTTCCTGTAGTGCTGGAGCCACAGGTTGAAGCGTATGCGTCCTTTGAGACCCCCTTTGATATATAAGAGACGCTATACAGCTTACTTAAATGTTGTCGACTCAAGGCTGATTTATGATCAGTTACGTAAGCGCAAGCGCAAGAGGCCCTTGCGCGCCCTTGCGCCCCCCTTGCGCGACTTCTCACGTCTTGCGTGCGTCGGGCGATTTTTCTAGACTTGCGTAATTTTTTACGTAAGCTTTTACGCGAGCCGCGCAGCCTGCAAGGCTGTGATTGGTCTGCTCGTCTGATAACTACTTCCTGTCTGGAGTATCACATTTCCTGTTTTCATACCGCCACCTACCACACGATCTGGCACATAATTATGCGAACCCTTTATGCGAACCCTTCCACAGGGGCAAAGTGCTATTTTGATGCGCGACATCAAACAGCTGATGCGGGATTGTGAGCCATTTTAATGATCTTGTCACCCGATATTCGTTCTATTAGGCCTACTGGCCTTATTTGTTTTAGTGTTAGCCTATTTGAATTAATTACGTAATGTTTTGTGTTCACGTTCTATGTGAAACATAAGTGTTCATGTTCTGTGTGAAACATAAGTTCAGTAGCCTCTTTCAGTGAATGAAATTTGAAAGCGTGAGTGTGTAGTGAATGAAAAATGTGTGCGTGTATGGTGGGACTATTTTCTGTATTTGATAAATAAACCCCTTTTCTCTAATAATGCTGCCTACCATATAATTTATGTGGACATTATGCGCTATAGCTTAAAGCCTTTGGCTATAGGCCTACACTTAAATAATTCATTCATCTGTCAAGGCAGTAGCTGTTGTATAAACTGTTATATGGATATGAATTAATGAGTTTGACGTAAACCAAATTAGGTAACTTGTGTAACATGATAACTAATGAATCAAAAGTCATGCTTCCAAGTGACCAATGTATATATATTTATTGGTCAGTGCGCATACCCAATCGTAGCACATTGTACCGGTGGGGAAACACGCCAGCATCTGACAAAACATAATCTGCCAGCTGCTCCCTGACAAGGGCCGGTTTTGGTGAGAGTCGGGAAGATATCGGATGACTCGCGAAAGGAGATCATCAAACTTTGGCACATAAACAAACCAACGACTCCCACAGACAAAGACGTCATTCTCGAGGTCGTCTTCAACGAAAAACTTTACTCCACATATTACTCCACCTACTGTTCTGGCGGTAAATTGCTTGGCAACACGCGCAACACGCGCAACCTAAAAGGGAGCATGAATTGCTTTGAGTAAACTTTGCGCAACAACGTAACACCAACGCTGAAGCATGCAGCCGCCTTCAGTCACCTATGGCATCACTTCCTTTAGGGCTTCGGCCTCCTAATTGATCATTGTAGTAGGCTATAATTGAATGCCCTCTTTCATATATATACCTCCACCACTGGGACGTGGCAACAATTCTCCAAATCCATATGGGGAGGGGGGGGGATGCTTGTGGACAGTAGGGGTTTACCCTAGACATAAATAGGAAGGACTGATTTAAGGCTGGTTTATGCTCGGTTACGTAAGCGTAAGCGCAAGCGCAAGAGGCCCTTGCGCGCCCTTGCGCCCCCCTTGCGCGACTTCTCACGTCTTGCGTGCGTCGGGCGATTTTTCTAGACTTGCGTCATTTTTTACGTAAGCTTTTACGCGAGCCGCCCAGCCTGCAAGGCTGTGATTGGTTTGCTGGTCTGGTTACTACTTCCTGTCTGGAGTATCACCCGGCAGGCTCATATACAAAAGCATTAACCTGAAGTGAAGTTAACTTTGCTGCCAACACATTATGTCGTTTTAAAATGTAGAGAGATATGCACATTTATACAACCCCAATGATCAACATCTTCAACTGTCTGTTGCCATCATTCACTGTGTATGGGGAGAACACGATCTGGCACATAAACAAACCAACGACTCCCACAGACAAAGACGTCATTCTCGAGGTCGTCTTCAACGAAAAACTTTACTCCACATATTACTCCACCTACTGTTCTGGCGGTGAATTGCTTGGCAACACGCGCAACACGCGCAACCTAAAAGGGAGCATGAATTGCTTTGAGTAAATTTTGCGCAACAACGTAACACCAACGCTGAAGCATGCAGCCGCCTTTAAGGCGGCTTCGTCAAAATGTTTCTATGGCAACAGACAGAGGAACAGGGGTGATGAAGTTGTTGATCATTGGGGTTGTATAAATGTGCATATCTCTCTACATTTTAAAACGACATAATGTGTTGGCAGCAAAGTTAACTTCACTTCAGGTTAATGCTTTTGTATATGAGCCTGCCGGGTGATACTCCAGACAGGAAGTAGTAACCAGACCAGCAAACCAATCACAGCCTTGCAGGCTGGGCTGCTCGCGTAAAAGCTTACGTAAAAAATGACGCAAGTCTAGAAAAATCACCCGACGCACGCAAGACGTGAGAAGTCGCGCAAGGGCGCGCAAGGGCCTCTTGCGCTTGCGCTTACGCTTACGTAACCGAGCATAAACCAGCCCACCTGACGCTTGATCATTGTGGGGTGGTTAAGGCGGCTGCATGCTTCAGCGTTGGTGTTACGTTGTTGCGCAAAATTTACTCAAAGCAATTCATGCTCCCTTTTAGGTTGCGCGTGTTGCGCGTGTTGCCAAGCAATTTACCGCCAGAACAGTAGGTGGAGTAATATGTGGAGGAAAGTTTTTCGTTGAAGACGACCTCGAGAATGACGTCTTTGTCTGTGGGAGTCGTTGGTTTGTTTATGTGCCAGATCGTGTTCTCCCCATACACAGTGAATGATGGCAACAGACAGAGGAACAGGGGTGATGAAGTTGTTGATCATTGGGGTTGTATAAATGTGCATATCTCTCTACATTTTAAAACGACATAATGTGTTGGCAGCAAAGTTAACTTCACTTCAGGTTAATGCTTTTGTATATGAGCCTGCCGGGTGATACTCCAGACAGGAAGTAGTAACCAGACCAGCAAACCAATCACAGCCTTGCAGGCTGGGCGGCTCGCGTAAAAGCTTACGTAAAAAATGACGCAAGTCTAGAAAAATCGCCCGACGCACGCAAGACGTGAGAAGTCGCGCAAGGGGGGCGCAAGGGCGCGCAAGGGCCTCTTGCGCTTGCGCTTACGCTTACGTAACCGAGCATAAACCAGCCTTTACTCGGTTCAACGCTTCCAACGCGTCAACGCGCCGACGCAGCTAGATGAGTCCATGTTCATGCAAGTGAACGGAGCGTTCCCTCTTCGTCATAACTATCAAACCAAACAGCCTTCACATTCACCGAGCGAACATTATGAAAGTAAAATGCACATTTCTCGCTAAAAATGTTTCCATAAACGCATTTAATGGCGTAACTATGTTACTATTTCCACCCAGAATAAAGATAGTTGCCGGCCGTGGCTGCGCTGGAGTCCGAGGTAGGAACCCCAAACGCTGCCGTGTTTGGGTGATAGAGTTTAGATCGGGTTAGATTAAATAATCTCTGATATAAATAACAATAATCGGGTTAAATAACTTCACATGGTGTGTCTGGTGTGTTTCCAGCATTCGTAGTGTTGATCAGCAGAGAAATAGTCCGCCAAGACGTTGAGGTTGCTTAGCATCCAGACACTCAGTCCATGCAATGGAACGGAGCGTTCCCTCTTCGTCATAACTATCAAACCAAACATCCTTCACATTCACCGAGCGAACAATATGAAAGTAAAATGCACATTTCTCGCTAAAAATGTTTCCATAAACGCATTTAATGGCGTAACTATGTCACTATTTCCACCCAGAATAAAGATAGTTGTCGGCCGTGGCTGCGCTGGAGTCCGAGGTAGGAAACCCAAACGCCGCCGTGTGGGTGAAGAGTTTAGAATAGAATAGACTTTATTTGTCATTGTGCATTGGATACACAACGAAATTTGTTTGTGCAACCACTAACAAAAGTGCAGTTGTGCTGGGTGGAGGGTAGGAGTGTAGTGTGATTATTAAGTTCTGTGATGGCCCTGGGGATGAAACTGTTCTGCAGTCTGGAGGTGCGGGCTGTGGTGGCCCGGTAGCGCCTGCCAAAGGGTAGCAGGGTGAAGATCGGGTTAGATTAAATAATCTCTGATATAAATAACAATAATCGGTTTAAATAACTTCACATGGTGTGTCTGGTGTGTTTCCAGCATTCGTAGTGTTGATCAGCAGAGAAATAGTCCGCCAAGACATTGAGGTTGCTTAGCATCCAGAGACTCTGTCCATGCAAGTGAACGGAGCGTTCCCTCTTCGTCATAACTATCAAACCAAACATCCTTCACATTCACCGAGCGAACATTATGAAAGTAAAATGCACATTTCTCGCTAAAAATGTTTCCATAAACGCATTTAATAGCGTAACTATGTAATAATAATAATAATAAATTTTATTAGT
>NC_079421.1:7659987-7868543 GCF_026213295.1 Gadus chalcogrammus | reverse complement strand
GGGCTTCAGACCAGTCGAAATACCTGATTGAGATCTGTGAGTTTATGGGCATTCAGGGAACGAACCCACAACGGTTTGTGGCACATCGGTGGCTGTCGGCTTATGATGTGGGGATCAGCACTCGCCGAATGTTGCCGGCATACAAGGTGCTCTACTATGGATTCCTTAGCAAGGCAGACCAGACCCTCTACGAAGAAGTCCTACAGGAGATCTACAAGGACCATAGTGTTGGTGAGCGGGCAAAGGCCAGGATCAACTATTTCCACCAGGATCTCTCCAAAAAAGGAATGACACAGGTTGGTAAGGACAGAAAAGAGAGGGTGGTGTAGAAACTCTGGTTCGAGAGTCTCAACACTAACCTCCAGCTGAGCGCTTACCTTGGTGTCCTTCCAATCCTCAAGGAGTATGTGATGGTGTTCCAGGGTAGCCAAACCCTTGTCCACGAACTGCATGACAAGCAGCTTGGAGTGGTCACCAACTTCATGGCATGCTTTGTCAAGGCTGAGCATCTTCACACCACACCGAAGAAGCTCATGGAGATGGAGTTCAGGGACAAAATGCTGCCTCTCAGGGAGTTTTATGTCGGACCGGTGGCTGAGAAACTCAAGGCAGAAAATCCAAGTCATCCGATTGTGCGGCAGTTTCTCGACACAGTGAAGACTGCATACATGTCAACAGCAGCCTACATGCAGAAAAAGCTGTCACTGAACAGCAGGACCCTACAGGCACTGTCTGCTCTGGACCCATTGGTAAGAGGCCACTCAGAGACTGGAATACTGCTGAAGCGGCTGTCAGGGCCAGGGATGATGGGCCACTTGGTGCCACCCCAGTGTGACGTGCCATTGGAAGTGGTGAAATTCAATGTGGATTCTACCCTTCCCCTGTACAGCGATGGTGACAACATGGTGAACTGGTGGGCAAAAGTGATGGACACTGGCAGGTACCCAGGCCTAAACCATGTGGTTCGAGGGGCTCTCTCCATTTTCCACGGACCCATGGTAGAATCATCATTCAGTGCCATGGGAGACATAATAACCAACAAAAGCACCAAAATGAGCATGGCAACCTACAATGCTATCCAGACAACCAAATATGCCCTCAGGTCCAGGAGTCAGACGGCCATCCAGATGTTTAAGAGAGATGATGTGTAGCTCTCCAGGGTCGATAAGGTCCTCTGCAGGAACATCCACACTGCAGGAACATTGGACAAGGCTTGCAGACAACAGGCCATGTTAAAAAAAAAGAGAGGCAGGAAGAGTTTGAGTGCCAGCCATCAACCAGTGGCGAGCAAAGCAGGAAGACTGCAGTGGAGGAGGACAGGCAAGCCAAATTGAGGCACATAACCGCTCAAAAACGGAAAAAGGCACTGGAAGTACTGGTACAGGCAAAAAAGATTTGAGATTTTTGTGTACCTGACATGTTTATTTTATTTAGTTTTGTATGTAGTTCAATATTGTATACAAAGGTTTATTTTAATATTTGGTTGTGTTTCTGTCAAGGGATGCTGGGTTGGGGTGGGGGGAGCCAAATGGGAAGGGAGTTAAGTAGGAAGTATTTCAAATGTTTATTCTGTGAGTTACCCATGTCAAATTCTAATAAACAGAAGTAAAAAACAAAGAACTGGCTTCATTTCTCATTTCTCATATATATATATATATATATATATATATATATATATTCCGCGAGGGGGTTTGGGTCCTTGTCACCTTTTTCATCCCTGATGAGTTTGCACCCCTGCATCAAGGTCATCCTCCAAAGCAGAACGATCCTCAAATGACTCATCCAAGTCCAAGGAGTTGTCCATGTCACCAACAGGCGCAAGAACACCGGATGGACTGCTGGACAAGCTGGCATCAGCCACATGGTGTTCTGTGACGCAAACACTGGCAGTGCTTTCAGCTATCCTATTCATCACTTGTTTAGCAGATCTCCATGAACGGAGGTACTGCCTTGCCCGTAACTGTTTTTCCTCACTCATCCTGTGAAATAAAATGTTTCACATTTTAACGTGTGATTGAGGTTTCAATACAATCTAGCCATAAACTGTCTTATAGCAGGCTTCAGAGCAAAGATTTGTGATGCAAATGCGGGCTTCAGACCAAAGATTTGCGATAAATACATGCAACAGGGTTAACACCCATGCAACTTCTATCAACATCACCACCGTTTCCATAACGACACCTTTACTATACCACTTGTTTTTACTAACTAGCTTGCTGGTAACGTTAACCAATAAAGCTGTAGCATACTTGGCATACTTTTTACGCGACTGATGTTTTGCAAACAGTAGCGTTCCTTACGCAAAGTGGATAATTATTTTCTCCTACTCTCCTAATAATATCGTGAAGCCTCTGCTGGCCTTGACTGACGTGAATGGCAAGACGTCATCAGCACTGAAGTAAAAGTGTTCTAAAACCTTGTAACTGCAATTCAACTGTCTTATGAAGACTTGCAACGTTCATTTCACACTGCTGCAACTTCTATCTACAACGGTTTTGTTACGTTGCATTGTGAATCTTTGTTCTGAATTGGCTTTTTAAGGCTGACAAGGCTTTATACACATACCTGACAAGAATGAGGTCAACGGGGACTGGAGGGAATGATCTATGCAAAAAGAAATGCATAGGAAATTAATGTAATTGTGTTAAACTTTTAAACAGTACAGTTCATGATACATATACAGTGTGAAACAGTACAGGACTAGGCCTAGGTTTTGTGCAGGTAAAGAAGAAGATGGGAATGTGTAAATTCATCTTAAATCAAAACTGATAGGTCCTACAAAACATTGGGCCAGGTGGTTTAATGGCACCATATTCTGGATTTGCATGACCTTTATATTGCAATTGCAAATTGCATCTCTAGTTCAGGATTACTATTATTAGCTTATTATAGTGATTGGTGGATTTCTTTAAAATTTACTGACAACAAGTGTTCCCTGGTCGATTTTTATTTCATTTTTTAGAACTTGACGTCACACAAGCGTCAATCGAGTACTCGTTCATATTTCCTCCTAGACTGGGTATGATATATTTTTTCGTAGGATAAGTCCCGGATTCTCGCCTCCGATTGGTTAGAAGGGCTCTCCTTTAAATCGTGTTTTGATTAGTCCTAGCTGTTTGCGGGAGTTTATGGTAAGGATTAGGGGTTAACCCATTTGAACTACGCCAGTTGATCGCGCCTGTTGTGCTGATTGAAGAAATTGACGGCAGCCTCCCCAGACCGACGCGCAATCTACGATTGCCAGGCTAATTTCCTCCTATTCCCGCCAACACTTCACGGTGGGGAACCAGACCTACTGATAGGTGGTCGTTTTCGCTTGAAATCCTCAATAAGGTAAATTAAGATTACCATTGGTGGCATTTAGTCTGCAGACAGAGGGACACATAGCTAACCAAATGCTTATCAACTTCTTGCAGTTAGGTACAACACCTTCTGCCAACTGCTACCTATTAGATTTCGCTACCTACTTTGGCGCATGCGCATGACATGCGTAAAATTGTAAAATACACATACTATACCCCTGAAATCTCCAATAAAGACATTTTAATACAGCATACAATTATGCTCCCCATATTCTTATGTGTCAGGTAGCGTATTTCATCTGTAGACCAACTGCCTCTATCAAACGATGCTCCCACAACAGAATCACGTTATTGTACACCACTAACCCCATGTACACTGTAAGAATATGGGGAGCATAATTTGATACTGTATTATTATAACGTCTTAATTGGAGATTTCAGGGGTACTGTATGTGTATTTTACACCAATACCACAACGCCGAATCAATAGCGTAATCATGCGCATGCGCAGAACAGACCAGGAAGCACAATATGATAGGTAGCAGAAATTCGCATAACACCCTGCTTGACGGAGTAAAAGAAGACATGGCGAGGAACGGAAAGCTACGGTATGTAGATATCCTTTGCTTAGACAAAGCTTTTTTTCGCGCCTTGTGGTACTAGCACTACCATTCCAAGCTCGTGCAACAGCATTATAGTTAAAACAAATAAATGCAACGTTACGACTGCACGCGACAGAGGCGGGTGCCTGTGCCTCTTTGTTGTTTCCCGCCCGATTTCGTCGATATTAGCAAGTTGTGGTCATTGCACATCCAAAAGGCAAGCAAAATGAATGCCATTTTAAAACTGTTAAAGCCCTTTAAATCATAATTTACCCTGAATGACAGGATAAATGTGACATCAAGTTACAGAGGCTACAGCTGGCTCACAATGGCCTTTTATAGTAATGCCGATAGCCCCATCGGCCTGTTAAGTTGGCTAAGTTGCCTGCTAAAGTTTACACTATTCTTGCTGTCTTCATCATACTTTGTGGTGTTGACTTAAACAATTACTAGACTTGAGTATTAAGTGTAATTTGCCTCTGCCTATAAGCACATATCATTTGAGTAACATTAGTGTTTAACTAGCTCGTTCATTAGCCATTAGCACCGCCTAGCTAACGCCTGGATATCGTTGTCATGGTAGTACTATAGCTAATTTAAGATTTCGCGAATGTCATCGTTATCAGAATGGTCTATACTACTAACATTAAAAATAGAAACATTGGAAATAAATAGCTACTTCAAATTAACTTACCTTACCTAATAATTCTAGTAATAATATATTTTCGAAATTCTTCTTCGAAATCTCTTTTCTCTCCTGTCTCAAAACCCACAAAGACAAATTTGGAAGTACAGGGTATTTAACCGTCTTTATTGCACGAGACCTCTAACTTTGGAAGTACTGGGTTTAACTGTCTTTATCGCACGAGACCTTTAATGCCTGGTTCTATAAACGCAATAACATTCGCGGGGGCAGTATGGCCCCCTTGCCAGCGGTACTTTTTGCACAACTCATAATTTGTTGTGTAATCTACGGCTGTTCTAACAACAGCAATACAAAATCATCACTTAGTTTTTATGGCATACCAACCAACAGTGAGTAAACGGGAAGGGACAGAACCTGAGGATTTGAGCCAGCGTTTCAACCTTGTTTCTGTTCCAGTGTTCCTTTTGCGTCACGTTGTGTGATGATATAATATACAAACCCGAGTATTTGGGTTTATAATACAGTAGGCCTATATAATAAATGATGGGGTCCTTCAGATGAGATTTAAAAGTATCGAGATATATATGGTATATTGTGAAAAAAAAAATCCCTCATCGCACAGCCCTACCAACATGTGCCCTTCTGTGGATTAATTGGTTGTAAAACAGGGAACGAAAAAGCTTGAACTGATAGCAAGATCCAGTATGAAATTAAAGTTTAATTTCAGACATGTTAGATATCAGCCTTTAAGGCATTCTGTTATTCAATTTCATTTTAGTTCAATTCAACCACACAGAATAGACCATCATATTGCAATGTACTTTGTAAATGCAAAAAAACAAATACAAATATTAAAATAAAACGTTGACATTGAGATTCTTATTTCATGGTGTCATAAATTATAACAATAGAATTACAACAAAACAACAAAATGTAAAAGAAAGTGTGGAAATGGCGCCATCGAAAATCTTTTTTTCTTTTTTGAATTTTTTATATTTTAAAGCAAAATAAGATTTAGGTAAGCATAGACATCGAAAAGGAAGGCTTGCATTAACAATGTTTGGTCTCCTCTTTGCCAAGTATTGCAGAGGGCAGCATGGAGATTACTTGGTCCCTTCTCACATCTTGTGTGTGTGTGTGTGTGTGTGTTTGAACAGAAAGTATTAAATTAGTACCTTTTTTCTTTTTCCAGGGACCGAACTGAAGACGCTGGGATCCACCATTTAAGAGACATCCGGAATCAACAGGACATCTTCACAACCCTGACTCGGCAGCGACAGTTGAGCCAGCCTCTCTGCAGCTTAAGGACAACTTCAGCTTGATCGAAAACTGGGGGGCAATTCGTATAATAATAGGATAAGGTTTATTAGTCGGCGGTTTAATTAATGTATCAAAGCAACACAGCACTCGTGATCGTGGGGTGGCTATCTGGGCCACTCGACATCAGAACCTCGAGTTTGCAGCCTCAACAAAACACCCGTGATTATATCATTGCCAAACCCCACTCTCACTCACACAATTTCAAATTGCATTGATGACCTTATTTCAGCCTTGGTTACCGAATACTAAGATTAAACTCAGGTTGATTGTCAGTTCAGTCTTATCCTGTGGGTCAGGCACTGCTGTTATTTTCTTGTAACTTAAAATTGCACTAGACAGCATTAATATTAGTTTGGATTGGATTCTGATTAGCAGTCACTGTTTTAGCTATACTCTCCACCTCAGCCTCTCCACGGCCTTTATGCTCTGTCCTGGTTGACCAATGTAAACCTTCAATGTGGTTTGTTCACTTGAATCCGTGAAACGCATGAATTTTACTTCAAATGTTTTGTTAATAGAAAGAATTGTCGTTATTTGGTCCCTGTATATGCATTTGAAATAAATGATTCATCAATTCAGTATCTGAATATATTTCATTTATATTTTTCAACAGGGTCAGAGTTTGTGGAAATGAGAATTGTTATGTAGTTCTGGATGGTCAACATAGTTGAGCACTAATATTTGTTGTGGGAATTGAGTCATCACTAAGTAGTAAATAAACAATAAAAGTGGTGACATTTTCTGATTTAACCTAATATTTGTGTTGGACACAAACAGCCAGTGTAATTCTGAAGTTTGACATCACGGTAATTAAATGACCACACCACTACGTAGCCGTGACATTACTTGCGTTACCAAGTGGCAACGTTAGCAAATGACCACACCACTACGTCGCGGCAACGTTATTAACAGTACCAAGTGGCAACGTTAGCAAATGACCACACCACTACGTCACGGCAACGTAGTACCAAGCGGCAACGTTAGCAAATTACCACACCACTACGTCACGGCAACGTTATTAACAGTACCAAGTGGCAACGTTAGCAAATGACCATACCACTACGTTGTGGCAACGTCACTCACGCTACAAAGTGGCAACGTTAGAAAATGACCACACCACTACGTCGCGGCAACGTTATTAACAGTACCAAGTGGCAACGTTAGCAAATGACCACACCACTACGTCACGGCAACGTTATTAACAGTACCAAGTGGCAACGTTAGCAAAATTACCAAGCCACTACGTCGCGGCAATGTTATTTGTTTACTTTATGGCAACTTCCTGTGGGGTGTTCCACAAAGCCGGTTTTATCACATAACCGGGTAAGTTAACCCAGGGTTTGCTGTAACCCTAGGTTTTCCGTTCCAAAAGGATCACGGTATGTTAGTTGCTATAGCAACATATGCTCTGAATCAAACCTGGTCGGACCAGGTTTTGCGCAGGTTAAGTTTGAAACATAACCCGGTTTTGGGTATTTCAACCGGCGTTCACCGCAGATTTCATGTGTTCACAATGGCATGCCCTTTTGATGAGAGAACTGCTGATATCAGAGCGCAAATTATACGTGCAATCCACCGGGAGCGATTGATAAGACCACGGCTCGACATCTTGGCATATTGGATGACTTTTTGCTGGAGTGGAGAGACATAGATTCTCGCGCAAATCTTTAATATATTTAAATAGCCTTACATAGCCAACACTACCAATCGAGGACCTGGCCTCAGTTCACTCCAGACTATTTGCGTAGCCCTCCGTTCTTTTCAAATGGTAGTTTTATCTAGGCTATAATGCTGGAGATGCTGAGCACATCACAGTCGTTTCAGATGACCCATCCAAGATTTGTATCGGCCTCCTATCATACAAAGAGCAATATTGTCTGAGTACTATGCCGAGAGTCATTTACAACATAAAGTATAAAATAGTCCTGACGGACTTGCATCCACTGGAGAATGTTCGATCGTAGCCGGCGGCTTCATTACAAGCACTGATCCATCTTGATCTGTGAAGTTGATGAATTGTCACTTTTAGGTTTTCTACCCAGTTTACCAAAAAAAGAAACATTTGGAATAGTATGCGCTGTGGCACGCACACGGTTTGCATGTGTTACTTCGAAGGCAAAAAAAAATCTGAAATACAAGATAACACAAAAACCTACATTCAACCAGTGTGGGGTATGGCCCATGACTCTCTGAGGTGGTACTAGGTACCTCCAGGTACCCCCTCCATGCCAGGGCGCCCTGAATTTATGTTTATTAACAGCTCCTCCACCGGGGTCAAGACAATTTGAGGGCCAGATCCAGTCTGCCGACTGTCGGCCTTTTCACGATTGGCTTAAAAAAATGGCTTATTTAAATTTATACCAATACGATGGTGGGAAAAGCTTACCAGTTTGTATGTTTTTTATACTTCATTTTTATACTTGATCCGCTGACCGCTTGGAAGCAATCGGAGTACATATTTCTTTAGAAGAAAGGGGTTATGTGGTAGGATCTTTAAGAATGCTTAACTGGGATATTTATATATTCATGGCTCAAATATTAAGGATCTTGCTTTTGACGTGTAACTAACGCATTTACGCGGCCAGAGATCCGCTGCAAGGCTTTTGTTCTCCGGGTTGCAGAGGCTTTAGCGTTCCCTTTTCTTGTGATAATGTCCTTCTACTCGTCATAGCTCTCCAGGAGAAGCTGGAGTTCCATTTCATTGAAATAAGCGGCCCGTTTCGCCATATTGATCAGAGTTTCCATGATCCATACATCACGTCTTTTTAGGTTTGGCGTGGACGCGCACAACCCTGTGTTAACAACCCCAAGTTGATTGAACTAATGCATAACCGCTGCTGTGGAACCGAAAACTCTGGGTTGGTCGGCACAGGGTCAATCAACCTAGAGTTCAGCGTTAACTCAGTGTTTGTTAAACCTCCGTTCGTGGAACACCCCTCTGGGGCCCGTTTCAGAAAGCAGAGGGGTGTTCCACGAACGGAGGTTTAACAAACACTGAGTTAACGCTGAACTCTAGGTTGATTGACCCTGTGCCGACCAACCCAGAGTTTTCGGTTCCACAGCAGCGGTTATGCATTAGTTCAATCAACTCGGGGTTGGTTAACACAGGGTTGTGCGCGTCCACGCCAAACTTAAAAAGACGTGATGTATGGATCATGGAAACCCTGATCGATATGGCGAAACGGGCCGCTTATTTCAATGAAATGGAACTCCAGGTTCTCCTGGAGAGCTATGACGAGGAGAAGGACATTATCACAAGAAAAGGGAACGCTAAAACCTCTGGAACCCGGAGAACCAAAGCCTGGCAGCGGATCGCTGACCGCGTAAATGCGTTAGTTACACGTCAAAAGCGTGATCCTTAATATTTGAGCCATGAATATATAAATATCCCAGTTAAGCATTCTTAAAGATCCTACCACATAACCCCTTTCTTCTAAAACAATATGTACTGTTTCCAAGCGGTCAGAGGATCAAGTATAAAAATGAAGTATAAAAAACATACAAACTGGTAAGCTTTTCCCACCATCGTATTGGTATAAATTTAAATAAGCCATTTTTTTAAGCCAATCGTGAAAAGGCCGACAGTCGGCAGACTGGATCTGGCCCTCAAATTGTCTTGACCCCGGTGGAGGAGCTGTTAATAAACATAAATTCAGGGCGCCCTGGCATGGAGGGGGTAGCCTACCTGGAGGTAGGCTACCTACCACCTCAGAGAGTCATGGGCCATACCCCACACTGGTTGAATGTAGGTTTTTGTGTTTTCTTGTATTTTAGATTTTTTTTGCCTTCGAAGTAACACATGCAAACCCTGTGCTTGCCACAGCGCATACTATTCCAAATGTTTCTTTTTTTGGTAACTGGGTAGAAAACCCAAAAGTGACAATTCATCAACTTCACAGATCAAGATGGATGCTTGTAATGAAGCCGCCGGCTACGATCGAACATTCTCCAGTGGATGCAAGTCCGTTAGGGCTATTTTATACTTTATGTTGTAAATGCCTCTCGGCATAATAGGCCTACTCAGACAATATTGCTCTTTGTATGATAGGAGGCCGATACAAATCTTGGATGGGTCATCTGAAACGACTGTGATGTGCTCAGCATCTCCAGCATTATAGCCTAGATAAAACTACCATTTGAAAAAAACGGAGGGCTACGCAAATAGTCTGGAGTGAACTGAGGCCAGGTCCTCGATTGGTAGTGTTGGCTATGCAAGGCTATTTAAATATATTAAAGATTTGCGCGAGAATCAATATCTCTCCACTTCAGCAAAAAGTCATCCAATATGCCAAGATGTCGAGCCGTGGTCTTATCAATCGCTCCCGGTGGATTGCACGTATAATTTGCGCTCTGATATCAGCAGTTCTCTCATCAAAAGGGCATGCCATTGTGAACACATGAAATCTGCGGTGAACGCCGGTTGAAATACCCAAAACCGGGTTATGTTTCAAACTTAACCTGCGCAAAACCTGGTCCGACCAGGTTTGATTCAGAGCATATGTTGCTATAGCAACTAACATACCGTGATCCTTTTGGAACGGAAAACCTAGGGTTACAGCAAACCCTGGGTTAACTTACCCGGTTATGTGATAAAACCGGCTTTGTGGAACACCCCACAGGTTTAGTGAAAACTCTGAGTTAGTTAACCCTGAGATGAGGGAAACTCTGGTTTTTCAGTTTCACAAAGCCAGTTCAGCTTTACTCTGAGTCAGTTACCCTGGCAACATACTCCGTGAACCTAACCTGCTCGCTGGCAGGTTTTCTTCAACTAACCCCGAGTTTCTCCTGCTCTTAAGTTGAAGCCTGCAGACTGAAGGCAGTGGCAGACATGGCGTGTCCTTTTATTGAAGAGCCAGTTGATGTCGAGGCGCAGATACTTGGATGTTTTATCATTCCCTGATGAGAAGCTACCTGTTTGAGCGTTTCCGTTTCTCTGCATCATCAATCATTTATATAAACAATATTCTCAGCCCTCACATCGCTCACATGACACATCGTGGACACGCTCAGTTCTGAGCAAATTCTTTGTATTGCACTTCGTTTTTTTGCCAACAGCAGTTTTTTGTATAACGTCGGTGATGCAGAGCATGTGTCCAAGGAAACTGTCTGTCGGGCTGTCCGAAATGTGACGAAACGGCTACTATGCACGTTTGTAGTGTTCCCAAGTAACAGACCCACCAGACTTCTCAAAGATGAGTTCCACAGAATTGCAGGTATCAGTCTAAGCAGTAATTCATTTATGTCATAAAGCTTTGAGACTTGAAGCACTAATCAGTCAATTTGATATATTTTAGGGTTTCCAGGTGTGATTGGCTGCATAGATGGTACTCACATTCCTATCATAGCTCCTTCAATAAATGAAGGAGATTATGTGAATAGGAAATCTGTCCACAGCATTAATGTACAGGTAGGCCTAAATAGTAGCCTTTAACATTCCAAATGAAATATGCTTCACTATACAGCTAATTACTGTTCTCCACTGTGAAGATCATATGTGACGCAGCCCACATGATAAATAATGTGGAAGCGAAGTGGCCTGGGTCTGTGTATGACTCACGAATGTTTCGTGAGTCTACACTGAGTGCCAGATTTGCCCGTGGTGAGTTTATATATATAGTTTATATATCCAGTATATAGTTATATCCTATGATCAATATTTTGTTTCCTCCTATTACAACTGAAACAATAGAGTGTATCTTGTATTATCATAGGAGAGTTTGATGGTTATCTACTCGGAGACAGAGGGTACCCCTGCCAGCGCTATCTGCTGAACGTTTACCCTGACCCTGACCCTTGCCCACAGCAACACTACAACTTGGCTCACTGCAGGACACGAGCCAGAGTGGAGATGACCATCGGCATACTCAAGGCCCGGTTCCAGTGCCTTCGTAGGCCCAGGGTCACCCCGGAAAGGGCTTGTGACATTATAGTGGCATGTTTGGTTCTCCACAACATTGCCACTATTAGAGAAGAACAATGTCCTACTCTTTCCCCCAATGATCCAGATAATAATCCTGACCCCCCTGCTGATGCACGAGATGGAAGAGCTGTTAGAGACATGATATGCTTCAATCATTTCTAACTCACCCTTGCCTTTTTTCTGTTGGCTATAATGGAGGTCAAATTTTAAGATAAACAGAAAACACAAATTTGGAGACTTGTATGTATAAAAGGCATTTAGGTGTTGCTTTCATATAGACAATTTTAAATACTGTCAGTGTTGGGATTTTTCTTTGTTTAGCAGATTTCCCTAATTACTTAAATATATCTATCACATGTTGAATGCAGCCACTAAATGCTGTTTAATGAGGGCAGGCTAAACAACATCACAATTGCTTGTACTTAAATTATACCTTATCTGTTGGAACTACATTTTTATATTTCATTTTTAGTTGCAGCCAAGTCCGTTTGGGGACTGTTGGGTTGCACCTGTGCGCACAAACACACATATGGAATATAATTGTTGAATAAGTGGAACATTCAAGAGAATGTTTTTTTCCACGCGAGCTCCCGCTTTTTGGCTGCTGCCATAGTATTGCTTTTTAGTAAAAAGATATGCTCGCTTTCTGCATATGCAGTCATTAAGATTTGCAACTCCGCTGGGGAGAAGTAGGAGGATCGAGGCTTGTTAGTACTTGTTGCCATGGTGAATCATGTTATCTGTGTTCCATTGATGAGGGCTTTTTATATCCTCATGCACAAGCTTCACTCAGAGTTACCTTGACTCAGAGTTGATTGAACTAAGCGTTATCACCTGTTCTGAAACCGAAAATTCAGAGTTTTACAGCTCAGAGTTGGTCAACCTAGAGTTAAGGATTTAACTTAGAGTTTGTTGAACCTGCTTTCTGAAACGGGCCCCTGTAGGCAACGTCATGGCGATGTTGCCACAACGTTGCCAGGAGGTAATGTTGCCATGACCAAATGGCAACGTATAGGCAACGTTGCCGTATGGTCGTGTGTATTGTCTGAGTACTATGCCGAAGGGCATTTACAACATAAAGTATAAAATAGTCCTAACGGACTTGCATCCACTGGAGAATGTTCGATCGTAGCCGGCGGCTTCATTACAAGCACTGATCCATCTTGAAGTTGATGAATTGTCACTTTTAGGTTTTCTACCCAGTTACCAAAAAAAGAAACATTTGGAATAGTATGCGCTGTGGCAAGCACACGGTTTGCATGTGTTACTTCGAAGGCAAAAAAAATCTAAAATACAAGAAAACACAAAAACCTACATTCAACCAGTGTGGGGTAGGCCTATGGCCCATGACTCTCTGAGGTGGTAGGTACCTCCAGGTACCCCCTCCATGCCAGGGCGCCCTGAATTTATGTTTATTATCAGCTCCTCCACTGGGGTCAAGACAATTTGAGGGCCAGATCCAGTCTGCCGACTGTCGGCCTTTTCACAATTGGCTTAAAAAAAATGGCTTATTTAAATTTATACCAATACGATGGTGGGAAAAGCTTACCAGTTTGTATGTTTTTGATAGGCCTACTTCATTTTTATACTTGATCCTCTGACCGCTTGGAAGCAATCGGAGTACATATTGTTTTAGAAGAAAGGGGTTATGTGGTAGGATCTTTAAGAATGCTTAACTGGGATAATTATATATTCATGGCTCAAATATTAAGGATCATGCTTTTGACGTGTAACTAACGCATTTACGCGGTCAGCGATCCGCTGCCAGGCTTTGGTTCTCCGGGTTCCAGAGGTTTTAGCGTTCCCTTTTCTTGTGATAATGTCCTTCTCCTCGTCATAGCTCTCCAGGAGAACCTGGAGTTCCATTTCATTGAAATAAGCGGCCCGTTTCGCCATATCGATCAGGGTTTCCATGATCCATACATCACGTCTTTTTTAAGTTTGGCGTGGACGCGCACAACCCTGTGTTAACCAACCCCGAGTTGATTGAACTAATGCATAACCGCTGCTGTGGAACCGAAAACTCTGGGTTGGTCGGCACAGGGTCAATCAACCTAGAGTTCAGCGTTAACTCAGTGTTTGTTAAACCTCCGTTCGTGGAACACCCCTCTGCTGTCCTCATGTTTCCACAATGTATCCTGTGAGACTTGGACACAATAACAACCAGACAGGGATCAGGGACTGACCCAGGATGTGTGAACCTGCCGACGGACTATTGATGAAAATTCTCTTTTTTGCTATCTCTGGCACATTCACATTTTTAGTCTAATATTTTTTTCCTTTTATTGCATTTTTCCTTAAATAAACATATAAATAAAATAAGAGAAAAGAAAATAAGTATTGTATTTTTCTCAGTAGGTATCCTTTCCAAAATGTTAAACAATATAATCTGAGCCTGTCAGTGGCCAAAACAAGTACTTTCAGAGGCCTTAGGAGGCGCTCTGCCCAAGGGATAACATCACAAATTGTTTGCACGATAAAAGAATGCAGCATTCTCGCTCAATTTAAAAAAAAAAAATTGTTAGTACCTTGTTCCCCAAGTAATCTCGATAAAGGGTCTGTTACGTATTTTAAGAACATAAACTGCCTCTGTCACGTTAAAATTGTACCGGGGGCGAAAATTGTACCGGCCTACGTCATCAGTTGTTTACATCTTGACAACCTGCCTGGCAACAAACGACGCGATCGTCTGTTGCCGGGCAGGTTGCAAAAAACATTCGGCTCATGTTTCCAAAAGACGAAATAACATAATACAGATAACGGATCCCTAGATAACACTTGTTTTTACTTTATATTTGTATTGTATTTCATTGTTTAATCGAATAGCAACAGAGGACGCATTCGTCTGTTGCCGGGAAACGGGCGATCGCGTCAAATGACGTAGGAAGGTTCTTGAACATTCGCGTCCTACGTCATTTGACGCGATCGCCCGTTTCCCGGCAACAGACGATCGCGTCGTCTTCAAATTGTTCAAACTGTGATTCAAGCATACAATTAGGCAGAAATACTCTTCAAGGAACACTCTTTTGGAAAAAGGTATGTGCCACTCAAAATCTCAGGATGGCAACCATTTTCAAGATGGCCACCATTCCGTCAAATAGTCATATGTCTGCTTTGTCTGCCTCCCAGTGGCGTTTTCTCCCGGAGGCCAAGGGAAGCCAGGCTTCCCTGTTTTTTTAGGCTGTAGTTGTCATCCAATAAAAACGTTTATATTAACAGTTTCGTTAATTATTTTGTGCTGTGTTGCTGTCATTTCTTCCCCATTTTCTCCTCTCATTGACCATTTCACAATGCGCGATACGGCGCCCCTGTTATAAACTGAAGACGCGGCGAAACACGACGCTGAATACTGTGAGGAAGCCAGCCCGAGCTGGCATTCCTTGGTGAAAAAGAGAAAGAATTGACCAATCAGGTGAGGCTACTGTCATGACACTGCCCTCCTCTGATTGGTCGGGAGGGTGTCAGGAGGGTGCCAAGGGAAGCCACTCGGCCCTTGGCTTCACACCAATCAAATCAAAGCATCATTATCAACGTCACCGAAAAAACAATAACAAAACAAATAGTGTGAAATGAGCATGTTTGAATTGTTCTCATTTTTGAGTAGCCTACTTAGCAAGTGCAGTTATGGAGGGTGGAGATTTAGATTGTTTACTTAAAAATAATTTTACCAAACTACCACAACAGCAGCGAATCAAAATAAAATCCGATGGCAGGCCAACACCGAAGCTGAAACTGCACGGGGAGAAAAAGCAAGGCTTCTTTGGAGTGGCTAGCTGGCAGCAGCAAACTTCAGCGACTATTTGTCTGGCCGCGTCTTCTTTTTGACAAGGATTCGTGCTCCCTTAACAATCCCTGGGTCACTACAGGATTCGTGGACCTTGCCAACTTGTCCCGGGCAATCGAGAGGCACGGTAAATCAAAAAGCCACATAGACTGCGCTGTGAAACTGGCACTGTTTGGACGTGTCAGGATTGATGACATTAGCGACTTGTGCATTTCGGTCGGGGAGGGGTTGCATTTATGATAAAATGTGTAATTTAATGAGATGTTTAGGAGGACTGTGTAGTTGTTTGTGTGTGTGTGTGTGTGTGTGTGTGTGTGTGTGTGTGTGTGTGAGAGAGCGAGAAAGCGAGAGAGAGAGAGCGTGTGTCGTGTCGGTCAGATTACAGGCGTGTGTAAGACCTGGTAAATGACCAGGCGCTCAAATAGCTCTTGTAGTTGCATTAAATACATCCAAGCTGCAACATACTATTTTCTCTTAAGGTTTGGCCTCACTTTGCTTCCTCAAAAAAAATCCCCACGCCACGCCACTGCTGCCTCCTCTCCTTTGACCTGTCCGGCCTAGTTAAACTTGCCAGGGATATAAAATCATTCACATAAAATCATTATAAAATCATTTATATAAAATCATTTACATTTAATTATATATTTTTTCATATTCTTGCCCATGGTTCTTATTGAACTCAATACTGAATAATTTGCTTCCTCCTTCCTATTAGCACACCTAACCGAGACATGTATGCAGACTTCCAGGTCAGAGGCCAAATAGTCTCGCAAAGCCAGACCAAACTACAGCAAGTAGAATGGTCTGGAACCACGCTATTTAGAGCCGTCTATCCGGGGGGAAACTGGGCTGGCCTGTTGTTATTTCTTTAAACCAATCACAATCGTCTAGGGCGGGGCTAACCCCGGGGAGCAGCAGTGGTGTCCATCAGAAATAGTGCAAGAACATCTTTCTTCCTCAGCAAATGCTGTATGCAAATCTTTTGAAGTTCTTTACAATTTTCGACTGAAAGAGCCAAACATGCTATTTTTACAGCGCCGTCAAAGTCCTCTTCAAAACTCACCATACTGCCTAGTTTCCGAGTTTGAGGGGGAGCACAATACGGGAAAGCCAGCAACAGGAAGAGGAGGAGTAGCGGTGGAATCCGACGCTAGCGCTATAGACGGCGACGCTGTCCATTTCCGCTCAGCCAGACTGAGAGGCCGAATAGTAAATGGAATATTTGGTTTTCTTCCTGTGCTGCCACACTTTTCCCTAACCAGCAACACAATTTGAACAATAATCAAATATGAGGAGAATATATTGATAAATGGTCCTAAATTATGAAAAAACGGATACCATGTTGCACATTTATGCCGTTGTACAGGGTGTCCGCGGAGGTCTTAAAAGTCTTAAAAAGTCTTAAATTCATTTTTCTAAATTTAAGGCCTTAAAAAGTCTTAAATTCGTCAAAAATGTCATATGCTGGTCTTAAATTTATAACTCAGAGGTCTTAAATGTGTCGGGGCAGGGTTATTTTATTTATTTATTTTCTCGCGGGACTTTTCGGGAAGGAGATGTACGAGGGGCTACTTTCTTGCTAGCTGCATATATAAACGGATGTCTGCGCGCTTGCTAGCTAGTCTGCAACAATGGGTAAATGCAAGTTCAACGTCAGTTGGCTGGAAGACGTCCGTTTCCGAGGTTGGCTAGCGTCCGTTGCCAACCCAGAACAGGCCAGATGCATTCCGTGCAAAAGTAGCCTACATTCAAGCACCATGGGGATTAAGGCTGTCGTCAGCCATATGCAGAGCCAAAAACATAAAACCTCTGCCTGGAGCCACACACAGACCCCAGCCATTTCTACGTTTTCCATCTCTGCCCCGGCGCCACCGCCGCAGACGGTCCGCGCTGCTAGCACTGACCTGAGGGTAGCATTTGGTGCGACACCTACACTGAAAGCGGAGGTGTTGTGGATTCTAAACACAGTGGTCAAGCACCAGTCCTACAACTCGAATGAGGGGATAGGAGATCTCTTCGGTTTGATGTTCCCTGACTCTCAAATCGCGAGCACCTTTACTGCTGGAAGGGACAAAACGGCGTATATAACTCGCTTCGGACCAGCGCCTTTCATCCGAAATGAGCTAATCTGCAGCGTCAACAAGGCTGATTTTGTTTTGATATTTGAGACGTTGAACCACGCCACTAAAAGCAAGCAACTTGACGTGCACGTCCGATATTGGGTCGGAGATCGAGTGCATTCCCGGTACTTGGGCTCGCAATTCATGGGGCCCCACATATATGGGGGTAAAAGGGATGATGATACATAATATTTTTTAGACAATATGCTGAATCTTTTCACTTACGAATTAACACGGTCGGCTATTTTTGCCAGCACGCCACCCTAGCCATATTATGGGCAACCGTGTTCCCCTTGGCTGTGATTTGAACTTTGAATTCCTCGTAGGAGTTCATAATAATACATTGCTCGCCTTGGATGAAATACACCGCTCTTGCGCGATTTATTTTGCATAAGGGTGAGTCAAATGACGCGAGAAACGCCCCTTTTATGTGAACGCGCATTGAACCTAAAGCGGAAAACCTGGTTCTACTAATTGAATCTAAAGTGAGCGTCGTGGTACCATTTAACTGTGATTGCGAGTTGCGGCTCTGTCGAGCCAGGTTTTCCTAAGAAAGCCTGGGTATGTTCAACGAGGTTCGTGGTATACCCCCCAGGTCTTACTGAAGGCATTTATTTAATGGTGAAAATAAAATTAATCAGTGGCGTAAATATCGACGGTGCAACCGGTGCAGCTGCCCGGGGGCCCAGACGCTGTCACCCCCCTCTCAACAACTCACAACTTGGGTGCACCATAAATACGTGCTGGTGCACCCAAATTAAAAATTTTGGCGCACCAGTGCACCCAAGGAAAAAGTTAGTCTGGAGCCCTGGAGTATCACTTTATGTTCAATAAACAGACAGAAAGTAAACTTGAATGAGTCTCATTGAGTGACACGCATGCTATGCTTGGGTTGTAATACAGCGGGATCCCCCCCACCATCGCCGGTTTAAGGTCTTAAATTTCATTCAAGGTGGTATTAAAAAGGTCTTAAAAAGTCTTAAATTTGACTTGCTGAAACCTGCAGATACCCTGTTGTAGATAGGAAGTCCTAATACACCCCTCTCTTTGAGGAAGTGAAGTAGAAGTAAGTGCCACCGTGTTCCGCTTATTTAAATCATACACTGGGGGCTGACAGCGGCCATTAGAGAACTGAGGGGGAATCTGAGACGATGGAAAGTTATTATTTTACAGTTGTCCATTATATGATTTGCACTGGAAGCATCGATGAAAACAATAGCTTGTGTGTGTGTGTGTGTGTTCTCAAGAGAGAGGGATGGATGGGGCGGATTCAAACAAGGAGAGGGAGAAAGCTAATTAAATTAGCCCAATGGAGTCTGTTTCTCTCATCATCGACATAAAGCATAGTTGGTTAAACACTTTGTGGACAATCCCTATCATGGTGGACCGACTGCAATCTCTTCTCAAACTGAAGTGAGGCTGACAGGTCGACGGCGGCCATATCTGAGTAGGCCTAGCAGAAAGCTTATCGGCCTTATAGGCCACATTTTATTTCCTCATCCACAATTTAGCTCCAGAGTAAAGTTGATGGTTTGTCACCGTTTGTTGAAGAGAGTCTTTGATCATTCGCTCTTTTAGCGGTTATTTTTTTTCCCAGACTTCCTCTTCAGTGCTCGTATCCAGGCGGGCAGGGAGGGGGGCGGGAGTGGGGCCTGGGTGGGGGGGGGGGGCGGGGGACGTGCCGGAGCCCCATCCCCCTCTTTGGCCCCTCCCCCTGGCTCCTCCTCTGTTTCAGAGTCCTCCGGGGGTGAGTCCAAGTCCGAGTCCGTCCCCATGCTGATGTCAAACACCACGGGCGCTATGGCAACCACCTCTTCAGAGAACCGCACCCGGCGCCCCACCTCCATCCGCCGCTGAGAAGAGAAGGAGAACATGGTATCACAAACACATTTTAATAAAGGTATGCTATACCTTCTATAACTACGGCCATCTTGTTTCATAAAGTCCCGGACCCCTCAATCTGTTATGAGCCTCAGTTCAGGTCGGTCTTAATATTGTGGCAATGTGCAGTTAAAGTGATAACAAAGGTTATCAAGTCCATCTTTGTCCATATTTAGCACCATAACGGTGCTAAACATTAGCCGACCACAAACTTCAGCCTACACCCGTAACATTAGAAGGCTGGATTAATAAACGCTTTACACATCATCGTAGGATGTGTAAAGCCAGTTGTCCCTCATAACTATAACAATGCATGTGGTTTCTATGTGATATAAACCCGGAACAGGTAGTCGACTAAACGTCAGAACATACCAGAGGTACATAGGAGGAGCAGAACCATATCAGTGTTCTGAACACTGCTGACAAACTGCGTTGGAATAAAACACGTCCAGAATTCGTTTGTCTGTTGATAGGAAGAATGCTTTGTGTGTTTGCTTATGAAAAGGATATTTGTAATGAACTAATAATTTAAAACAAAGTAATAGACAATATCGAATGACAAAGAGGTCTGTCGGACTCTCAGGTGATGTCAATCAAACTGCTCATATAAAACAGAAACAGACAAACAAACAGAGCACCATTGTACGTTCACATCAGAAGCGAATTGCGCTGCAAAGTCGCTTTGGTTGCTCATAAAGTATCGCTGCGAATATTTCTGTTCGCTTTTGTCGCTCAAGTCGCTCATGACGTACAATTCAATTTTGCAGACGCATTTAAAGGAGCTGTATGCTTTTAGTACAGACAGCCATATCAAAGCGTGAACTCCCATACACATATTGCGGAGACGGTTTTGCTTGTTGGATAAAGTGCTTCGACAGCAAGTAGGACAGTGATTCCCCTCCAATATATATATATATATATTAAAAAACTCCTAAATTGTAATTACAACGAGAACAAAAAAACTTTGCGTGCTGTAGTAGGCTAGTTAAAGGTTGGGTATGGAATTTTTTTTGGCAATTTTTGCAAAATTACTTGAAATCCTTATCATAACCCACTTACAGCCACTGAGTTAGAACAAGTACTGACATGAAAATTAAACAAGTCAATCATCTGTGGAACGGGCAGGGCTCGAAAAACTCCAGCCAATGATTTCCAGAACCACCGAGTGGCATTGGACAGTAAGTACGTCAATCAAACGGTCGTACTGCATTCCCCCCCCCCCCCCGCCCTCGCTCCCCGCGCGTGACCCCTTCGTGCACATACTCAAAGCTCGTGACCCAGAGCAAGCTTCTGTTTGTTGTTATCCTGCGGTAGCTACTGGAGGTAGCTAACTAGCTAATGGCTCGCTCTCGCGCATTTTTGTTCGCGCTCGTGCATGATTGCGCGTCCATGTACTTGGAATGTCTGGAGTCAGAGTCAGCGCTGAAGGAGAGGGGGTAGGACCATTTGAGTTGTGTGTTTTTTCAAAATCTGCTGGTATTTCGCAAATCCCATACCCAACCCTTAAATATGTTTCACTGATCTGCATTTGCAAATCATGGTCTGCACTCATTCGTCAAACAAATTGACATTGGCGCACATGGCTAATTTGCATACGCGCACAGGACTGGCTGGCTCCGAAAGGCAAATAATGGAACATATTTATCTATCTATCTAGGCCTATCTATCTATCTATCTAGGCCTATCTATCTATCTATCTATCTATCTATCTATCTATCTATCTATCTATCTATCTATCTATCTACGCGTGTCTAGTTTTAATGTGATGTATTTTGTGTCTGTCCAGTCAGTCTTGTCTCCCTTATTCTGTGTGGTCTTGTAGGCTACTGTCCTGTGTGAGCCGAATCACCTAAATGAATTCCTGACGAATTGTGTCGTTTGTTATTAATAGAGACTTGACTAGGCTATCTATCTATCTAGACTGTTTAATTAAAAATGATTCACCTCAGGCGGGGTTAGGCGGGCCGGGAATAGAGGGATAAAAGACAGGAGATGAATCCCTTGTCATTTATCCCTCGTCTTGTCGATTCGTTTGTGTATGTGACGATTTCAAAAACGTATTTTGTTTAAAGCATGACTACACGCGATTGTTTGGTTAGATTGGTGGTAAGGAGAGCAAATGAAAATGATTCCTGCTTAAATACGAACGTTCTAGATCGCAAATATTTCTTTGCTTATCATCACTTTGTATCAAAATGACTATGAATGTTGCACTCATTAACTATTGAACACAAAACAGAAAACACAGCTGTCATTATCACTGTCACTGACAGCGATATATTGTTTCACTTCTTATGACAAATGTACTCATTGTAAGTTGCTTTGGATAAAAGCGTCTGCTAAATGTTCATCCGACAGCTGTCTATCCTCTATTAAACTGCATTGAATTGACACGTTTGTTCCGTGCATTATTCATGGCGAATAATGCACTACGGTCCTCTATGTTGTTGCACTACGGTCCTCTATGTTGTTGCACATAGCGGAACAGGAAGTTAATGACTCTATTTGGATGTAAACCTACCAGCACTTTTAGCTGCTCGTGACATGTTTGATTATTGTCCTTTCACTGCTATCGTTCATTAAAGCAAGTGAACAAATGGAAAGTTGTTCTTATTTATAATCAAACATCTGGATAAAGCCAAGCAGACATCTCCGACGTCGCGAAAGAATGCAATCAAACGAGTGAGTGGACCGCGAGTGTATTTGAAAGTAACGGAGCCCGGGAACCTGGATATATATGAGCGCATCAACGAAAATACAAAACTGTGAGACCAAGGATGAATGTGCCTTTGCCCTATCGAGGAGTGTGACTATGTGGCTACACATGCAGAAGCAGCAGTGGTGGTGGCCATGCTGAACATACACGCGACCACACTAGCTGCAGCCCCCAGGGAACCGCGCACAAATGCCAAAATGGAGAAACTCAGGCGCCCGTCCATAGCGTTGGCTGGAACAGCAGAGACCTGGTCACACTTCCTAACCTAATTGGATCTGTTGTCACACAACTGCTAGAGTGCTGTGAGGAGGATCTGAGAAAATACCTCACCCGTGCTGCAGGCAAAAGCCTAGTGGACAGTGATGAAAAGGACGTTCTCTCTGCCATGAGGGCACTCGCTGTCCATGCAGAAAGCTCAATGGTACCTCGACAGGCCCTATCTAACATGCGAAAGGGACACAAAGAGCCCATCCGATCACTTCATGCTCTCTTAAAAGGGCAGGCAGGCACGTGTAAATACAAAATTACATGCACTAAGGAGGGGTGTGACCAAGTCAACGACTTCACAGAGGAAATATTGCGCGATGTGATCGCCCGCGGCATAGCAGACCAAGAAATACAGCTCGATCTGCTTGGCGAAAATAATCAGGATATGTCACTAAAGGACATGATAGAGTACATCGAAGCCAAAGAGTCAGGAAAGCGCTCAGCGTCACGCCTGCTTAACCCTCAGAGCACGGACACTATCAGCAGCTCATATCGACGGGGGAAGCAGCAGGACGTCTGCGCCAGAGGGGGCGCCAGAGCGGAGAAATCCAAGGTCAAGGCCGAGGGGACGTGCATCTACTGCGGCGAGGCAGGCCACGGCAAAACACCTCAGTGGCGCGCCAGGCGAGTGCCCCGCGTACGGAAAGACGTGCCGGAAATGCAACCATCAGAACCACCTCGACAAGGTCTGCCTGGGTGGCCGATCATCTAGGCCCGCACCGGAGGAGACCTATGGGGTGTGCGACGAACAGCAGACGACCGCCTTCAGCGAGCTGTGCACACTCACCAGCACCGCCGACATGGTACGCACACTGCCCCTCGCCCACCACCTGTATGATGACATGTGTGACAAGTGGATGAAGCGCCCGTCCAACTCACAGCATTACATCCACCTCACACTCACCATTGAAAACAAGGATTACAAAGCACTGTGCCTCGACCTCCGGAAAAGCACCCGCACTGTGACCCTGCCTGCCACGGCTGACACGGGGTGCCAGAGCTGCCAGATCGGCGTCAAGGTCGCCCAACAGATGGGCCTGAGCACGGACGACCTCATTCCCGTATCCATGACCATGAAGGCCGTGAATAATGAAGGCATATGGATTCTCGGGGCCACCGTCGTCAGGTTCGCTTGTAACAGCAGCGACGCCCGAAGATTGGAGACGCGCCAGATCGCGTACGTGACTGACACCTCAGACCGTATATTCCTGTCTCGTGCAGCCTGTGTGGACCTGGGCATGATCTCAGACAGGTTCCCAACACTTGGGGAGGTCAACCTCGTGACCTCGGACACTTGTGTCTGCCCGCGGCGTGCGGAACCTCCAACCAGGCCAACCACGCTCCCCATGCCGGCCACGGAGTCTAACAGGGAAGCTCTACGGAGACACTTACTTGGACTATACGCTCAGAGCACATTCAATACATGTCCCCACCAGCCCTTGCCGAGGATGTCTGGTCCACCATTTCGTCTCATGCTCGATGAGAATGCAACGCCAGTCGCCTGCCACACCCCAATCCCAGTCGCCATACCCTGGCAAGGTGAGGTGAAAGCGGGCCTTGACCAGGACGTTCGTCTTGGCATGCTGGAAGAAGTGCCCATTGGCATGCCAGTGACGTGGTGTCACCGCATGATGATCTACGAAAAGAAGAATGGCAAGCCACGACACACCGTCGATTACCAAGCACTGAACAAGCATGCGCTCCGTGAGACCCACCACACGTAATCTCCCTTCCACCAGGCGAGACAGGTGCCCAGTGGGAAACGCAAGACTGTATTCGATGCCTGGAATGGCTACCACAGTGTCCCACTGCATGAAGATAACCGCCACAAGACGACGTTCATCACCCCATGGGGGCGCTACCGGTACCTTTCAGCGCCACAAGGTGATGACCACTCTATTTGCTTGTGCTTTTGTTATTACAGTATAAATTCCCACTGTATGTACTTCTCCGTTCTAATTCACTATTCTGTCTGTTCTAGCGTGTTGCGGTTGCTGGACTGGATGCCTGGACTCTCCTCAAGGATTACCGGCCAGATCCCATTCACCATTTTATTATGATGTGCATGTATATTTACCTGAATGTCAATTGTGGCACCCATTGCACTCCTGACCATCCCTGGAAGAAGGGATCCCCTACTATGCGTTTCTTCTCAAGATTTCTTCCTTGCTGATTTCAAGGGAGTTTTTTTCTTGCCCGTGTGGGGGCTTGGGTAAAGGGGGGTGTCATGAATATTTGGCCTGTTAAGCCCTTTGAGACTGTAATGGTGATTAAGGGCTATACAAATAAAATTGAATTGAATTGAAATTGAATTTAATTGAACCAAGTGGCCTACGCCTTCAGTATGGCCGAAAGCATGCAACCGTTGCAGAAACTCCCACTGCATGGGGTACGCTTCTAGTGATCTCCGGAATTGGAGAAAGTTTTCTCCGAATCAAAGGAGGAGATTGTCCAGGAGATCGAGCGCGGCGTCCGCATCTTGGACAAGTCCAAGCCAACATGCCTCGCCACGGACTGGTCAAAAGAGGGCGTCGGCTTCTGGCTGTTCCAGAAGCACTGTCAGTGCACGCTGGTCAGGCCCTTCTGCTGCGCTGATGGATGGAAGGTGACCCTGGTTGGCAGCAGGTTCACACACGCGGCCGAGTCCAGACACGCGCCTGTAGAGGGCAAGGCGCTCGCAGTCGCTGACGCCTTGGACAAAGCGCGCTACTTCGTGTTGGGCTGCAGGGACCTGATTGTGGCAGTCGACCACAAGCCATTACTCAAACTCCTTGGCGACAGAGCACTCGACGACATACCCAACCCCCGTCTCAGGAATCTCAAGGAGAAGACCCTGCCCTATCGTTTCCGCATCATACATGTCCCCGGAATGAAGAACAGGGCTGCAGATGCAGGCCGGTCGGCACACAGTGTCCATCGCCCATGGATCTTCCAGACGACAATGCCGCCATGGTGGCCCACCTCTCACCCAGCGCACACGCTGATGTGCTGTCTCTCATACGGTGGGCAGGGCCGGTGGCCGATGATGTTGAGGAGGGCGACCTGTAGGGATGGGAATCGAGAACCGGTTCTTGTTCAGAACCGGTGCCGAGTCAACCGATTCCTTGGAATCATTAGCAAGCCTGCTTAACGATTCCGCTTACCGGCTCCGGTCGCGGCAAATGCGTCATGACGTCACACACACGCTGCTTTGTTTTGGTGCAGAACGCAGCAAACATGGCGCCGCCGAGGAAGAAGCGCTCTAAAGCTTGGTTTTATTTCACGCGAATAGACAATATTGCCACTTGTAACAATTGTAACGTTTCCATTTCATCAAAGGGGGGAACTACCTCCAATATGCTGAAACATTTGGCTACACAGCATGCAATTCATTTGCAGGAATGTCGCGTGTTTGATACACTACTACTAACTAGCGACGCAAATGAATCAAGCAGCACAATAATTGTTAATTTGCCAAAGTTGTTAGTTGTGTTCTTATCTTTACAGACTTCTGAAGACGAGACTTATTTATTTTGTTTAGGTCAGTTGAATAGTTGACTAGTTGAATGCAAATGAGCACTGTTAGTATTCCAAAAGGGCAAAGCTCCTACTTGACTGTTTTCAGTCTGTGTTTTTAGTTTTATGGCCCATAATGATGGCATTTGGGCTTAAAAAGCCAAAGATATATTTTTTTGTCTAGACCAATTGGTGTGAAAATGTAAAATTTCCTAATACTAGACGCACTTCTGATCAGATATTAAAGAGATTTAATACAAACAAACACATTTGTTCTTATTTTCTCACCCAATGAGAATCGATAAGAGAATCGATAAGGAATCGGACCGATAAGCAGAATCGGAATCGGAAATTGTGAAATTCTTATAAATTCCCATCCCTAGCGACCTGGCCTGGTGCGCGTCAGGGAGGCCATGAGCTGACTCGGGGAAGCAGACCGCTTCCCCGAGTCAAGGGCTGGGATGCCGGTGGCGATTCTAGGCTTCCATCAGTACCGCGAGGACATCACATCAGCTGATGGGGTGGTCCTGTACAAGGATAGGGTAGTCATACCACCCTCACTCGGTGGCGAAGTGCTGAGCGCCATGCACGCTGCCCACCAAGGCGTCTCCATGATGACCGCCCGCGCGGAATCGTCTGTGTTCTGGCAGGGCATGCCGGCTGACATCTGCGCCACTCGGAATAACTGTGAACACTGCCACCGGATGGCACCCTCTCAGCCCGCGGTGCCGCCGACCCCGCCTGTCATGGCCATCTACCCCTTCCAGGCTGTGAGTTCGGACTTTTTCATGCACAGGGGTATACACTATCTAGTGATAGTTGACCGCTACTCGAATTGGCCAATCATCTCAAGGTCGACGGGTGGCGCCGCAGACCTCATATGCCACCTACGCCGTGCCTTTGCCACGTACGGGACTCCGGAAGAGCTTGCATCGGACGGGGGGCCAGAGTTCACCTCCGCTGAGACGGGGTCATCCCTATGTTCCCCAGGTTCTATGTTCCCCGGGTCCTATGTTCCCCGCTCGGTGAACATAGGACCCTTTTTTTAGAAAAAGGTCCTATGTTCCCCGTTTTTCCCAAAAAGGGTCCTATGTTCCCCTGTAGCCAAACATACCGGGGAGCATAGGACCCTTTTTGGGAAAAGCGGGGAACATAGGACCCTTTTCTGGGAAAAGGGTCCTATGTTCCCCGCAATCTATCAATCTTTAAAAATATTTAAACTTTGACGCGACATTCGCGTGATGACAGCCAATCTGCGTTCAACAGCGTGGCCACTGAGTGACATGTGTAACGTAACAGCCAATCAGCGTTCAACCGGCCAACTCAGTGCAGTGCAGTCCGGGGTGAACTGCAGCATGGAGGAGAAAGTGATTGTTGCCGTTTGCGACTCCCGGAGCTCTTTATATAATAGTATATAATATAATATAATTGTATAATAATATCACGGCCAAAAGCTCTGTGCGCCTCCGGATGGCCGTAGCGCGGGGAGCTCTCGTAGGGATTGGGCTTCTCGGGGTTTGTTTACCAGCGTATGAATAGACTACGTCATGTTCTCCGACGTCTCTCCCTCTTCCACAAAAGGTAAAGACATGCAATGGTAGTTATCTCGGCCGGAATTTGGCAGTAATGGTGGAAAAGGTAACAGACCGGGGAACATAGAACCCTTTTTTTAAAAAAGGGTCCTATGTTCCCCGGTCACATACATATCGGGGAACATAGGACCCTTTTTGGGAAGAGCGGGGAACAAAGGACCCTTTTTTTTTAAAAAAGGGTCCTATGTTCCCCGGTCACATACATATCGGGGAACATAGGACCCTTTTTGGGAAGAGCGGGGAACATAGGACCCTTTTTTTTTAAAAAAGGGTCCTATGTTCCCCAGTCTCATACAAAGAGGGGAACATAGGACCCGGGGAACATAGGACCCGGGGAACATAGACACGCTCCCGCCGAGACCAGGTCTTTCCTTTGCAGATGGGGCGTACACCACCGCCTCTCATCGGTGGCCTTCCCCCACAGCAACTGCCGCGCAGAGATCGGGGTGAAGACAATGAAGCGGCTCATCACTGACAATACAGGCCCGAAGGGCGAACTCGACACCGACGCTTTGCAGAGGGCGATACTCCAATACCGTAATACACCGGACCCTGACACAAAGCTATCCCCGGTGATGTGTGTCTTCGGCCGGCCCATCCGCGACTTCATCCCGATTCCCCCCGGGAGGTACAGGCCGCACGTAACATGGCGTGAGACGCTGACGGCAAGGGAGGAGGCCCTCCGCAAACGCCACATCCACCCAGCTGGCACTTGGGCGGAGCACGCCAAATGCCTACCACCTCTCCAGGTGGGGGACTTTGTCCGTACAGAACAAGATGGGACCTCACCCTAACAAGTGGGACAGGACAGGCAGTGTCGTTGAGGTGCGCCAGCACGATCAGTACGTGGTCAAGATTGACGGTCGGGCAGGGTCTCAACTCGGAACCGCAGATTCCTGTGCAAGTTCTACCCGGTCCACAGCGACCGGCCCCCACCTCGATCGATCTATGACGATCTGGCGTCTCGTATCGCTGTACCAGCACTTAGTGCAACGCCGCAGCTGCCTGGTCTTGTGAGCGGCCCAGTAAGGCCCGTGACGGAGTCAGGGCCCACTCCACCACCGGCACTGCCACCTGCAGGCTCTCCCCGGCGCGGGATGCAGCCCATCTCTATCGTGCCAGTTGTGCTGGCCCAGGGCGTCCTTCGTACGCCGCCGCCAGCCTCTGTGGCCCCTATGGCCCCTCTCCCACCGCCGTCCGACGTGTCGCCGGCGACAGGCTTGCGCCGGTCCACCAGGACGGCCGGTGTGCCTGCCTGGGACATGGACTTTGCTGTGGGGTAGTCTGTGTGTTCATGTCGGACTTTCCGCTCGTTTTTATGGCGCATATTGCGTACAACCGTTCGTTTGATGCTGTTTTTTTTTTATCAGCCTTTGTGTTAGAGTGTTAAAGGCTCAGGGGGAGATAGGGAATATTGTACTACAGTCCTCTATGTTGTTGCAGTACGGTCCTCCATGTTGTTGCACATAGCGGAACAGGAAGTTTATGACTATTTGTATGTAAACCTACCAGCACTTTTAGCTGCTCATGACATGTTTGATTATTGTCATATCACTGCTATCGTTCATTAAAGCAAGTGAACAAATGGAAAGTTGTTCTTATTTTATTCATTTGCATTATTATTGCATTATTATGTGTGCATTATTCCTTTGCACAATGTATTATTCCTTTGCACAACGTATGTATTTTTGATATTTGAAAACGATATCGTCCCATTCAGAGCAAGGTAGATTAGTATGCTAGGATGTATGCAGGCATGTATCGCAACAATTTTACAATAATCTCATACGTTTCAATAACTCACACACCAGACCAACCAACCACACGTGACACCTCCGCCCAGGCCAGAGCCTTTTTGTTGTGATCTCTGAAATGAAAAAGGCTCGGATCGTACAACACCGGGAGCCCAGTTACAGCCGCGATTAATTTTTCAGTCGACATTTTGTACAGTCAGTAGGAACCAAAAAAGTAGGTAGGAACCAAAGTGTTCAAAGTGTTCCCTGGGATCCACGCAAGCAAAGAGCGTCTACATTCCGATTGGCTGTCAGTGTTTTGCCGCTGAAATGTGTCATAGTAATTTGCATAAAGTTAAGCCGTCTTCATCTTTCTTTGATCGCTCTGGACGCTCACCTTTTGCCGCTGGTAGCGTTTGACGCTTGTGTCGCTTTGGTCGCTCTTGCCCATAGAAAGTGAATGACTTCCGGTGATTTGGCAGCTCAATTTTCTTTTGGTGTGAACGCACAGTGCTTTTCTGAAGTTAATATCAATTTTGTCTTTATTCACCTTGATGGATGACCATCTTGATGGTAAAAGCATAAACATTAAATGCATGAACCCGGTTCCCCAGTTGGATTTGGGAGAGTAGGAACTTTAATCACAGGATGATAATAAACTTAATAAAATAGCATTACTGCAGTGTCAAAGGCTTTCGCCTTTAGTTTCGGAATCTGTCCATTGTCACATATTTAAATTATATTTAAATATGTGACATATTAATAATGATGATCATGTCTATAATGAACCCTGCAGCTGCATGACATTCCTTCTTTCAGCCGCAAGGGGCGCCAGATGACGCAGTTTGGCCATAATCTCACCTTTTTGGCTGCTGTCTCCATGGATACGGTGCTCTCTGTCCCCTTACACTGGGTGTGCTTCAGGACGCCCTTCGGGACAAACTCCTGGGGAGCCGGGAGGGACGGGGTTTGACGGGCCTTGAATGGGTATAAGTAGAGCAGGCCGGTGCCCTCCTCTGTCGTCACGGCAACCGGGCCGCTGGCCGAGGCCGACGATGATGGGGCTTCATCTACAGCAAACACAAAAACATTTTATGCTGGGTTTAGTATTTTACATTTGATTTGCTAGACAGTTGGTTCTTCACTGGGCTCTGCTCCCCTACCTCCAGAGGCCCCTCTCCCCCCTGAGGCCCCTCTCCCCCCTCCCCCTCCTCCCGCTGTCCCTCCGCTTCCTGTTCGCTCCAGGGACCGCCGGTGGACCCGCTTCCTGCTCCGGATCTGGCTCAACAGGATCGTGTTGTTCACAAGTCCTGCGTTCTGAAAGAGGAAGCATCAGGAACAATTAGGCTTCTTGAGGTACGATGCAGAGAAACCAAAAAGTTCCCCTTCTAAGTTTGGGTTATTTTAATTGTCACACAATAGCGACTCTGATCATGAGTCAACATCGGGTCATTCCTTACGTTGATAAAGTGTGAGTGAACCTGAGGTCCGCCTCCTGGCGTGGGTCCGGGCTCTTCAGAGGGCTCTGATTGACCGTGTTGTTCCATTGGTTCTGCTCTGGCCTCGTGCTCCATCACCACTCCAGATCCGTCCGGTTCCGAGGTGTCCATGGTGACGGGCACCGGAAGGTACGCAGGAGACGTTGCCATGACAGCTATAACTGGGTTCCCTAGTAGGTCGATGCCTACGGATGATTGGTTGTTTTCTTGGAGTCCGGTCACGGCAGCATTTTGTGATTGGCCAGTGTGCTGTTGTGCTGGTCTCTGATAGGTGGAGCCCTCTGACAGGGCGGGGCTCAGGAAGGTGGCCCAGTATTGACCGGTTTGAATCTCCTCCAGGAGGCTGAAGGAACCCAGCCCGATGTTAAAGTCATTCGATCTGCCAAAAAAGCATTTGACAGTTTATTATCATAAGCTGATGATTGCCTCTTTATTCATGCAGTAATGCCTCATTAGCAATAGTGACGAGACAACTTCCAAAGCACATGAACAGCTCATCATAGGTGTGTTCAACGGCAACACCTCAATTCATTGAAGGATGGGACGCTTTTATGGAGGAAGTAAAGCGTCTCAAAATAAATTACCTTAAGTCCCCAAATAATCAAGCAACTGCTCTGTGAGTGTAGAAGCCCCTGGGACACATGGAAACTGTAGCTCAACTCTGGATCACTGTTATGTGTCAATATTTATTTGTCTATCCCGTTGTACGTGTCTGCCATGTCTCTTTAAGTTGCAGCCTCCTGAGTGGTGATTGCGGACACCTGCATGAAGCTGTGGGTGCAGCCTATATAAGTGGATCCTCCCTCCGGCTCTCTCTCTCAACTTCCTGACAGGATCCCAGCCTTTGTTTGTGTTGTACTTCTTCTTGGTTGTAAATAAACACCTTTTTGCATCATACTTAGTATGGTGTGATGTGATGTGTTGTGGCCTTGAGCCGGTCGTAACATAATGGGGGCTCGTCCAAAGTTTAGAGTAAGTGAGTTTGACCCACGTTTTTCATTTTGTTTGTTTGTAAGGAGGTCCATGCTTCTGTTGCCCCATGAGGTAGTTTTTATTTTTTTTCTCTGAGCTTGCCTGGTTAAGTTAGTCGACGGGTGTTGGAGAGACCATCACCTTTATTGTTTATTGTTTTTCAGCGGTAACCCTGGGGTGGCCCTTGGCGTGCCCAGGAAAGCCGACGAAGACTAGTTGAGCCCTAGTTAGTTAGATTAACAGTCTTAGATAGATAGGGAACCAGGTACGCTCTAGAGCAGGGGTGTCAAACTCATTTTAGCCTAGGGGCCACATGGAGGAAAATCTATTCCCAAGTGGGCCGGACCGGTAAAAATATGGCATAATTTTGTAAAATTAAACATGCTGTGAGCACACCAAACACAGGTTTCCCATTTACTTCCGTGAATAAAAAGTACGATGACCATTTTTCTTGTAAAACTCTGCACTGTGTCCACTTTTCGTCTTTTTGACAGAGACATTTTGGGGCAATGAGAGTGCCAAAGCGCATAATGTTGGAAGTATAAAGGTACGGCCACACCAACCGCGTTGCTCGCGGTAGGGGCGTTGAAAATCGGCATTTTTGCATAGGGAACCATTGGTCTAGGCACGGTACACGCGTTGAAGCGTTGCGTTGGGGGCTTTAGGCGCGGAAGTTGCACGTAATTACGCACGTAAACGCAGCCTGGCGGACTATTTCTCTGCTGATCAACACTACGAATGCTGGAAACACACCAGACACACCATGTGAAGTTATTTAACCCGATTAGTGTTATTTATATCAGAGATTATTTAATCTAACCCGATCTAAACTCTATCATGCACCCAAACGCGGCGTTTGGGTTTCCTACCTCGGACTCCAGCGCAGCCACGGCCGACATCTTTCTTTATTCTGGGTGGAAATAGTTATAGTTACGCCATTAAATGCGTTTATGGAAACATTTTTAGCGAGAAATGTGCATTTTAATTTCATAATTTTTGCTCAGTGAATGTGAAGGATGTTTGGTTTGATAGTTATGACGAAGAGGGAACGCTCCGTTCACTTGCATGGACATGGACTCATCTAGCTGCGGTGGCGCGGTGACGCGGTGGAAGCGTTGAACCACCACACACCGATCAAGCGTCAGGTTAGGCGCGGTACTCGCGGTATCCACTGCGAGCAACGCGGTTGGTGTGGCCGTAGCATAAGGCAGAGCGACAAGGTAGCTCCGGGCTAGCTGCACTACCTGTTTATACTTGCTCCCTGCTCAGCCCCGGTATAAAGTTTGCTTGCTTAACATAATTGCTATTGCGATTTCTAGTGGACACATTAAGAACAGCAGTTTCTTTCATTGAAAAATAGCAGATCATTTTACGTTACATTCCAAAGCGACTTCCAGTTACACACAATTGTCCAGTAGTTCAATGTACAACAAATTAGTCAGTGCCAGTCAATGCAATTCATGTAATGCTAGGAAGGATTTTTATAATTTTATTTTATTTATTTATTTTTTTTTACAATACTGTACTTCACAAAATCATCTCGCGGGCCGGATTAAACCCGTTCGCGGGCCTGATCCGGCCCGCGGGCCGTACGTTTGACACCCCTGCTCTAGAGCATGGTTTCTCAACGGGGGCGGGGGGCGTTCGCACAACCTAGGGGGCGCTGTGAACGTGATTCCATTTTTTGGGGGGGGGATTTTAAACTCTTTTTTCTTTTCTTTTTTGGGTGAAAAAATTGACTACCTGAAATAAATAGCCTATTTTCATTTATTGGTTTCTAACCCCTCTACCGTCTCAGCTACTTTTTACTGTCTATGCACAGTGGAACAGTGATAATACAGCGCGGTTCAGTCCTGCACACGCCCGGACTCCAGTTACATCAGCTATCGTCATGATCTCTATAGTAACGCTGATGAACATAACCCAAGTTTGCGGGTTAACAGTTCAATAACCAACACAACACAATCAAACATGGCCGATAGCAAGAAAAAAATATCAAATTTTGTTTCATAGTCCGTTTTCCTCCTTCCTCTTGTTAAGTTCCAGCTGCTCTGAGCGTAGTCTCCACGAAAAGACCGTTGCATTTCAAATACAAAATATATAGGCCTTATCAAGCCTCTGCGTGCGATCTGTTTTCGTGGAGTCCGCGTTGCCCGTAGTTCCCGGGCCATTCATTCATTCGTTCACGGGGCATGGCGGGAGTCGCGGGAGACGCGGGAGTGGTTGCGGTGCCCAAGGTCCCGCGACCAGGAGTTCAGGGTAAGGTCAGTGGGGCGTTTGCTCAAAAAAGGTTGAGAACCACTGCTCTAGAGTAGCTTAGTTAAGAATACCAACCTCTATTGATAGCATGTGGTGGCACGTGCTGGCCTTTGTTTTCCACACGCAACCTTGTTGGGTGAGTGAGTAGCGCATATGCATATGTGGGTTTTGTTAGTTTGGTCACATGGTTTTTGTGATGCACTCTTCTCAGTGGAGAAGAGTAGTAGACTCTAGTGTTTGAGTGGTGTAAGCTCATGGCAGTAGAGTGGTAGTAGTTAACTATTTCTATACTGTGTGGCAAGAAATAGTAGTGGCATTTCATTATGGAGTTTGACCTAGAAAAGTTTAGGGAAGCTCCTACAGCAGAACAGCTTTTTCATTGCAGCAAGGCACAGCTCATGTCCGTTGTAGAACACTGCTGCATTGAAACTGCATCAATTTCCCTTAAGAAAGATGAGCTGAGAGCCAGAGTAGTTACTGCTCTTAGTCAGCAGGGAGTGCTCTTGAGTGAGTCTGAGGTTTTTGACTTAAGTGATCCTGTTAAGGTGGCTGGTAGTAAGTCAGAGGCTGTAAAGTTGCAAACTCAGGATGTTCAATCCGTTCATTTGCAAGAGTTGGAGTTGCAACTCAAGATAAAGCAGTTAGAAATTGAGGCAAAAGATAAAGAAGAGGGGAGGAAGTTCGAAATGGCGAGGTTGCAGCTGGTACATGAGGAAAGAATGAAAGAATTGGAGATGAGGTCACTTGAGATGCAGTCTCAGAGTGCTAGTTCTAGTACATCTTCTGCTTCTCCTCGGTTTGATGTTGGGAAGAACATTAGTTCCTCATTTCTTGGAAAAGAGGTGGAAAGATACTTTTCCCATTTTGAGCGTGTAGCCACCACGTTTGAATGGCCTAAAGATGTATGGACATTGTTGCTGCAGTGTGTCTTAAAAGGTAAAGCACAGGAGGTCTACTCTTCATTAACACTTAACCAATGCGCTGACTACGAAATTGTTAAAGCAGCCATCTTGCGGGCCTATGAGCTGGTCCCAGAGGCCTATAGGCAGCGATTTAGAGGTAGTCGTAGGGTTGACAAGCAGACCTTTGTAGAATTTGCCAGGGAGAAGGAAATTCTGTTTAATAGGTGGTGTGCATCTCAAAAAGCTGAAACTAAAGAGCACCTTCGTGAGTTGGTACTTTTCGAAGAATTCAAAAACTGTGTTCCTGAAGCAGTTGCCACCTATCTTAGTGAGCAGCGTGTAGCCAGAATTGGGGATGCCGCTGTACTTGCTGATGAATATGTCCTCGCTCACAAAGCCGTCTTTAATGATAAACCTTGTGAAGCTAGGAACCATGCGTCTCCTCGTCCTCTTCGCTTTACAGCTGGCAGTGACGGTCCTGGTTCCTCAGGTTTTTCTACCAAACCTGCTAGTTCTGGCTCTGGAAATTCTGAGAGAGTTTGTTTCTTTTGTAAAAAGCCTGGTCATGTAATAGCTGACTGTTATGCTCTTAGTAGGAAACAGAAAGCTAAGCCAGTGGCATTGCTAGCTTCTGTATCCTGTCTGCCTGGTGCCAAAGATGGTCTCAGTCAGCTTACTGAAAATAGGCCTGGGTTGGGGAAAGGTATGAGTGAACCCAGTGAAGACAGCATTGAGCCGGATCTTTTTGCACCTTTCCGGATGGAGGGGTTAGTGGCCACCTCGGAGTCAGAGACATTGGTCCCGATTCGTATCCTAAGAGATACAGCAGCCGCTCAGTCTTTGTTGGTGGAGGGAGTACTGCCCCTCTCTGAAGAAACCTCTACCGGTGAAAATGCTTTAGTGCGGGGGTGTGGACTGGCTTGGTTTGAAGCCCCATTGCATGATGTTTATTTACAGTCTGGCTTGGTTACAGGCCTTGTGACGGTGGCAATTCGCCCTGAACTTCCTTTAGAAGGTGTGGACATGATTCTGGGTAATGATTTGGCTGGTGGGGAGGTGTTCCCTATGCCCATTGTTGTTAGCAACCCAGTTGGCTCTAGGGGTGTTAACCAAGGTGATCAGTTATCTCAGATACCAAAAGTGTTTCCTGCTTGTGTTGTAACTCGCGCTCAGTCAAGGAAGGTTGAGGATGTGGTAGACCTTTCAGATACGTTTATTGTTCCTTGTGAAGAAACTGTCGAGACTGTGTCTGCTTGTCCCTCTGCCACTTCTGAGTGAACTGTAGCTAAGCAGTCCACTGATTCCATTGTAGGTGAGAATACTGAGGTTACATTGTTCCATCCTGTCACCTTGGCTGATGAGTCTGAGACTCAGTTAAAGGTTGGCAGGGAGCAGCTGATAGAGGCTCAGAAGGCCGATCCTTCCTTGGCTAAGAGTGTAGCAGCGGCATTGCCTAAAGATGAGATTGGTGCCTCTCAAGTGGTTTACTACTGGGAAGATGGTATTCTCATGCGTAAGTGGGCTCCTTCAGCTGATGACAGTGGGTGTAATACTGCATATCAGATTGTTGTCCCTGCTGGTTACCGTGCACAGATATTGAGCTTAGCTCATGATAATGTTTGGTCTGGTCATCTAGGGATAGCTAAAACTTACTATCGTATGTTGAAACATTTCTTCTGGCCTGGTTTAAAAAGAGATGCTTCAAGACACTGCCACTCATTTGATTTTGATTCATTTTGATTTTGATTCAACTTTATTGTCACTGGCAGAGTATAGATACAAAACTAATGAGTTGACATCCAACCAGAATTGCAAAAGAAGCATTTAAATACCAAAAAGTTAGCCGTTTAAAAAGTGCAGTGCTAGACAGTGCAGTTCAGTGCAGTTATACAGTGCAGTTATACAGTGCAAGGCAGTAAAATGTAAACAGGTTGAACATTGCATAAAGTGAGATGCAACAGCTATGCAGGTAACCATTTAAAAGTCCAGGGCTATACGGGGGGTGGGGGTTTGTTCAGCAGTGTTACACCCTCTGGAAATAAACTATTCTTGTGCCTGCTGGTGCGGGAGCGCAGGCTCCTGTATCGCTTGCCAGATGTGAGAAGGGTGAAAAGTCCATGGTTTGGGTGGGTGTTATCCTTGACAATAGATTTGGCTTTGTTTAAGCAGCAGTCATAGTATATGTTGTGAATGGGGGGGAGTGGACAGCCAATAGTCCTCTGGGCAGAGTTGACTACTCTTTGTAGTGACTTGTGGTCGGCAGCATTGCAGTTGCCGTACCATACAGAGAGGCAATTTGTAAGTATGCTCTCAGTGGTACAGCGGTAGAAGTCTGATAGAATCCTAGGGCAAAGCTTTGCATTCTTGAGGGTCCATAGGAAGTGAAGGCGTTGATGCACCTTCTTCACCAGACTGGAGGAGTTGAGGGACCAAGAAAGATTTTCTGTGATGTGGACCCCAAGGAACTTGAAGCTAGACACACGCTCCACCTCAGCGCTGCTGATATGGAGGTGGTTGTGTGCCCTGCTCCTGGTTCTCCTGAAGTCCACAATGATCTCCTTGGTCTTCTTGGGGTTTGTTCAGCAGTGTTACAGCCTCTGGAAAGAAACTATTATTGTGCCTGCTGGTGCAGGAGCGCAGGCTCCTGTATCGCTTGCCAGATGTGAGAAGGGTGAAAAGTCCATGGTTTGGGTGGGTGTTATCCTTGACAATAGATTTGGCTTTGTTTAAGCAGCGGTCATAGTATATGTTGTGAATGGGGGGGAGTGGACAGCCAATAGTCCTCTGGGCAGAGTTGACTACTCTTTGTAGTGACTTGTGGTCGGCAGCGTTGCAGTTGCCGTACCATACAGAGAGGCAATTTGTAAGTATGCTCTCAGTGGTACAGCGGTAGAAGTCTGATGGAATCCTAGGGCAAAGCTTTGCTTTCTTGAGGGTCCATAGGAAGTGAAGGCGTTGATGCGCCTTCTTCACCAGACTGGAGGAGTTGAGGGACAAAGAAAGATTTTCTGTGATGTGGACCCCAAGGAACTTGAAGCTAGACACACGCTCCACCTAGGGCTGCCACTAACGAATATTTTTCTATCGATTAATCTATAGACTATTTTATAGATTAGTTGATTAATCTAAACGATTAATTTTCCTCCCAACCAAAAAAAAATTCACCATTTCAGCTCAGTTAATTCTTTTTATTTTAACATAATGCAGCACAAAACAAAATGTAAACAAAGGCTGACATATTAAAGTGCAAAACTGCAGGTTTAAACTAGGAACTCCCAACATGATAAAAATAAATAAAAAAAGAGGACTTGTTATAAGTCAGTATTGCAACTCCAAAATACATTTTCTTGCTATTAAACTCCTTTCTATTATTTCTATTAAACCCCTTATTAAAGTAAAAGTGCAACATGTTTAAAGTAAGTGTAAGTGTCCAGCTCAAAATGCAACTAAAATATTAATCAATATCATGTCAGTTAGACATGTGTATTGTAGTGTAAGAACGTCAACATGTCCACATGTTCTGGGCTCAGGCTAGCTCTTTTCTTGGAAGCTATGTTACCAGCTATGGAGAAAAGACGTTCTGAAGGGGTTGATGTTGCAGGTACACCCAAATATGACTTTGCCAGAACAGCCAGAGAGGGAAACCTTGCCTCATTTGTTTTCCACCACTGCAGAGGATCTGAACTTTTAGGCAGAGGCTGTTCCCCAAAATACTTGAGAATCTCTTCTCTCACAGAATGACTGATGACATCTGCCTCGTCCCCACTGTCATTCTGGCTGGATGTTTCCTCAGAGTCCGACCCAAGCAATGTGTCCAGCAAAGACACAGACCTCTTCTCTGTAACACCTGCTGATGTTTGGCCATCTATGGCATGCTGTGGTTGCTGACTCTCCATCACCCTCCTCTTTGCTTCTAGTGCAAGGGCTTGCACTTTCAACTGCAGTTGCAGGCTTTCATCTGGGGACAGGAACTTCAGTCTGCAAAACCTGGGATCCAAGGCAGCTGCGATTACAGTGGTGTTTGTACCAGCATCTTTGTAGGCCATCTCAACCTCCCATCTTGTTGAGATTTCGTTCGCTGCAACAGCCTGAAATGCCAGCACATGGGTGTTGTCAAAGGCTGCATTCTGTGTAGACTTCAGCAGTCCTTTAATGAGTGCAGGTAGAGAGGAGAGGGTCACATATGACCCCCCACTAAGGTAAACAGTTGCACACTCAAATGGCTTGAGAGCTTGTTCTAGCTCTTCCAGCAGGCTCCACTGTTCAGCTTTGAGGTCAAGGAAATGTTTTGCTCTGTGTGTAACCTCTGGGTCTGACAGAGTTGCTGTAACAGGCCACCTCTGCTCTAGCAGGCGGCTGATCATGTAGTACGAGCTGTTCCATCTTACACTAACGTCTTGAATCAGCTTGTGTTCAGGTTTGCCCATTTGTTTTTGTTTAGTTTTCAGCTTGGAACTGGCCATTTCACTCTTTTTGAAATGTTCCACCAAGCATCTTGCCGCTCCAATTGCTCTGTTAATTTGTGGATTCTTCAGTGCTTGATTCACCACTAGTTGCAATGTGTGGCCAGCACAGCGGATTGAAGATATCCCATGCCTCTCTTCCAACAACTCGAGGGCTGCTACAACATTAGCTGCATTGTCATGCACCACAGCTTTGATCCTGCTTGTAGGAATCCCAAACCTCTCAATTGCCGTCTCAATCCAGGATGCAATATTCACTGCAGTGTGTCGCTCTTCAAGAGGCATAGTAGTCAAACTATAGCTTATGAGTTCCCAGTCATTGTTGATATAATGGCACGTTATGCCCAAGTATGCCTCCGTGGCAATACTTGTCCATGCATCTGTTGTTAGACTGACCATGGAACTGGATGACGAGAGGGCAAGTTTGACTTTCAGGAATTCATCCTCATATCTCCTCTCCATCATGTTGGTGAAGCATGTTCTTTTAGGGAGACAGTAGCCTGGTTGGAAAGTGTTAACCATAGCACGGAAACCCTCATCTTCCACCATTGACAGGGGTCTCATGTCTTTGATAATCATGTTGAGAACACTGTCAGTAAGAGCAGCTGCAAATGTTGGTGAGCAATCCTTCTTTTGCAGGAATTCGTTCATGTTGCTTTGCCTTTTCCTGAGAGCAAGAGAGAAAGAGAGGAGAAAAACAAATGCATCATAATTATTTAACATGTAATAATGAAGACAGTAATATTTCCTATGTTCCTTTGACTTACACCTTTTAACTTTATTGATCACAATTATTCAAATGTTATTTATTGTATTAAAGGCATCCCCCTCACAAATGAACTTCAAATAATGTCAGAAATAAAATATTTCGATACGGTACATTCTCAACAAGCACGAACAAACACTGGCACCGTCAATCAACGTAGAATAAGCCCAGATCTAGCCTACACATTTTCTGTTATTTTAAACGTAAAAACGTATTCAATGGAAATTATAAGGTCGCAGGTAGACAACTTTATGGCTTAAATAATGCGTGTATTTAGCAGCTACAATGACAAAAGATATTTAAACTTACGGCAATTTAATAAACATGAATAGACAATACTTACGTTGGCTTTTCTGGCGGTCCATCGTCCACAACGGCGCCTGTATGCTTTCTTTTGAGGTGTTCGTGCATAGCGGTGGTGCTGCTATGATACGCCATCGACACTTTGCAGAGTGCACACACCACCCTTTTGTTAGGCGCTAGTTTAAAAAACTCCCATACTTTTGACGCCTTTGGTCTTGACGCCGTCTCTTTCCCCACCAAGTCGGACTCGACTGCTGCTGCCGCCATGACTTTTTTTAAAACTGAAGCATTGACTGAAGGCGACCAATGACTGGTGCCAAAAAAGACTGACGTCAGGCACGCAGCACGTAGTGATACGGAAGACGCACATTTGTTATACTGAACTGAAGCGTGAACTAAAGGGTGAAGTAAATTCATTTTAACTAAAGTGAAGTAAATTCATTTTATGAATTTACTGAAGGTAAATTCATAAAATTAAAAAAAAGATGCATCGACTTAAATTATTGATGCCGACGCATTTTTACCGTCGACTTCGTCTACCACATCGATTAATCGCGGCAGCCCTAGCTCCACCTCAGCGCTGCTGATATGGAGGGGGTTGTGTGCCCTGCTCCTGGTTCTCCTGAAGTCCACAATGATCTCCTTGGTCTTCTTGGTGTTGAGTTCCAGGTTATTGTTTTTACACCACGTAGTTAGATGTTGAACCTCATCCCTATATGCTGTTTCATCCTCATCTCTGATCAGGCCCACCACAGTGGTGTCATCTGCAAACTTGATTATGGCGTTGGAGCCATAAACAGGGGCGCAGTCGTGGGTGAAGAGAGAGTAGAGCAGAGGGCTCAACACACAACCCTGCGGCACGCCAGTGTTAAGGGTGATAGTGGAGGAGTAGAGACTCCCCAATTTAACAGCCTGGGGTCTGTTAGTAAGGAAGTCCATAATCCAGTTGCATAGTGAGTTGCTGATGCCAAGCTGGCTGAGCTTGGAGATCAGCTTGGAGGGGATCACAGTGTTGAATGCGGAACTAAAGTCAATAAACAGCATTCTAACATATGTTTTGGGGCTATCCAGGTGGGTGAGTGCTAGATGGAGCACTGTGGAGATAGCATCCTCTGTTGATTGGTTGCTACGGTAGGCAAATTGGTACGGGTCCAGTGAAGTGGTCAGGCAGGATTTCAGATGTGAGAGGACCAGCTCCTCAAAACATTTTGCAATGATGGGTGTCAGTGCAACAGGGCGGAAATCTTTAAGTTCCTTCGCTGTAGAGTGTTTGGGCACCGGAACAATGGTGGCAGATTTAAAACTGTGGGGGACTGTTGATTGAGCTAGTGACATGTTGAATATGTCAGTGAAGACACCGGCCAACTGCTCAGTGCAGGCTCGCAGCACACGTCCGGGGACTCCATCAGGGCCAGCAGCTTTCCAAGCATTCACCCTGGTCAGGATGTCGCAGACCTCTGAGGTGGAGAATTGGAGTGTGTCCTCGTCTGGTGAAACATCTGACTTGAAGGCTGCCTCCTTGTTCTCCCGATCAAAACGAGCGGGTGGTTCAGCTCATCTGGGAGGGAAGTGGAGGAGGGTGGGGGAGAGTTGCATGCAGGCGCGGCCTTCCCTACAGGCGGGTCAGGCGGCCGCCTAGAGCGCCATCTAGAGGGGGGGCGCAAAATATAAAATGCGCGAAAAAAAAAAAAAAAAAAATCACTTCTTGGTCACGTCTCCCCGTCAACAACAATCGCCCCCCCCCCCCCCCCCCCCCCCAGTCAACAATCTAACAATCTAAAACTGGTGAGACGCCAATTTGCGCGTTGCACACGCACTGCCATGACAGCTGTCAGATGTCATACATGTCAGTTGGTTGGGAAACCAAACCAAGTGATTCCACAGGCTCCACTTCATCCTATCCCTGTGATGGGGAGCCATTTGAGAGACTCATCATTGACTGTGTTGGCCCGCTTCCCAAGTCAAAATCTGGTCACCAGTCTCTCCTGACTTTAATGTGTGCTACAACTCGATACCCTGAGGCAATTCCACTACGTTCCCTCAAAGCCAAGGTGGTAGTGAAGGAATTGATGAAATTCTGTAACACTTTTGGGTTGCCAAAGGGTATTCAAACATACGATGGCTCATTGCATTCACTCAATAATAAAAATTTCACCAGGTTATCTCATAATTATGAGATAATTATCTCATAATTATGAGATAGTATCTCGTAATTCCGGGAGCAATAGTTTAGTGCTCCCGGAATAGTGGTCTGTTTCTCATAGTATCAGGCTTGTCCATGTTTCACTTGTTGATTTTTTCGCAACACAAGTTTTATAAAAATGTATGTTGATACAATTTATAAAAATGTATGGGTCCCTGAAAGTGAGGCGACATAGTTTAGTGCTCCCGGAATAGCGGTCTGTTTCTCATAGTATTAGTCTAGTATAAGTTGTACTTGTTGATTTTTAAAAAAATTCGTTTTTATAAAAAAAATATTTTATTTTATACATTTTTTTATAATATTTATATATTTATATATATTTATAATATATGATGTTTTATAGCTCTAAAATCAACACCATTCACCAACAACTGGCCTCATCTCGCACCCCCTCTGATGACCCACCCTGGATGATCACCTCTGGCCAACCTCTCATCAGCTCCCTCTCTGACTTCACCCTAGTAACAGAACAGACCGTCTCAGAACTCATCCGCAAAGCCAAAATCACCACCTGTCAGCTCGATCCTCTTCCCACCTCCCTTGTCAAAGCATGTCTTCCGTCAATCTCCCCCATGATCACCAACATAATTAACTCCTCCCTCACTACTGGTACTGTACCCCTCACTCTCAAGCTGGCTGCCATCACTCCCATCCTGAAAAAACCTGGTGCTGACCCATCTGACCTTAACCATTACCGGCCCATCTCCAATCTCCCTTTCATCTCCAAAACACTTGAAAGGGTGGTTGCCGCACAACTACAGTCCCACCTCGACATTAACAATCTCCACGAACCGTTCCAATCTGGCTTCCGTCCAAAACACAGCACTGAAACAGCCCTAGTCAAAATCACCAACAACCTCCTCCTTGCAGCCGACTCTGGATTACTCACCATTCTCATCCTCCTCGATCTCAGCGCAGCATTCGACACCATCTCCCACCCTCTGCTCCTGGACCGCCTAGCTGGTATTGGGATCACTGGTGCTGCACTCTCCTGGTTTACATCCTACCTCACCGGCCGTCAACAATTTGTTCAACTAAGCAACCACAAGTCTGGGTGTTCAGGTGTCTCACTGGGTGTCCCCCAGGGGTCAGTCTTGGGTCCACTCCTCTTCACCACTTACCTCCTCCCGCTTGGCACACTCCTCCGTCACCATGGGGTCCATTTTCACTGCTACGCTGACGACACACAGGTCTACATCTCCACCAAACCCACCGCTGCCATCCCCCCCACCTCCCTCATCACGTGCCTGGAAGAGATCCGGAGCTGGTTGAGCAGGAACTTCCTGAAACTCAATGGAAACAAGACCGAGGCCCTGCTCATCGGATCCAAATCCACCCTCACTAAATCACAACACACCCCAGCTCCACTCATAATTATCGATGGATTCCCAGTACCCTTCTCCTCCAAAGTCAAGAGCCTCGGCGTCATCCTGGACAACACCCTCTCATTCGCACCCCATATTCACAACATCACCCGGACTGCATTCTTCCACCTCCGCAACATCGCCAGACTCCGCCCATCACTGACCCAATCCAGCACTGAAATCCTAGTTCACTCATTTGTCACATCACGCATAGACTACTGCAACGCCCTCCTCACCGGACTCCCCACCAAACTCATCAACAGACTGCAGATCATTCAGAACTCAGCCGCCCGGATCATCACCCGCACCAAATCATCTGACCACATCACCCCTGTCCTCATTCAACTTCACTGGCTCCCAGTACACTACCGTATCCAATACAAAACCCTACTCCTCACCTACAAAGCTCTCCACAACCTAGCCCCCAGTTATCTCTGCGACCTCCTCCAAGAATACACTCCCTCCCGCTCCCTCCGCTCAACCTCTGCTGGACTACTATGTATCCCCACATCACGACTCACTACAATGGGTGCCCGGTCTTTCAGCTGTTCAGCACCCAGGCTCTGGAACTCCCTCCCCCCACACATAAAACAATCTGACACCATTACAACCTTCAAGTCACAACTCAAAACTCACCTGTTCAAACTCGCACACAACGTCTAACTGATCACTGTTTTGATTGTTTTTTTGTTTTGTTTTGTCTTGTTTTTGTTTTATTTATTTCTTATTGCTTATGTTTATTTATTTTTACACAATGTCTTGTTTTTTAAAAAATGTATGATGACTATATGCTCTGTAAGGTGACCTTGGGTGTCTTGAAAGGCGCCTCTAAATTAAATGTATTATTATTATTATTATAAAAATGAATGTTGATGCAATATTCCGATTTCAATGTTTTGAATTCGTTTTGAGGTTCCCATTTTACTTTGTCGTCACATTTTTTGTATTTTCCATTTTTAACATGTATAGTTTACTTTGAAAACCAATGTGTTTCAGTAACTGTGTTAAAAAAAAGAGGGGAAAATATGGTCATCTTTGAGCGAGAATTACCCAAAGGAAATTGAATAAACCTCAAATTGTTATTACAGAGTTCACATATATTTGATTATTCCTTCATCCCAACAGTTTTTTTTCCTTAAATCACTTTAGTGGTTCAGAACTTTATTATTTAGCTCACACTGCCATCTATTGGCTAAGACATGCAACAGCATAGTAACTAAGAAAATAAAAGTCACAGAATCCTGGACAGGACATAAGAAAATTCTTGGATAATATAATAATACTACATTTACAACAGTGTTGTCTATAACTTAGATAAAAGGTTAAGTTATATTTATTTATTCTTTAAGAGCTAGAGTCTAGCCAAAATGTGTTTAATCCTTTCCTCTGGGATGAAATACTCAATGGTATTATGAGTTTAACTGAGGTTAAACTGTTACAAAATGTCTGTGCTTTTCTGACAATAAACCAGCAGACTGTTCAAAAATATGCAATGTGTTGGATTGATAGATATACCCCCCACCAGAATAAATTTAGGATCTCCACCAGGTCACCCTATAATGCAGCAGAATGCAGGAAATTACATCTACGATACTCAAAGTCCCCCCCCCCCACACACACACACACACACACCTTTATACTTCATATACCCCTGTGGCTTCCTGGGGGCTGAACCCCCCCAAAAGTCAGAACCTAGAATCGCCCCTGCACAGGTTAATTCAGAAATGCTTTGCCCTCTTTGTTCGTGTGCTTTTAGAAATGATATGTTGAGAATTATATATATATATAAAATATATATATAACACTCACTCTGTTTGACCCGGTAGATGTCAAACAATATTGCTCATTCCATATTACTGCCAAATATAGCTTATACTTTTTAAACAACATTTTATCATTTTGTCAATAAGATTATGTCTTTATCAAACTTTGATCGATGACTTCAGTGGTTCCCAAACTTTTTCCAGTCATGTACCCCCTGTGACAATCGACATCCTACCAAGCCCCAGCATCACAGACCGCTCACTAAGCTGAACACGCACATACATTCATATATACATAACGTATAAATACGAGACAGAAAAAACGATATTCAGGAGCAATGTCAGCTAATTCTCCATAAAGCGATGAAGACCAATGTAGGACCATTTTGTTTTCCTTTGTGTGAAAACCTAAACATTGTTGTGATGGTTGTGATTTGTTTAGACACAGTAAAGTGGATTATTGTGCTCTCGTGTTAGGATTCATAGCCACACAAAGTTCAAAACAGTTGTTTGTCCCAACCAATATTGTTCAGGATTTTGCTTTAAATAATATTAATAAAGGCTTCAGTTCTCAACTAATCTAACGTAACTGACAAAAGGGAACAACTTTTCGCCAACCTTTAAACAAAATGTCATTGTTGTCATGGCAACGTGTATCAGCGACCAACAGTGAGCTGTGGTTCTCAGTGAGGTTCCTTCCCCTGTTCCTCCATCAGAGGAACAGGGGGGTCGGTACACCGGACTCACTCCTTTATGTCTGGTCCTGAAACCTCAGTCAGTTCCAAACATACGGGTCAATTCCCACCAGATCCATCCACTGATCCCACTTTAACAAACGCTGACTATGAGCAACATCAACTTTGAATTTATGAATAAATTCCCCCAATTAAATTGGATTATTATTGATTATGATAATTATTCGATGTTTCTACATTCTTGATGAATCAAAGGCCGAACCAACTGTTTTTTACCTTTGGAGTTTGGATAGTTTTCCCCTTTAGATTCTGAACCCTGTCCCATTCACATTTTGATATTTGTCCTTTACATTTAATGTAAATCCATGTAAATAGTTTGCTAATTATAATTGAAAGATGTGTATGACTATCCAATAGATTAACTGTTTATCAACAAAGGCAAGGTTTATATGTTTGTTACTTTTTGTACAACCTTTGCAAACAGGTCCACTTGTCCACTAAGAGAACAGGTCAGTAGAATATTAAAATGTGTGTAGTATCGATGACTGAGACGTCAGCAACCAAGTCTGGCCTAACAAGTGTGAGTGACAGGGGTGTGTGAGAGAGAGAGAGAGAGAGAGAGAGAGAGAGAGAGAGAGAGAGAGAGAGAGAGAGAGAGAGAGAGAGAGAGAGAGAGAGAGAGAGAGAGAGAGAGAGAGAGAGAGAGAGAGAGAGAGAGAGAGAGAGACAGAGAGAGAGAGAGAGAGACTCTAACTCATCAATGCTATAAAACATCTACGAAGTATCTCCCGTCACATTCCTCTGATGGTATTTGTACGTCATAGCTATGCTACGAGTGCTGACACAATCTGAGTCCTCTCAGAGCGTCACCCCTGCCTACCTACACATTAGTACAGGTTTGATTTTGAGTCATAGTGATGTTGTTTACCTCATATGAGTTAGTATTTGTAGATTAACTCATTGGGTGCATTTCCAGCTATGTAATATATATATATTATAGTACATTGTTTTATGGACCATGTATTTTCTGGATTAAGCCATAACTAAGGTGCGCGTGAGTTGTGTTTTGGTACAAATTGTAATAAGTTTGATCTGGCATTACCTCATGTCCACAGTGCTGTCCTCTACGTCTGTAGAGACTGGGTCAGTGGGTTGGCTCGTTGGTTCCACAGTGCTGCTTGGCGCACTGCTGATGACGTTTGTGTTGTGATACTCATTATGAGTCGAAATCTACTCAGAACAGAAACAAGGGAATCTCCCGTTACGCAATGCCTCCACACAACACAACCAAACTTAACACCTAGTCCCCTTAAATCCACTCACTTTGCCCTCTTCCTCCACCTTTACTTCTTCTCTGCCTGCTTCTTCTTTTCTTTTCTTCAGACTCCCACCCCTCTCCCTAAACTTCTCCTTGATCTTCTGTGTCCATCTTTTAGTTCTACTCCCAGATGCTCTGTCCCTCTGCAGTGGTGCCACAGGGCTGCCGGCCGTGTTGGGGCCAGTCCCCCCGGTGTGGCTCAGTGCCAGGGGCCCTGGTTTCCCTTTATGTGCCGCGGGGGGTTCTCCCCTTCCTGGGCTCTGACCTTTTAAGGGCCGTGCAGAGAGCCAAGGCGAGGAGCCCTGGTGTGTGGAGGGAGAAGTGTCCCGGGTCAGGCTCCCTATGGGTGACAGTAGGGCTCCAGACCCAGCTAACCCCCCTGGGTCACTGCTGTGGCTGTTCCTGTGGTACTGAGAGGCAGAAGTGGGATTCCCCGCGAGAGAACCGTCATCTCCTACTGCACCACTCATAGCATCATCAATAACACTTTCTTCAATTGCAGAAATGTCATTTCCTTCCTTTCCTCCATTTGTTCTTGCAGAGGAAGTGCCTTCAGCCTCCTTCTGGGTGTGGACAGGAAACAGACCGCCACTCACCGCAGAAGAGGAGACCGTTGGTCTCGAGCCACGACCTTCAACCAAACTATCAGCAGTGTTGTCCTTACAGGAAGTGGAGGAAAATGCCGTAGCCAAATTGAGGATAGTTGTTTCCTGTCTGTTATCCGATAGAGGTCCATGAACCAGACCTCGTTCTCCGTTGACCTTTGCACCGGTCCCAGAGGTATCCAGATTGCTGTCCAGCACTGGATTCCTAAACTCCTCCGTTGAGTCCCAGCTCCTCCCACCTCGCCCCATCCCAGGAGAGCCCACCAGGGCGATCCCCGACCCATTGTGAGCTGTTCTGCTGTAGGGACCAGGAGTCTGTTGGTGGGGGGCGGCTGGGCTCGCTGGGAAAGACCCTCCCTGGAGGTCAGCCTGGAGCTTCAGCCTCTGCAGCATGGCCTGAAGCAGGGCCTGCCTGTCTCCGCTGGAGGCACCAGACATCCAGGCACTGGCTCTACAACGGGCCTAGTGTGACTGAGAGGAGAACTCTTTAGAACCAAAAGAAAACTCCAAAGTGCATCCACAATAAGGTCCAATAAGGGCCAGTCAGGTTATTAATTTACTCTCTCTCTCTCAAACACACTCACTCTCACTGTGAAGTGATGGTGAAACTCTGAAACCATCCAGACAGAAGGAACAGACAACTACAACTCCTTGACTCAGTATGAGGCTGTGCTCTGTCTGCAAAGGTTGTTAGTCACTCCTCCTCAGCCATCCCAGATAGAGGTAAGGCAGCATTCCAGTGACAGATACCCTGAACAAGAAAGACCAGGGAGGCCGGGTGACACTGACAGGTCTCTCTCTCTCTCTCTCTCTCTCTCTCTCTCTCTCTCTCTCTCTCTCTCTCTCTCTCTCTCTCTCTCTCTCTCTCTCTCTCTCTCTCAAAACTTTTCTTACTGGTGAATGCAAACGATGTAGACAGCTGCTCTTGTAAACAGCCTAATATAAAGTAATATCTGGAATGTATGACGTCTAATGGGTTGCAATTTGCAAATCAAACATGTCCAAACTTTCTGTACATTTCAGACACACTAGATGCGCATGCGTACAATCGTGAAACCTCCCTAAATTATTTGCGCTTCTCTGATTGGTCGTCAGTGAGGACGCGCTTTATGGCGGCGTAAACAATGTCTGCTGCAAATGCCTGAACTTCATTAAACTATTCGACCCGGGTACTGATAATAATACCATTTGCGGACTAACACAATTGTCTTTTATAGTTTAGGCTCACTGGCCACCACTGCAGGCGACACAAAAAGCGGTGTAAAAACGACCAGCTAGTCTTTAGCTATAGCTACATCTCCGCTGCAGAGTTCATAGAGCGGCTCTAGCGGAGGCATTGGCAGATCTTACCCAGATGGACTGTGTCGTGACTGGAGGAAACGTGAAAGGTAACATGGCGTATCTTTAAAAAATCCATCGAAAATCAGCAGGTGTTAATTTGTCGGCTAAATGAAGCGTGTGTGTGTGTGTGTGTGTGTGTGTGTGTGTGTGTGTGTGTGTGTGTGTGTGTGTGTGTGTGTGTGTGTGTGTGTGTGTGTGTGTGTGTGTGTGTGTGTGTGTGTGTGTGTGTGTTTCTCAGTACTTGCCAAGGCCATTCATTCCCTTTCGAGGATCGGGGACGAGTTGTACCTAGAACCACAGGAAGATGGGGTACGAGTTTGTCTCTCAGTCGTATCAATATTCAATAACTTATAACAACGTGCATGTGTTGCCTGGTCAGTGGCCGTTGCAGATATGATGATTTGATGTGATATGATGCTTCTGCCAGTGGCGATCATAGCCCTTTGGGGGCTCCAGGCGAACAGTAATTTGGGGGCCCCTGCATCTACCGGCCTAATGTACCTTATATTTTATAATGAGATACTCCATTCAAGAGATGAACAAAAGACACTATCCTTCTTTCATGCAACTGTTAATTATATATTTACCTAAGGGTTCCAGTAGGTCACAGCAGTTGGTTGGACAGAGCATTGTGGTCTATGTTGTGTCACCTGCAAAGTGAGAATAGCATACAAAACAGAAAGATTAATTATGGTGACACATATTACACTGACTGTTAACCGTCCTAAGATGTCATAATTTACTTAGGTTTCCAGTAAGTCACAGCAGGGGGTTGGACAGGGCATTGTGGTCTATTTTGTGTCACCTGCAAAAAAAAAAAAAAAAGCATATAGATCAATTATGGGGACACACAGAATGTTAACCTAAGATTTTATCATTTACCTCTTCAGTCTCACTGTTTATTTGCCTCTCGTGTCTCTGAGCTTGTTTTTTCTCCTCTCTCTCTGTTTGTCTTCATCTGTGATTGTCCTCATCTGTGTTTTCTCTCTCTCTCTCTCTCTCTCTCTCTCTCTCTCTCTCTCTCTCTCTCTCAAAACTTGACTGACTGGTGAATGCAAACGATGTAGACAGCTCTACTTGTTCCGCCAACGGTCCCGCTGCCACCGCGGTGCCTGTAAAAAAAAAAGAAGCTTGATAGCTTTGAAATAAACTCCTGCCTTTGGTCTTTCTTCTTCTTTGTTTGTGACCCTCTTACCGCTGTTTACTGTTTTTTTTACATAATTTCCGCATACGTGTGATGAGCGGAAAATTGAATAGTCCATGTAGTGCAGACTGAGGGGGGGTGCACACGGAAAGACCGTCAAAAGATGAGTAATTAGATATTCCGATGCTACTACGAGTTTTTTTAGAACAACAAATATGGGGACAAAATATAAAGAGCGCCTTTTGGGGGCCCCAAAAAGCCTTCCATGGGGCCCGGGACTCCAGGCAAATGCCTGGTTTGCCTAATGGTACGGCCTGCCTCTAGATTCTGCTCTGTTCCTCCTGGTCATAGCTGACCCTCCGGACTGTGATGATTTGATGTGATATGATGATTCTGCTCTGTTCCTCCTGGTCGTAGCTGACCCTCCGGACTGTGAACTCCTCGCGTTCGGCCTACGCCTGCTTCCTATTCGCTCCACTTTTCTTCAGCAGGTACGTCACAGTGAGTAAAGAACATCTTATTGTTCATACCAAGTGAAGCACCACTGAATAACTCTTTGTGTGTTTTATTCTGAACAGGTATGTTAACCCAGAGGGACATGGCTTCCGCTGTAAGATGGCCATTAAGGTATTTGTGAGTGACAGGCAGAATGGAGTGATGTACTTACAGCTCACTTCAGTCCACCTCCATAACACCCCTCCTCCCCTCCGGGGTTCAGAGTGTGCAGGCGGTCTTCAGGTCTCTGGCCACCCTGGAAAAGACGGTGGAGAAGTGCCACATCGAGCTGGACGCAGACCGGAACCGGCTGACCTTCACCCTGCACTGTAAACACGGTAGGCCTGACCTTCAACCTGCACTGTAAACATGGTAGGCCTGACCTTCACCCTGCACTGTAAACACGATAGGGCTGACCTTCACCCTGCACTGTAAACACGGTAGCCTGACCTTCACCCTGCACTGTAAACACGGTAGGCTGACCTTCCCCCTGCACTGTAAACAGGGTAGGCCTGACCTTCACCCTGCACTGTAAACACGGTAGGCTGACCTTCCCCCTGCACTGTAAACAGGGTAGGCCTGACCTTCACCCTGCACTGTAAACACTAGGGGTGTAACGGTACACAAAAGTCATGGTTTGGTACGTACCTCGGTTTTGAAGTCACGGTATGGTACACAGGACGGTACGGTTCATAGTTAAGGGGAAAATTAAAAAAAACTGCTTGATTGTCAACAACGGCGAATGGCCGTAGGTCAGCAGCAATGAAAACACCAATAAACTTAGTTATTGCATTTGCATTTCTGAACGGTGATAGTAACACCTGGATGATGCCTTTTCAAATGTATGAGCATGTTAATGTGCTGTACGTACACAGAGAACCTGTTGGAGACCCTCTTTGTAGGTTATGTGCGCGTCCAATATTTTTTAACATCTGTCGATGCTATGGACCTATTGGTCGACGCAACGGAGACGGCTGTGATTGGTCCTCTAAAAAAAATTCATTTCCGGAATCACTTCTCCGGTTTGACTTTGCACCTTAATTACTTTGTAAATTGTTTACTTTGCACCTTAAGGACCAATAAAACACCAAATAAGATTGGAAAAGCTTTGGAAGTTTATTTACAACACTGCTTGCTTACATGGTTTGTAGTCAATATATAAGATCGATCGGGCGGCGAATTGATTTGCGTGTCCGACATTCCGACGGAGAGCTGCTGAGGGGTCGCCGTAGTTACGGAGTTGGATTACGGAGTCGGAGTAGTATACTTTGGCTATACGATCCGGGGGGAACTCCGACTTCAAGTTTTAAATTCACCATATTAACGCTATGTACGCCACATTTACGCACTGCGGTACACCTCTGTAACCACTCCGAAGTGCCTGTACCGTGACGGTTCTGTACAAATTCGGGTATCGTTACACCCCTAGTAAACACGATAGGCCTGACCTTCACCCTGCACTGTAAACACGGTAGACCTGACATTCACCCTGCACTGTAAACACGGTAGACCTGACCTTCACCCTGCACTGTAAACACGGTAGGCCTGACCTTCACCCTGCACTGTAAACATGGTAGGCAAGCAGCCAGCAAGGGTCACCTTAAGGAGGACTGGGAACGCCTGGTTTCAAACATTTCCACTGTCTTAATGATGTTAACTTCTTGGGGGTCTAGTTGCAGGGAGTGTGAGAGGTCGGCCTTTATCGGTGGTAGTTGGGCCGATGACCCTTGGCATGTCTCCGATCATCAATCATGATCAGATGACCTGTGGCCCTCTGTTTCTCTGGGTGATGTGGCCCTCTTGGTGATGTGGCCCTCTTGGTGATGTGGCCCTCTTGGGGATGTGGCCCTCTTGGTGATGTGCTCCTCTGTGTCTCTGCAGGGCTGCTGAAGACTCATAACCTCTCCTTCCAGGACAGTGAGAGCCTGCAGGCCGTGTTTGACAAGGACAGCTCTACTAACGTGCTCAAAGCGCAGCCAAGGTTTGGTTCACTGGAACTCAAAAGATACATCAAATATCCCATCCCCTTTTGCAGTCTTGAATCTATTTCTGGTTCAGATTATGTGAATACTGCCTTGTATCTGCCACTTAAAACCGGAGTAGGAGATATTTATTAATTCTTTGTACACATGTGTTGCGCTATTCATCAAATAATATCCAAATTCTTGACCCAAAGTACCATGAAGGACTTTAAGTTTCTTACCCTGGTATTTCCACCTCTGCTCTTTGTGGTGGTTCCCATGTTCCTCTAATTAGAGCTTCAGTCCTTTGGGTCAGCTGATAGTCTTTCTGTTCCCAGGGTGCTCACGGACACCGTGCTAAACTTCCCTCCGTCTCTCGATGAAGTGACGGTTACCGTGAGCGACGAGCGGGTCTGGTTCAGGAACCACGTCGACCAGGAAGCAGGTGAGGAGGGTTCTAGGGGTTTACAATCTATAAGTTTTCTCTGGAGGATTTCAATGAAATTGGCCACACACACACACACACACACACATACACACACACACACACACACACACACACACACACACACACACACACACACACACACACACACACACACACACACACACACACACACACTATCAAGGGTTGTGTGAAGGGTTAGAGAATAATATAAATGAAAAAGAGTTTAACAATTTGTACGCATGAATATGCCAAAAAGGGAAGAAATATTTATGATGGGTAAATATAACATTATTATAATATAAATGAAGAACGTGTTCTGCTATCGACCATCCAAGACTGCACAAAAGAGACAGATTTGAAGATTTCTAGAGTTGTTCCGTTCCCCTTGTTTTGTCATATTGTTCTCTTTTTATTTGATTCTATTCCCTCTCCCTCTCTCCCTCCCTCCTTCCAGAGCCGTCCAAGGCCATGCTCACAGAGCTGTGCTTGTCTTCAGACGAGTTTGACCACTTTGAAGTCAGAGCTCGAAGCAGTGTCACCTTCTGCCTCAAGGAGCTAAGGGTGAGACAGCTAGTGGACAGGGAGGGTGAGACAGCTAGTGGATAGGGAGGGGGAGATAGCTAGTTGACAGGCAGGGTGAGACAGCTAGTTGACAGGCAGGGTGAAACAGTTAGTGGACAGGGAGGTTGAGACAGTTAGTGGACAGGGAGGGTCAGAGAGCTAGTGTACAGGGATGGTGAGGCAAGTCGTGGACAGAGAGGGAGAGACAGGTAAGTGGACAGGGAGGTCGAGACGGGGAGGGTGAGGCAGTTAGTGGACAGGGATGGTGAGACAAGTAGTGGACAGGGAGGGGGAGACAGGTTGGTGGACTGGGAGGTCGAGACGGGGAGGGTGAGGCAGTTAGTGGACAGGGAGGGTGAGAGAGCTAGTGGACAGGGATGGTGAGACAAGTAGTGGACAGGGAGGGGGAGACAGGTAAGTGGACAGGGAGGTCGAGACGGGGAGGGTGAGGCAGTTAGTGGAAAGGGAGGGTGAGAGAGCTAGTGGACAGGGATGTTGAAACAAGTAGTAGACAGGGAGGGGAAGACAGTGGACAGGAAGGGTGAGACAGCTAGTGGACACGGAGGTTGAGACAGTTATTGGAGGGTGCGACACTTGTTTGGCATTTTGATTTAATAAATTATTAAATCAGTGAATTTGTCACCAAATTGTAAATGATTCATCTACAATTTTATCAACATAAGAAGCATGTAGTATGACAGGGTGAATATGTTTAATGGTTCAACACTGGTCATCATAATCGTCTCCTCTCTCCAGGGTCTGCTGGTGTTCGCTGAGTCCACCGGTCTGCCTGTCTCCATGTACTTTGGCAAGCCCGGCAGGTAGGACCACAATCTGGTCCGTCTGGTCGCGGGGTTAAGCTGTCTGTCTGTCTGTCTGTCTGTCTGTCTGTCTGTCTGTCTGTCTGTCTGTCTGTCTGTCTGTCTGTCTGTCTGTCTGTCTGTCTGTCTGTCTGTCTGTCTGTCTGTCTGTCTGTCTGTCTGTCTGTCTGTCTGTCTGTCTGTCTGTCTGTCTGTCTGTCTGTCTGTCCTCTGTCCTCTGTCCTCTGTCCTCTGTCCTCTGTCCTCTGTCCTCTGTCCTCAGTCCTTCCTGTCTGTCTGTCCTCAGTCCTGTCGTGCTGTCGGTGACGGACAGCGTTCTGGACGGTAACTTCGTGTTGGCCACGCTGTCCGATGAGTCGGGGGTCCAGACCTCTGACCGGTGAGCAGCTCTCTTATATCTAGCTGCCTATTATCACCTTTATTATGAGTCATACATCTAGGACATTATGTAGTGGGAGGAGTCTCAGCAGCCCCTGCTCTGTCTCCTCAGAGCTGGCACGCCAGCGCCCCCTGCTGACGACTTCATGAACGACGAGCTGGAGTCGTACCTCATCGCCATGGATACTAGCATGGCAGCAGGGCCCTCGGTCCCGGCCCCCCCGGCCCCCCTGGCCCCCGGCCGGGTGGTGTCCCCCACTGCCACGCCCGACCCATGGAGCCCAGCCCACAGCGAGCCAGGAGAGGACCTGACGGAGGAGGAGGAGGAGCCTGGAAGACCCCCCAATAAGAAGGTAGGGGGGAGGGGCTTAACAGGGCATGACTATACAGGGGAGGGGCTTAACGGTGTGGGGCTATACTGGGGGGAGGGGCTTTCTCTTTCTGACCATTCAGAATTAAAATTTGCATCAGAATTAGATTTCTGTGGCATTTTATCGTAGACCCTTAAAGGGTAATTCCGGTGTAAAATAGATTTTGGATATGTTTTGTATGATAACGAGTTGAAACGTTCGTTTTGGAGCACAAAAACCGGATATAGATGCTTTCTTCAGTTGGCTGTTTTTAGCCGATTCTATCAAAACGCTATAAACTTGGAACAATGGAGGCAGTGGTTATGGTAAAAACTAAATCGCGTAGCCCGACCCTTCTTTGGCAGTATAATAAGGGTCTTAACATTTTATACACACAATACCATCAGTAGATCACCCGTCTAAGCCATTTTGTTTTCAAGACTCGATAGGTAGATTGACGTACACAGAGATTGTGACATCTGTCAGCAACACGCAAGCTCTATGTTCGCCAATCTACTTATCGAGTCTTAAAAACAAAATGGCATTGACGGGTAATCTAATGATGGTGTGCATAAAATGTCCTTTTTAATAAACAATCTGTACACTTACAAAGTTCTCAATGCCTCGTTTTATATGTTAAGACCCTTATTATACTATCAAAGAAGTGTCGGGCTACTTCTAGCCTTTTAAGTGCTTTATAATAGCGATTTCGTTTTTACCATAACCACTGCCCCCTTCGTTCCAAGCTTATAGCTTTTTGATAGAATCAGCTAAAAACAGCAAACTGAAGAAAGCGTCTATCTGCGGTTTTCGTGCTCCAAAACGAACGTTTCAACTCGTTATCATACAAAACATATCCCAAATCCATTTTACACCGGAATAACCCTTTAACTGTGTGGGGTGTGAGAATTTTAATTGTTAGATTATATAATCTTATGCAGACATTATCAATACTTATTGTCCACTGTTTGTATGCAGAGATGGACGAAGATGAATAATAATGATTATAGGAATAAATGGATGGGATTTATTCAATCTTTTTCTACAATACCATACTAAACTTCTGTGTTTTTCCTCTCCAGTTCCGGTCTCTGTTCTTCGGGTCGGTGTATCCCCCTGGCTCTCCGCTGGGCGGCCACACCCCAAGCAGCCAGAAGGTGCTGGCCAGCGACAGTGAGGACGACGGATAGAGGCAGGGCCAGTGAGGGGCCCGCCTTCAGCCCGCCTCTGAGGCCCGCCCCTGAGGTCAGACCAGGCCCACCACTGAGGCCAGCGACTGTGGGAATGACCTGAGGCCATCGACAGTGAGGACAGCTAAAGGCAGGGCCCCTGAGGGCCTCGGGCGTCAGGGGTCGCCCGTGAGGCTGAATCCAGAGGGGGATGGTTCACATCGTGGCCTTCGGTCGTTTCTATGGGAACGGACATGGATACCTTCAACACTTGCTCTTCATTTATTCTCACACTTAATGACAAATAAGTTTGCTGTTTGTTGGTTATTTTATTACCTAGACTTATTTAAACAGTGAAACTCGTCTGCATGTAAAGAATTCCAAAAAGATTTATTGAACTGTACTGATGCTGTTAAATTTTTAATTTTTGTACATTACTAAAATAACTTTGACTAGAGACACTTGATGTTATATTACAGCACTGGGCTAAGTGTTGGTCAGAGTACAGCACACAAAAATAAAACAGACATTGTTTGGCGCTGGATACAAAAAAAAAATGTCGTTATTATTTCTATGGCGCGGGGCAGGGGAGGGTTCCTCAGAAGTATGAGTCGCTGTGTGGAGACGAGCAGCTATGCTGAGCCCCTGAGAGGCTGCCCGGGGAGGTCGGGGTTAGCTTCTTCCCCCTGGGCCACTCTGCTTTCCTGTCCCTCTTCCTCCCTTCCTTCTTTAGCTCTTTCTCCACTCTCCTCCTCTCCTTCTCCTCCTCTCTCTCCTTCAGCTCCCTCTCTCTGCGCCTCCTCCGGCGGCCCCTGGAGCTCAGCAGCTCCTGCTGCTCCTCTGGCTCCTGCAGGGGTCGCTCCTCCCCAACCCCGCTGCTGAAGTCCTGGAGGAAGATTTTGGGGATCTGTATTTTTTGAGTGTTCGCCCTCTCGGCCTTTGTGTCTTTGTGGCGGTTGGGACGCCCTCCTCTCAGTCGGCTGAAGAACCCTGGGCGGCTGGGGGGCTCCTCGGAGGTCCCCCCACCTGTGGGTCCCTGTGGTGGAGGAAGAGCAGAAAGGGCTCCAGGCGGAGGGGACCGTAGGCCTGGCCGGCTTGGAGCTGGAGGTCCTTTTTGTGGGTCTGGATCGGGTCTGAACCGGGACGTCTCCAGAGCGGTGAAGATGTCCTCAGAGAGTCTGCGTGCCAACCTTGAGCCGTGGGAGGTCTTACGCACACGGAAGTCCCCAGAAGGTGTTGGGGTTTGGCTTGACAGGGGCGCGCTTACAGGGATGCACAAACTGACTGGAGGCCCCGCCCCCATGGAAAGGGGAGCATCCTGGATCCGTTGCCGGGCTCCCCGGTCTTCACTGCCCCCTGAGGGCTGCTGGGTGGAGGGGTCGGGGGTCAAGGTGACCTCCGATGAGTCTACTGGTTCTTTATCATTGGCAGACGCCTGAACGGCAGGTTCTTCAGTGGCGAGTGGTTCTGCAGCCCCTGTTGGTGGATAACACATTCTGTCACCAGTCGGTGATCTAGGGCTGACCTGGACTTCTAGTAAAGCTGTTTGGTCGCATGTTTTCATGTCGTTGTCTTCCTCAGTCTCTGCATTTGTTTCCAAAACTGGTTTGTCCTGAAGTTTATTTCCGAAACATAAAGCGTCTTCCTGTGCGGAGGCTCTCTCTGAACATGAGGCCTCGGCCGTACCCCGTGTGCCTCCACTCGCCTCAGGGACCACCGTGGTCTCCAGGAGTATCGCTGTCATGGTGCAGTCCCCTTCTCTCGTCTCTCCACTCTGCGGAACACCTTTGTGTATCAGTACTCCAACCTCTTGAAAAGACAACGTATTCTCTTTCAAAGCTTCACTTTTGAAAATAACCATTTTTCCACCGTCAACATCCTCATTGTCTGAGCCCACGTTGGTTTGTTTCTGCGTGCTACTGAGGTTGGCGGTCGGCGCTTCCGTTTCAGTCCGTCCCTCCGCTGCATCTTTGACTTCCTGTATCATCACCGCTGGGCCCTGTTCTGCGGGGGACTCTATTGTACTTTTGTGTGCCACAGACTCCCACTCTGTAGTTCCTATGTCCGTATGCGTCACTGTCTCCTGTCCTGGTGTCGCCTCTGACTGTTGTTCAGTGTTATCTACTGCTGCCTGTGACTCTGTGTCTGTATTTGTATCGGTAGTTGTCTCACTCCTCTGTTCCTGGCCCGCCACCAGGTTTCTACAGAGTGCTACCTGTTCTGCCATCTCATAAAGGGTTTTCACTCTCTGCTTCTTTTGAGATACTTCCTCTTTCGGATTTGGCTTGATGTTGCACTTTTGCTCCTCCTGAACTTCTGATTTGTTGTCTCTCAGCTTCTGTTCCTCTGGTACTTGTGATTGATTGTTGTCTCTCAGCTCCTGTTCCTCTGGTACTTGTGATTGATTGATGTCTCTCAGCTCTTGTTCCTCTGGTACTTGTGATTGGTTATTGTCTCTCAGCTCCTGTTCCTCTGGTACTTGAGATTGGTTATTGTCTCTCAGCTCTTGTTCCTCTGGTACTTGTGATTGGTTATTGTCAGTCAGCTCTTGTTCCTCTGGTACTTGTGATTGGTTATTGTCTCTCAGCTCCTGTTCCTCTGGTACTTGTGATTGGTTGTTGTCCTTCAGATCCTGCTCCTCTGGTACTCGTGATTGGTTGTTGTCCGTCAGATCCTGTTCCACTGGTACTTGTGTTTGGTTGTTGTCCTTCAGTGTTCTTGGTTGAAGGTTAACAGCTGATCGTTGTGTGGCTCCGCCCCCAGCAGCTCCCTCTCTTAAGTCAGGATGATGTTGAATCACTTCCTGCACCGTCCCTGAGCCTCCTGGACTTTGTTCTCCCTGCTCCTCCCTGGTCCTGTGTCCGATCCCCACCTGTTCTCCTGGTTCTCCTTTGAGAGTGTTCCTTTCAGAATCATGGTTCTCCCCTGGTTCTTTCTCCCTTTGGGGAGGTCTCCTCCCGGTCGGGGGCGTTGATTCTGTATCCCTGCGACTCTGCAGGTTGCCAGGCGCTTTATGCCCGTCTTCCTCCTCTCGGACCCTGGTCACCCTCAGTGCCCTGGCGTTCGGCCAGCCCTCCCTCCCCACCCCCTGCACGCCCATGGAGTGATGTCTCTCCACCCTTGCTGCGTCGCTTCGCTTCCCCCATCGCTTGCGAAAGAGCGAGGGGGACAGGGAGAGGGCGGAGGCCGAGCGGACCAGTGGAGCGGACAGATTGACGCCTCTCCGGTCCCGCTCCTCTCCCAACGTCTCCCTCGACGCCCAGTAGCCATGGCAACGGCCTCTGGGGTCGAAGGTGGACGAGGGCCGGTCTTTCCGCCAGGTCTCCAGCTCCTTCTCGGTGCGTCGCTTCAGGTCGCTCCTGGAGAGCGGAACAGAGCACACCTGGGAAGGGAGGATGTACCTCAGAGACGTGTTGTTTTACTGCATGGCAAACTACAACTAGAAGCTTATTCTCGCCTCACTCATGTAACTTGTGTTTCCACCTGAACACCTTCCTGTGTGCAGAACGCAAAGAGTGGCTGAGTGTTGTTGTTGATATGTTTAAGTGATATGGTCGACGGTACCTCGGCCATAAAGCTGGCGTCGTCCTCCAGCCCCAGGCTCTCCCTGACGCCCCTCAGCCGCTCCAGAGTCTCCATCTGCCCTAAGCACTCCTGCCGCTGGTCGGCCCGCCCAAGCACCCTGCGGACCAGCACCACGGCCACCTGGAACAGAACCCGCACGCCTGCACAGAAGGACGCTTTACTCAGGAGGGGAGGGTGGGCTTTATTAACACTACCCCCCGACGTCCACCAATAACATAAGACCCACCACCAATAATCAACCTATCACCACGGTGATGTTGTTGGCCACGCCTACCATAGCAGAAGAAGAGGTCCCAGACGCGCAGCAGTGTGTTGAAAGGGAGGTGGCGGGTGAACAGACACATCAGCCAATCAGTGGCGAACATGAGCGGCTCCACGCCGTAGCGCTGCAGGTGTCTGTGGGCGGGTGGACACGCCCTCTTCAGGACCCAGCTCAGCATGGCCGCGTCAAACAGGACCCCCTCCTGCAGGGACACACGGCACAGAGGGGGGTGGTGGGGGGGCCCAGGGACACAGAGCTGATGGTGGGTACGGTGCTCATCTTACCAGCAGCTGGCTGTAGTACCCGGGCAGGTACTGCTCACTGATCTGCACCAGGCACCAAAAGGCCTCCTGGGGTCACATGAGGGGAGAGAGCTGAGCAGAGATCCCTCTTCAGTGGACCACCTCAGTGGATTAGATACATGATGTTATACAATCCATAGTGGACCACCTCAGTGGATTAGATGCATGATGTTATCCAATCCATCAGTGGGTTAGATACACGATGGTATCCAATCCATAGTGAACCATCTCAGTGGGTTAGATACACGATGGTATCCAATCCATAGTGGACCACCTCAGTGGGTTAGATACACAATGGTATCTAATCCACAGTGGACCACCTCAGTGGGTAAGATACATGATGGTATTAGCATGGAGCTCTCTTAACAGCCTAGCTCAGCTTTTGGGGAAATTCATTTGATATGCTAATTTAAAAGCAGCCCAGAGGCAGAAGTTATGAGTGAGAGCAACTGGCTGGGATGGAGCAGAACAGGGAGGGGCTTCAGAACCATCACTGTCCAGCACCACCCTATCTAGGAAACAGTAGAGCCATTCATTCATTAGGATTTGACTTTCCATTCTTATGAGTTAAACTGATTTTTAAATGGCATATACAAACATGTTTTTTTAGAGGTGTTATTCATAGAATGAAATTCTATAAATTCATCCATTGAATTTCCTTTTTATTTAATTCATATAATTAAATGCCCACATTGATTTTTTTCTTTAATGAAATACCTGAAAGTATGTTTAATATGTTGTAATGAAGGGGTAAATATAAATCGGGCCATCCTCATGGTATATAACATGAGAAGCTGTATGGGTCTGGGTGATTGACAGCTACCTCCGCAGGCATGTTCATCAGGAGCACTGCTGCCACGGGCCCTTGGGCCTGGCAGTAGCCTTCGTCGGGCTGGTACTGAGTGTAGGCCTTCAGCACCCGGAACAGCCCACGCTGCCTGCAGATGGCAGAGAGAGGCTGTTAGTCTCTGTCCTCCAGAGGACAGAGAGAAGCTGTTAGTCTCCGTCCTCCAGAGGGCAGAGAGAGGCTGTTAGTCTCCGTCCTCCAGAGGGTAGAGAGAGGCTGTTAGTCACTGTCCTCCAGACAATGGGCGCTGTGTCTGTTGACGCCTCTTTCAGAGCGGCTGTTGTTCAGATCGGTCCAGGTGACTTCCCTTCCCTTTTCCTCCAACGTTCTGATCCTAGACTTTCTCCTTACTGCTCCACTGAATAATGTGGTAATATGAATGGGACTTGAAGCATGTAAATGAGATCGCTCAAGGCTTCCTGACGGGGCGATGTCACAGCAGGGATCACCATGACATCACGTCGTTAATGATGACCCAGACAAGGTTATTTACCCATGGCCGTCCTTTGAGACAAACATCTCGTGGAAGGGGAACTGTCTGTCCAGGTCCCGCTCTATGATGTCCACCCAGCTCTGCAGAGCCGGCCTGGAATCAAGAGACTGACACAAAAAAACATGCACAGTTGTGTGTTGAGTGGTGAACGCAAGCTATGCCTCTGCAGCCTTCAAAATAAGTGCACCTAAATTCTATGCATGTGTTTGTTTAAATATATATATATATATATATATATATATATATATTAGGGGGGAAACATAAAACTAACTGCTCGGTACGGTTATGATACATTAAATAAAGAAAAGCCTAAAATGTTATGCCCACAAAGAGTTAACATCAAATATAAATAGAAGGCACATCTAAACAATACTTCAACAAGGAATGCATTGATCAGCAACAAATGGCAAACTGAAGTCACACAGCAGTGCTTGGCCTACAGGGTCGGTACAAAACAGGACTTGAAACAATGAAACTACCAACAGGAAATCAGAGAGAGCATTTGCCTTGTCTCCCAGAGCTCTCTGCCACACTATAAATCTGTCTAAGCAGCGCAGGAGAAGGCATCATGTTAACCTGTTCTTTTAATTTATTGTGTACGGCCGGTATAACGGCCGGTATAATGGCCTGTACCGGCCATAGGAGTGTTTCACAGGTCAAGCACATGTCTACGGCGTTAACACAAACCAATTTTAACGGCGTTCATTTTTTTATCACGCCATTAACGCAATGTATTTATTTATTTATACATATATATTTTTTTTTTTTTCTTTGGCTCGAAACAAAGAAGCAGTAGCCTGACTGCTATGTTCAAGGCAGTATGTTTGTATGTTCATCGTTTAATTGCACTATAGGCTTTTTTTTTGTATCGTCCTGTTTTGATCAGTATATGCCAATGTTGTTATCAATAAAAAAACATTTGCACAAGGCAAGCCGATGCCCTTCTCCATGTTGATAAGAGCATTAAAATGAGAAAAATTAATGGGACAAAGAAATCAAGGGATATTTGGCATAGATTTTATTTTAACTATGACATTAATGCGATTAATCGCGATTAAATATTTTAATCGCGAGACAGCACTAATATATATATATATATATATGTATTACACTTTTGTATATATATACAGCTTTTATACACTTGTGTGCAAATATAGCTGCAGGGTAGCATCTTATATGCAACATATCTTCATTATTAAATCCCTTCTGGGTCACCTGGTAGAGGCTTGTGTTGTCCTTCATGAGCTGCGTGGCCCCACACAGCAGGGGCCAGGCCTTGGCCCTCAGGGAGGCTGGGATGCCCTTCAGGCACTGCTCCTTGACCTGAGGCAGACAGGAGGACAGGGGTTCACCTGTAGGGGGAGTCCTCAACCATCTGGTCTTTTGATTTATTTCACTAATTTCACTAATTCACTAATGGCTCGTTATCATTGTGTCAGGATTTAAACATGGTTTGTATGAATAGCGCCTGTTATGTTGCCTCCCACAACATACTTTGCTGTTTTTCTTTTGCAAGACGTGATCCCATTGGCTGATGATGTGGATCCACTTGGCCTCTCTCTGCCGGACCAGCTCAGGGGGCGGGCCGCTCCTGGAACCGGGAGACAAGATGAATATAGATACAGTATAGAGCCACAATACAAGATGTAATACAGGATATAGATATATAGTCACTGGGAGAACACAACTGGGACAACACTGTGATACAGTAGAGAGTCACTGGGAGAACACCACTGGGACAACTCCCTGATACAGTAGAGTCACTGGGAGAACACCACTGGGACAACGCCGTGATACAGTAGAGTCACTGGGGAACACCACTGGGACAACACTGTGATACAGTAGAGTGGAGTCACTGGGGAACACCACTGGGACAACACTGTGATACAGTAGAGTCACTGGGGAACACCACTGGGACAAGACTATGATACAGTACAGAGTCACTGGGAGAACCCCACTTGGACAACACTGTGATACAGTAGAGTCACTGGGAGAACACAACTGGTACAACACTGTGATACAGTAGAGTCACTTGGAGAACCCCACTTGGACAACACTGTGATACAGTAGAGTCACTGGGAGAACCCCACTGGGACAACCCCACTGGGACAACACCCTGATACAGTAGAGTCACTAGGGGAACAACACTATGATACTGGATATTTAGATATAGAGTCACCGGGAGACCACAACTAGGAAAGTAGAAAGAGAATCAACGTGCAGCCAGGTATGCTACAGATGTGTGCTAATGGGACAGCTGTGTTCTCAGTACAGCTGTGTGCTCATGGGACAGCTGTGTTCTCAGTACAGCTGTGTGTTCATGGTACACATGTGTGCTCGTGGTGCAGCTGTGTTCTCAGTACAGCCATGTGCTCATGGTACCACTGTGAGCTCGGTACAGATGTGTGCTCATGGTACAGCCGTGTACACATGGTAGCGCTGCAACATGCTGTGTGTCATTCAGCTTGTCTTCAGCTAGAGGCAGGCCGTGAGACACAGGAAGGCACAACATGACAGGAAACAGGCAAACCACATAGGGGCGGTTTGCAAGTAACCATGGCAACCAGCCAGGATGTTATCGATACATGATTGTCAAAGCAACAGGTGAATGTGGCAAAAAAGAATTGATTGTCTATGCTTCTATGGATTATGAAATGTATAGGACACACGTTGTCAATAGGGACTGCTGGATTTACACATCAAGTTCAACTTCAACATCTTTATCTTTTTATTTAGACCAGTGTCTACTCACCCAGATGCGGATCCATTGGCCAGAAGAAAGCCAAAGCGATCCGTCTCCACCGCCGCCTCTGATCGCGGCTCAGACACACAACCGTCTCCTCTACTGGATGGCTCTAACATCTTACTGGAGCCAGAAGACACCATGCACTACAAAACACAACTGTGCAGCCAGCATATTTTTATAAAATTCCACAGTTGTAATCTATATAATCCTAAAGAAAATATTTTTCACAGTGATAAAAGGTTTAACTGTTAATAATTATAAAGTAATATTCGACTGGTTTTTTAATTGCCTACTTCAGATAGAAGCATTTGAACAAGATATACAAAAAAAAGTAAGTGTGTTACTGACTAGCATTGACGAAAGCTCTCTTAAAGCACCTGCAAACGTACCCCGATGGACAACTTGGCAGCAGAAGCACTCAGATGTCAGACTGACTTCAGAGGAAGCAACCAGTCAGAGTAGGAGAATGCCACACCAAACATGGCGTCAATGCATGTCCACAAATCTTCGTCTTGACTCTTCATGAAGTAAGAAGCCCGCTGGTTGTAGCGCCGTCCTGCGGTGGCTTATCTTACTTGTAACAATTTTCAAGGAAATAAGGTTGTTTATTTGGTTTTAACTAAAGAAGACTTTTGTCAGAGAATATTGATAAATATTCATTGGCTGCTGTTTGAACTCATAGTCTTAAGACATTGTGGGTAACATTGCCTTAGTTTGTCATGGATATTACTTTGCATAGGAAGTACTTTCAAACGACGCAACACTTTATGGGATGTCGTGTTTTTAGGGATTGGGACCACGCAGCTGGGCGCTATACTGCCCATATACATAATTATATAAATTATTGTGATGGTTAGACAAAGTAAAGATACTTTGTTTGTAAAAGGGAAGTTGTAGCTACTAAAGTCCTTGATAACCATCTGAGACCTTTTTTATTTCTCAAGTAGGACTGGTGAAGTTTCATCATCCTAGTCACCGTTAACAGCTTTGTGTTTGACGACTCCAGGACAACTTATTGATTTCAGTAATTCTCCCAGTGTACCATTATGATGTCTTCTGCCACGAATCTTCATCTTCTTCACTGCGATTTTAGAACAGGTAATTGTGTGATCTTCTAACCACTGAATAAACATTGAAACCAAGTCTGTCTGAGTTCAGGTGCGTATCAGTGTCTGTGTGTCTCTACTTCAGGCCCCCTTAGGGCCCATCCCGGTGTTACCCCTTTTGGTATCCAAATACCCCTGTTGGATATTCTTACCTGGACAACCCAGGCTCTGAGGGCAGAGGAGGGGGTATTGCTGCTGTTTCCCATCAAGAACTCCAACCCCATCCACTCTCCATCCCTGCTGCCCCATCATTTGAACACCTGGCTTTCAAACAACCCGGCCCCAAACCTCTCATAATTTCAATCATCTACCCCCCCCCCAAACCCAACCCATCATTCATACCAAATCTCTCTGAATTCATCACTGCACTATCTTCAATCTCGCCATCTGTTTTACTCCTCGGCGATTTCAACCTCCACATTGACTCCCCGGAAGGTAAAAACGCTATGGACTTCCTGGACCTACTCAACTTCTTTAGCTTCACCCAACACATCAACATTCCCACCCACAACCGTGGGCACATCCTAGACCTGGTTTTCTCCAGTGGCCTCCACATCCACAATGTCTCCAGCACCGACATCTCCATCTCTGACCACCTGGCCATCACACTTGTTATTGACATTCCCGCCCCCGAACCGCAAAATCACTTTCAGCAGTCTTAAATCCATCTGACCAGTTTCTCTCTCCACCTGCATATCAAACACTCTCTCCGGCCTCACCCTTCCTGTAAATCCAGCCCCCATGGACCTCGTCAACATCTACAACAACACACTGTCTACCTCCCTCAACCAACTGGCCCCCCTGAAAACTAAAACGGTCACGTTCACTCACTCGGCCCCCTGGTACACCCCAGAACTTCACAAACTCAAAAAACAACTTAGACAACTAGAACAACTACACAAGAAAACTGGTCTCACAGGACACGCCCTCGCCTACAAAGAGCAAATGCACCTCTACAAATCAGCACTCAACAAAGCCCGTTCAGTCCATATGAGAATCCTGACAAGAGTCAGGATTCTCATATGGACTGTTGTTTTTGTCTCCCCCTACCTGTTGGAGTGTGATGATTCTGGACTTTGTTTATGTTTGTAGCCATGTGTTTGTTTACCGCCATTTTCTCTGTTCACCTGTCTCTCATTTTGTATTGATTTGTGGAGTATTTAAACACTGCCCTTCCTGTTCGCTTTGTCAGATCGTCACGGTATGAACTGTTTGCTACCTGACTGCCACATGAGTGAGACTAGCGTGAAGCTCTTTAAAGAGAAGTTATAATTTACTGTTCTTCCCGGTTTTGAACCCTGCCTGTTTTTGACCAAATCTTCTGCCTATCGGTTTTGGACCTCTTGCCTGTACCTGTCCGTCTGTACCTGTCTGCCTGCCTGCCTGTTTACGAACCACGCCTGTACCTGGAATCTGATTTGCCTGCTGGACTGTTTGTGAATAAATCCCCTTTGATCTACAATTGATCCCGTTCTGAGTCGTGAAACTTCTACTCTGGCATCATTCATTCTGGATCCTCCAACCCACGCACTCTTTTTTTCCACCATGAATAAACTCCTCAAACCCCAGGAAAACATCTCCTCATTCACCCTGGAGAAATGCAATAACTTCCTATAATTTTTCCACTCCAAGATAGAAATCATCCACAACCAGCTTGCCACCTCCTTTGCCACAAGCCTTGACTCAGAACCTCCACTTCCTTCAACCCCAAAGCTTTCCATCTTCTCACCGATAACCATAGCAGACCTCTCCAAAATACTCTCCACCATGAAATCTTCCACTTTCCCTCTGGACCACATGCCTTCTGAACTCGTCAAAGCCTGTTTCACCTCTCTCGCCACTCATCAAAGACACCATCAACTCCTCCCTAAACTCTGGCACCGTTCCCGCACCTCTTAAGCTTGCTGCCATCACCCCCCACCTTAAAAAACCTGGCCTTGACTCCGACGACCCCAACAACTTCAAACCCGTCTCCAACCTCACATTCCTCTCAAAACTACTGGAAAGAGCCGTCGCAACACAACTCAAGCAATACCTCCTCCAATAACCTGTACGAAACATTCCAATCCGGCTTCCGAACCCACCACAGTACTGAAACAGCCCTACTTAAAGTCACCAATTACCTCCTACTCCCTGACTCTGGCTCCCTCATCATTCTCGTCCTCCTCGACCTCAGTGCTGCCTTCAGCACCGTCAATCACTCCATCCTCCTCAGCCGTCTGCAATCCATTGGCATCACTGACTCCTCCCTCTCCTGGTTCACCTCCTACCTGTCTGAAAGATTCCAATACATCTCCATCAACAACCACAAATCCCACACCATCCCTGTCTCACCAGTAGTCCCCCAAGGGTCAGTGCTTGGCCCCATCCTCTTCATCCACCACATGCTCCCACTAGTTCACATCATCCGCCGCCATGGTCTTCAATTTCTCCGTTACGCAGACGATACCCAACTATACATCATCACCAACACAGCCATTACTCCTGCCATCCTATCCACTCTCACCAAATGTCTCACTGACATCAAAACCTGGATGGACCACAACTTCCTCAAACTCAACGGCAATAAAACTGAAATTATCATCTTCGGCCCAAAAACCATCATCCTCACCTCCCAGAACTTCTCACTTTGCATCGATGGTCACTCTGTCATTCCCTCCCCCCTGGTCAGAAACCTCGGCATCATCATGGACCCCACGCTCTTCTTCAAGTCACACATAAACAGCATCAGAACAACATCCTTCTTCCACCTCCGCAACATTGCACGCCTTCGACCCACTCTGTCATCCTCAGTGGCCGAAACACTAATCCACGCCTTCATCACTTGCAGACTTGACTATTGCAATAGCATTCTGTATGGCCTCCCCTCCACTATTCTTCAAAAATTGCAATATGTACAAAACTCTGCTGCCCGACTGCTTACTAACTCCCCTCCAGAGAACACATTACTCCCATCCTCCGTCAACTTCATTGGCTTCCAATAAAACAACGCATCAATTTCAAGATCCTCCTCACCACCTACAAAGCGCTAAACAACTTTGCACCCTCTTACATAACAGATCTCCTCCATCGCCACTCCCCCAATCGCCGTCTACGCTCCATTGATGCCAACCTTCTCACCTCCATCACTGTCAAGTTATCTGGGTTATGTTCTCATTTGTGCTTGCCCAACTTGAAATGGCACTGTTAGACAGAGGACGCAGGACAGCTCAAATCCTTCTCCTTGATTTTATTGAACATGAATTGTTTTGAACATGAACAACAAGCATTCCGGATTGTAATTAGGATTCGGATTAGGTTGAAAACCTGTTGATAAAGAGAAATTAAATCAAGTTAGTTCTCAAATAAATCAAAATGCCTGATCAAACATTTGAATCAAATCCAATAAATCTGTTAGATATTATCATAAACAAATCCAAATAAATCGGTTAGATATCATAAACAAATGTATCTAATTACAATATCACTATGATATCTAATAGCACTGTGTTGTCCAATATCAATGGTCTTCCACACAAACATTTCCACCATGTGCGCCTCTGTCATGCCAAATTTGTACCGGGTGCCAAATTTGTACCGGGCACGTCATCCATACGTAATCCATTTCAAACCTGCCTGGCAACAGATGATCGCGTCGTCCGTTGCGCGTCGAATGACGTGAAAGGTTCACGAACATTTGCGAACCTTCAAACTCGTTCATTCGCACTTGTTCATTGACCGTGACAAGCGATCCGTTATCTGTATTGTTCTATTTCGTCCTTGACCTGCTTTAAACACTCAGTTTACTTGCTAAATTTGATTAAACAATTAAATACAATACAAATATAAAGTAAAAACAAGTTTTATCTAGCGATCCGTTATCTGTATTATGTTATTTCGTCTTTGGCAACATGAGCGCGAATGTTTTTTGAAACCTGCCCGGCAACGGACAACCCTTACGTAATCAATTGTCCGTTGCCTGGCAACGGACAACTGATGACGTGCCCGGTACAAATTTGCAATAGTATCCAGCTGCAGCCCCGGAGAACAACACCCTGGCGTGACAGAACCATGGACATAATAAAGGATGGACCACGGACGGGAAAATGGCCGCTGTCATGCCAAATTTGTACCGGCTGCCAAATTTGTACCGGGCGCGTCATCCATACGTATCCATTCCAAACCTGTCTGGCAACAGATGATTGCGTCGTCCGTTGCCGGGCAGGTTTCAAAAAACATTCGCGCTCATGTTGCCAAAGACGAAATAGCATAATACAGTTAACGGATCGCTAGATAACACTTATTTTTACTTTATATTTGTATTGTATTTAATTGTTTAATCAAATTTAGCTAGTAAACTGAGTGTTTAAAGCGGGTTTCAAAAAACATTCGCGCTCATGTTGCCAAAGACGAAATAACATAATACAGAAAACGGATCGCTAGATAACACTTGTTTTTACTTTATATTTGTATTGTATTCAATTGTTTAATCAAATTTAGCAAGTAAACTGAGTGTTTAAAGCAGGTCAAGGACGAAATAGCACAATACAGATAACGGATCGCTAGATAGAAGGTTCGCGAATGTCCGTGAATCTTTCACGTCGTTCGACGCGATCGTCCGTTGCCAGGCAACGGACGACGCGATCATCTGTTGCCAGGCAGGTTTGGAATGGATTACGTATGGATGACGCGCCCGGTACAAATTTGGCAGCCGGTACAAATTTGGCATGACACCGCCAATTCATTCCTAAACTGCTCAGTGGCGCAGGGTAACATAGACATCTTAGCAGGGTAACATCTCCATGGGTAACATACAGGAGCGATTTGCTTCCGCGTTATGGGGCCAAGACACGTGGCCTAGACACGTGGCCTAGTCCGTGACGTGCCGGATGCAGGAATATAGAACTGATACCGTAATGCACCGCTTCTTTGTCTTTGGATCTTTTGAATAAATGGATCAATACATGATGATTCACAATGATCGCAAGCAGAGGACCGTGAGAGTTATTGAGCAGCAGATGAACCAGTCCAAAAATCTGACACGTTAACGGAGCACTGAACTAGGCCCTCTCGGATGCTATTTGTTTCACTACGACTCCTTTCAGCTGCACACCCCTCTTCCCCAGCGAGATAACGGCTAATAAAACGCTTGAGGTGGCGTTTTGGAAAGAAAAAACTTTTATTATTTTAGGACATGGCATGAAGGTAATTATGAGCCTTTGGTTGATATCCAGACATTTTTTGCGGAGACACAATCCTGTTCCCCACTTGTATTGGAGTGGACGGCGATATCTCCTTCTGGGCCACATGAAATGACGGACCCCCGTCCACAGCCAGCTTAAACAGCTGCAATACCGGTGTTGTGTCGAGATCTGTTTCCCCGTCGAGATGTGTTTCCCCTAGTCCCAGATAATGACTGTCAGGATGCGTTCCCCCTGTTCTAAATGGTCAAATTGAATGATATCAGCCTGAAAATCACAGCACTTATCTGTTGTGGGGAAATAAGTCAGCAGTATGAATTTGAAAGATGTGTGAGCCTCCTTTCCTATGGAACAGAGGGGGAACAGTATCTGACAGTAATATTCCAAGCTGTCAGGATGCGTTCCCCCTGTTCTAAATGGTCAAATTGAATGATATCAGCCTGAAAATCACAGCACTTATCTCTTGTGGGGAAATAAGTCAGCAGTATGAATTTGAAAGATGTGTGAGCCTCCTTTCCTATGGAACAGAGGGCCTTTTCGGGTAATTTCGGACGGGGGCGGGGACTAGGGGAAACACATCTCGACGGGGAAACAGATCTCGACACAACACCGGCACAGAGATGGCGATCTCTCTGCTCCACTTCACCACTTTTTTTCAAGGCGATAAAAGCATAGAAAGCCACTATAACCACTATAAGTCGGGGCATGTGGAGAGTTTTAGTTATGTGCCATCTCTATGTGCCATCTCTGTGCCGAGTTCCAAGTGCGGGTGTGGTGACGTATATCATATGCGTCGAGAGCAGCGAAGAGCTGTAGTTCACAAAGCGGCCTCACATAAAACCTACAATTATCAAACTTCTTCACGAACATTTTTAGTTTTCTTTGCATGAAAAATTATCATTTAAATCCACAAACAACATATGTGTAATCCAGGGCATATAAAGACTGGGACCAGAAAATAATTATTTTCTCTCTATTGACACCCATTCATATTTTTCGATCTCATAGGTCCCATGAGGTCACATTCTGGATTTAATCTGCTGCACTGACATCACTCCCACTAACCTTGATGTCATTGATTTCCCCATCTCCGACCACAAAGCTGTACTTTTTGACATTCATACCCAACTACACAAAACCAAGGAACAACGGTCCATCTCCTTCAGAAACATCAAACTTATCAACACCACAGACCTCTCCACCCTGATCAGCTCCTACCCCAACCCTCCCCCAGCTTCCTCCCTGACTGACCTGGTGACTCACTACAATAACTGCCTCTCCTCCTCCCTCACCACCCTGGCCCCCCTGAAAACCTGCTCAGTCTCATTCACCCACGCTGCTCCCTGGTTCACTCCTCATCTGCGCCAGCTCAAAGCCACTGGTCGTCGACTGGAGCGACTCTACAATAAGACTCAACTCACTGTACACCGACAAATGTATTCGGACCACCTCCATCACTACAAGAATGCCCTCACCACTGCAAAAACCTCATACTACTCCAACCTCATCAACACTGGTACAGGCAACAGCAGAGTCCTCTTCTCAACAGTCAGCCACTTACTTCAGCCTCCTAAATCCCTCCCTCCAGACATTTCCACCACCCAATGCACTGCGTTCCTGGACTTCTTCAGCTCTAAAATCAACACCATTCACCAACAACTGGCCTCATCTCGCACCCCCTCTGATGACCCACCCTGGATGATCACCTCTGGCCAACCTCTCATCAGCTCCCTCTCTGACTTCACCCCAGTAACAGAACAGACCGTTTCAGAACTCATCCGCAAAGCCAAAACCACCACCTGTCAGCTCGATCCTCTTCCCACCTCCCTTGTCAAAGCATGTCTTCCGTCCATCTCCCCCATGATCACCAACATAATTAACTCCTCCCTCACTACTGGTATTGTACCCCCCACTCTCAAGCTGGCTGCCATCACTCCCATCCTGAAAAAACCTGGTGCTGACCCAACTGACCTTAACCATTACCGGCCCATCTCCAATCTCCCTTTCATCTCCAAAACACTTGAAAGGGTGGTTGCCGCACAACTACAGTCCCACCTTGACACAAACAATCTCCACGAACCGTTCCAATCTGGCTTCCGTCCAAAACACAGCACTGAAACAGCCCTAGTCAAAATCACCAACGACCTCCTCCTTGCAGCCGACTCTGGATTACTCACCATTCTCATCCTCCTCGATCTCAGCGCAGCATTCAACACCATCTCCCACCCTCTGCTCCTGGACCGCCTGGCTGGCATTGGGATCCATGGTGCTGCACTCTCCTGGTTTACATCCTACCTCACCGGCCGTCAACAATTTGTTAAACTAAGCAACCACAAATCTGGGTGTTCAGGTGTCTCACTGGGTGTCCCCCAGGGGTCAGTCTTGGGTCCACTCCTGTTCACCACTTACCTCCTCCCGCTGGGCACACTCCTCCGTCACCATGGGGTCCATTTCCACTGCTACGCTGATGACACACAGGTCTACATCTCCACCATCTCCACCATCTCCACCAAACCCACTGCCATCCCCCCCACCTCCCTCATCACGTGCCTGGAAGAGATCCGGAGCTGGTTGAGCAGGAACTTCCTGAAACTCAATGGAAACAAGACCGAGGCCCTGCTCATCGGATCCAAATCCACCCTCACTAAATCACAACACTCCCCAGCTCCACTCATAATCATTGATGGATTCCCAGTACCCTTCTCCTCCAAAGTCAAGAGCCTCGGCGTCATCCTGGACAACACCCTCTCATTCGCACCCCATATTCACAACATCACCCGGACTGCATTCTTCCACCTCCGCAACATCGCCAGACTCCGCCCATCACTGACCCAATCCAGCACTGAAATCCTAGTTCACTCATTTGTCACATCACGCATAGACTACTGCAACGCCCTCCTCACCGGACTCCCCACCAAACTCATCAACAGACTGCAGATCATTCAGAACTCAGCCGCCCGGATCATCACCCGCACCAAATCATCTGACCACATCAGCCCTGTCCTCATCCAACTTCACTGGCTCCCAGTACACTACCGCATCCAATACAAAACCCTACTCCTCACCTACAAAGCTCTCCACAACCTAGCCCCCAGTTACCTCTGCGACCTCCTTCAAGAATACACTCCCTCCCTCTCCCTCCGCTCAACCTCTGCTGGACTACTATGTATCCCCACATCACAACTCACTACAATGGGTGCCCGGTCATTCAGCTGTTCAGCACCCAGGCTCTGGAACTCCCTCCCCCCACACATAAAACAGTCAGACACCATTACAACCTTCAAGTCACAACTCAAAACTCACCTGTTCAAACTCGCACAGACACAACGTCTAACTGATCATTGTTCTGATTGTTTGTTTTGTTTTGTCTTGTTTTTGTTTTATTTATTTTTTATTTTTTATGTTTATTTATTTATTTATTTTTTCCACAATGTCTTTTATTTATGATGACTATATGCTCTGTAAGGTGACCTTGGGTGTCTTGAAAGGCGCCTCTAAATTAAATGTATTATTATATTATTATTATGAGCTCTACCGGAAGGGGCGTGACTTCGCCACTCTATTTATGGGACTCTCTAAATCGACGCCAATTCGACCTGGGCGGGACTTTACGTCCTACGTCACTCGCTATGGGTGTGCATGTGTGCGCATAGCCGTCACTCGCGATGGGTGTGCATGTGAGAAAGGTTTTGGCTTTAGTGTCTATGGGTTGGTAATAACGGTTCTGATGATTTTTCTGATGGAAAAGTGGTCTTTTATTTCCATAATCTTTGTTCAGTGAACGCATAAACCCGTTTGTTAGTTAGCAGTTAAACAAAATGCGATCTCTTTGTTTACAGTTACCAACGACCAACTGATGATTGGGGGTTCGATTCCCTAGTGATGCAAGGTTTTTTCTTTCATTTTGGACTGCACACACATCGCGAGTGACGGATACTCGCACAATGTACACACATCACTTACTTTACAATTTCTAGGCAACCGAAGTTTAAAGATTGTCAAGTGGTTAACTCTTGAATCGCATGTACTAAGACCTGATGGGTTAGTGGTCAGAGAACAACTCATTAACGCGGGGATAAGGGGTTCGATTGCTGAATGAAGCTAGCTTTTTTCTTTCATATTGGACTGGATGTTTGTATGCCATTTTGTGTAACTTGTAGTTTATGATGAAGAAATGTTACTGTGGTTAAGGTTAGGGTAACGGTAAGGGTAAGACACAAAGTGTTTTTGCAACACATTTCTTACAATAACAAAGTCCAATTTTTTTCCATCAATTTTTTGATGACCTAGAGAAATGCGTGAGTGCTCACAAAACATCAACAAGTCAGCATTGTGGTACAGGGTGATCATTTCTGATATACAGTACAAAAGCTGAAACTATTAGCCAGGAGTGGGAAAGATGCCGACGCAGACGTGGGAAGCAATAAGACGCACCAACACACAGTTGCCTGTTGCAAAATGGTTCAGAGTTTAATAGAAATAGTTAGGGTTAGCTGGTATGGCGTTATCTGGTATGGCTATAGTCTAATGTTAGCTTAGTTCGTGTTGTTTCGTCATGTTAATCACTAGTAATAGTAAGTCATTTGTAGAAATATAGCCGATCATCACAGACTGTAGGAATGTCACCCACCCTCCATCGCGTACGACACTGACGCTCGTAATCTGTAGTGCAAGGGAGTTCATGCACAGATCCCTGAGACAAACGGCTACGCGCACACATGCAAACCCATAGCGAGTGACGTAGGACGTAAAGTCCCGCCCAGGTCGAAGTGGCGTCGATTTAGGCCCCGTTCACACGAAGCCGATTTCATGGCGAAACCGCAAAGGTCTTGTACGGTTCGGCCTTCCGTACACACGAAGCCGGCGAATCCGCTGACCGAAACCGCAAACTTCTGAAACCACCCTCCGAGGTGGTTTCAAATCTACCCGGTTTCGTTTTGGATTCGTGTGTACGCCTGAAACCGACTGAAACCGCAAACCATGACGTCATCGTCCCACCCCTCGACCTCCTAGCCAATGGCTCTTAAGCCCGCGGAGTCTCAGAAATCACATGCGAGCATGCGCATAAGGGCAGCCTTTATGCGCATGCTCGCCTCTGCTCGCTTCTTATTTCATTTCTTCTGGATTTCTGTACCAGAAGCAGCGCCCCTTATTTGCCTGGAATGTGTACCACAGCGTTTCTACAGATCTACCCGGTTTCGCTTGGCTTCGTCTTTACGGAGATACTTCGAAACCGGATAGATCGAAACCGTAACGGTTTCGCCCGTTTCGGCTTCGTGTGAACGGGGCCTTAGAGAGTCCCCAGAGCCCGTCTACGAAGAGCCTGGGCACTCCCTATACGCCCCATTGTACCGATTTTGGTTGTAGTTCCATGAGACATCCACTGGGGGTGATCGCGGGCGAGTCCAGATTGAATGGGAGTCTATGGGGCTAAACGGCTAATTATGCCTCTTTCACCTGCTTGTCGTAGAAATATCGCAAATTTTATTGTAGATTCCGCAAGTTCAATATAGATTATGGTTCAAAAGTCAAATGAGTGAGTACTTATGTCCTTTCGATTTCTTACAGTTTGGGCCGTTGTTGGCCATACACGCTAGCATTCTGCTAATGAATGCTGATTGGTCAGGGACGGACTTGCGACTGATTACGACCAGAGACCCCTCTTACGGCATCTGAAGCTGAAGAGCAATCAGAAACGTGTTAACTCAATTTTTGAGTACTGTATTTATATTTTCCTGCAGGTCCTTTTATTTTTTAGATAGTAGCCTATGTATGGTGAAAGTACATGGGCATAAATGGAATTTCTTCCATTTCTTGTGTTCAATGTGTTATATACATGGTAGGTACGCTATGACCACCTTAAATAATACAGTCAATATCCCGCTCAATATCATTTAATCTGTCATTGTCTATTTTTCGAAAATAAAGATAGTTTAAAAAAGAAATGGATTCGTGTGTCATGGTTTGCGGTTTCAGTCGGTTTCAGGCGTACACACAAATCCATCTAAAGTGTCGAGACTCAAGCACTTAACTTACCTTAACCGATTGTTCCATACAAATGGTTAGTTAACGATTTAACAACTTAAACATCCGCTATTACAGTCGTTATTTTTTTGTAGGACTTGGGCTAATGACCTTGCACAGAGGGAAAACCATCTACACCACTTGTCATTGATTTCTATGCATTCACTGATCTTTACAGATGGGTTTGTTTTAAGCCATTGAATATACCGTAGGCCTAATTGCTCTGCCATGCAACACATTATAAGCTACACATGTTTGTTAAATGAGAAATATGGTCTGGGTCACATTGAAACAGTAACAGTTGTATAACAGTAATTATACAAACATTATACCAACATTGCAACAGGCAAGTTTCTTCAAACATCACACTAACAAGAACACCATAAGAACAGTAACTAATAAAAAAAAAGAGAAATGATTTAACAACACTGAACATACTGAACAGAGGCAGGGGAAAAGGACAGAGGAAGAAGACTTGTCCGTTGTCACAGCATCAAGGTCCGACTGTAGAGATCAAGAAAGGAAGAGGCATGAGGAGAACAACAGAACACTGCTCTCTAGCAGATTGTTTACTGATGTAAACTAAATTGATGCAGTCTTAAAATTATGATTCTAATCCAGGTTTCTATTTTAGGAGAAAGAAATGGCTCATAATCGTTACAAAAAAAAAAAGCTTTATCATCGGCACTAGTGAGGATTAGAAAAAACACTCTGTAACATACATATGTAAAACATTCGCGCATTTCTTTTTTTTACATTAGCTCACTAAAACTCTAACTAGGGCAAAAAAAAAGCCTTACCTCCAACAGCTGGTGTTATCGTTGCGGGACAAGGGAAGGGCTTTAGAAAACTGCCGTAAAGCAGTACCTCTGACAGTATTACAGTGTGTGACGTCATCGCATGTTTTTAACGCCTTTTTAGAACAGATACGTGACCTTAAAAAATGCAATATTCAGCTGAGTTTATTATCTTAGCCCCACCCTTTGATAGCAAAATTACTTGACAAAAAATTACATTGGCTCCCATTAATTCTGGACTCGCCTACGAGCGCCCCGCGTGGTCAAATATTATTACTGCAACCAGTCCAGAAAACCGGAACTAACCCGCGAGTGCCAGTTCTCCTCATATTAGACAGTCCCCTCTATTTATGTGCAGCTGGCTTGATTGGAGACTCCCGATTGGTAGCTTCGATGGGATCCAGGAAGTAAGGAGGGGACCAATCATCGGAAGGGAATCACCCAGCTGGATTTGCATACAGAATCATTTAAGTTCAAATGCACATTAGACGGCAGCCGTAACAATGGAAACATGGACCATGTAAAATAATAACCCATGAATATAAGGGAACTCTATTTGCGTTTATAACACCAGACAAGAATATAATTTTAGCTGTTTATGTTTATTTTCATCATAAAAATCCAATTTAACATTTCTTTCCATGTTATTTTCTGAACGTCCCTCTCAGGCCTGGGGATGACCATGAGCTACTTGTTCCGCGAGCCTGCCACCATCAACTACCCCATCGAGAAGGGCCCTCTGTCCCCTAGTGCTGCATCGCCTGCAAGCTGTGTGAGGCCATCAGCCCCGCGCAGCACGCACACACACACACACACACACACACACACACACACACACACACACACACACACACACACACACACAGGTCGTGGGTCTTCTGTATGAGGGACAGAGGCGTCTGCTGCTTTGTGAACTTTAGATGGTCTCTGTAAAGTAAACATGTAAAGACATGTTGAACCAATGTATGCCCCGGGAGGCATTTCCTGTGGACGCCATGGTCCAGGTAGCACACTCACTTCACGCACTCAACTACACACAATCACACACTCCACTACACACACTCCGCTACACACACTCAACTACACGTAACCACACACTCCGCTACACACAACCAGACAACCCGCAATGCACACACCCCGTCACACAACACACACACCCCGCCACACAACCACACAACCCGCCACACACAACACACACACACTGCCACACACAACACACACACTCTGTTACACACAACCAGACACCCCACCACGCACACATATCTGTCCCTCTGTGGGTTAAATGTAGAGATCTGGAGCCATTTGAATGTTGTCGGAGGCCAACTTTTTAGAACGCTTAAGATACACTGACTTTAAAATGTGAAAGACACTGACTTTAAATTGTGCAGTAATATTACTTCAATGTCATTTTAGCATTTAAAACTAGTCTTTGTGTCAAGTCTAATAACATACCCTTTGTTTCTAGAACAGTAACTTCTTAACATCTCTCCCTTCACCTCTCAATGTTGGATAGCATGTCCTTTTTCTTCAACTCCCTCCCCCTATTAGATAGCATGTCCTTTATCTTCAACTACCTCCCCCTGGTGGATGTCCTTTATCTTTCACTGGCTTTACAGAGTTGGTCGTGTTCAGTGTTGAACACAGAATTCAATATCATTACCTTGCTCGGTGGCATCATAATATGAATGTATAGCAACCAAATCTTTCTCTAAAGTGTAATCTCCATGCCTTTAACTTGGTCCATATTCCTCCTGTTCTCCCAGGGCCCCAACATTGAGTTCTCAACGGAGACCCACGAGGAGCTACTGTACAACAAGGAGAAGCTGCTCAACAACGGGGACTTGTGGGAGGCTGAGATAGAGGCCAATATACAGGCGAACTTCCTGTACCGATAGGCTGACTGTCTGCTTACTGCCTGTACCAATAGCCTCACTGTCTGTTTAATGCCTGTACCGATCTATTGCATGTGCCGATAGGCAGGCTGTCTGTTAATGGCCTGTACCGATAGGCTCACTGTCTGTTATAGCGGCTAACATACAGGCAGACTACCTGTACCGATAGGATCCCTGTCTGTTAACTGCCTGCACCGATGACTGTCTGTTTACTGCCTGCGAGTCCCAGCAGTCCAACTCCATGCCTGGCAATGGGCTATGCAGCTGCATTCATTTACTTACCGAAGTTTTGAGGTAAAGTTTTGAGGCGTCTGGCAGCGCGCCAATTCTCTTATAACGTTCTATATACAGTATAATAGTATAATATAATTGTATATATAATATCATGGCCAAAAGCTCTGTGCGCCTCCGGATGGCCGTAGCGCGGGGAGCTCTATTAGGGATTGGGCTTCGCAGGGTTTGTTTACAGGCGTTGCTATGGTTACCGGTCTTGTGTGTTCCAACGCTTTATTAGGTAGCCTATCTATTAGGTTTGTATATTTTTTTCAATGAAAACAAAACAAAACAAAAATAAAACAGTGCAAAGAAAAACTGCAGAACTTTTTTTTTTAATCAAATAGGCCTAAAGATGACGGCAAAAAAATTATTACTGGAAAAAAATAATAAAAGATAACTCAGTGTTGGCCTCAACATACCGTATACCGCGTCAACCCTAAATGGTACTAATAATACTAATAAAAAGTCATAATAATTTCTTTCGGTGTTTCGGTTTTCGGCCTTGGTTTCCTCATTTTCGGTTTTCGGTTTCGGCCAAGAATTTTCATTTCGATGCATCCCTAAATTAAAGGGTGTGAGATGAGCCTGTGTCCATCCTCTTTTTATGCTCACAATACAGACTGACAGGACTATATATATGGCATTCTCTTAATGTTATAGAAGAAAAAGTGAATTTTCAAGAAAATACACAAATAGCGATACAGTTCTGTTTTTTAATTATTTTGTATTATTATTATTATTATTTATTTTTTATTAAACAATTCTGCAATTACAATAAACAAAACAATTATGCAATACAATCTCCGAGAGCAGTACAGTATTCTACATACAATAAACATACACATACATACTAAATACATTAATTATCCTAACAATTATATAAATAAATATATATGTAATAACTCCATACCATTACATACCGACATTCAAGCAGCAAAGATGAGACGTCGTTGTGTGGTGAGAACTGATAGAAAATCGATAACAACAACAATGCCGCCATTTTCTTTATTTTTTGTAACCTACAATAAATAAAGCAGGCTTCCAGTCAATGGAAAAATGGCTTCTCCCCACCGGCGATTGTTGTTGTTTACGATTTTCTATCAGTTCTCACCACACAGCGACGTCTCATCTTTGCTCCTTGAATGTCGATATGTAGTGGTATGGAGTTATTGAAACTTACTACGTGTAAAAAAGACTAGAAATTTAATGTTTATTTTTCATTGAATGTTTACATAAAGTTGCACTGGGTGCCTTTAAAGCTTAATATATCTAAATGTGAATTATTGCCTTTGCATGAGTGTGATGAAACATCAATAGACAACGTTCCTATAAAGAATGCAGTGAACTATTTAGGTATTCATATGACAAGAAATCTTTTAGTTAGACAACATTTGAACTTTAACGAGAGAATTAAGAAAACTAGAAATATATTCAATCTCTGGCTTCAAAGGGACTTAACATTGTATGGTAGAGTACTATTATCTAAAGCTGAGGGGCTGTCTCGTTTTGTTTATCCGTCACTTTCTCTTTTTGTTAATGACTCCACAGCGAATGTCATTAATAAGTTATTCCTTGATTTTATTTGGAAAAATAAACTACGCAAACTTAAAAAAGCAGTATTTTCTATAGAGCGGACGGAGGTCTTGAAGTTTTAAATTTCATTGATACTGTTAATACTTTTAAAGTTAACTGGCTTAAAAGATGCTTAGCTAACCCAAATTCTTGATGGTTTTTCATCCCTAACCACATTTTTGATAAAATTGGTGGTCTCTCTTTTTGTTTTGATATGTAATTACGCACCAAATAGACTTCCTGTTGCATTGTCTAAGTTTCATCAGCAGTCTCTTCTTGCCTGGAAGTTATGCTACACCCACAACTTTTCTCCTCACAGAACTTTCCTATGGAATAATAATAATATAACTATTAAAAATACTTCCCTCTTTTATCCAAAATGGTTTGAAAGAAATATTGTAAATATTTTGTCTTTATTTGATGAACATGGCTCAATAATGTCGTATGAGAACTTTATAACAAAGCACAGTTTACCTATTCCCTTCAAGGAATTAAATGCTGTAACTAAGGCTATTCCTTCAGGTTTGTCTCATCTGATTAAGAGTCATGTTTGTTTTAATGAAGTACATACTTCCTATGATATACCTACATTTTCTTTGAATGGCATGGAATTAAAAGATAAATGTAATAATAGATTAATTCGTCAAATATTGCAAAGTAAAATCAAAATTATTCCAAGAGGAAGATTCTACTGGAATTCGCATTTGGAAAACATAAATTGGAAAAAGATGTGGCTTTTCCCTCATACATTTTGTATTTCCAACAAGGTAAAAGAAATTCATTTAAAAATGTTGCATAAAATCTATCCAGTCAATTCTATAATATCAAAATATATGGATGTTGATAGCTCCTGCTTCTTTTGTGGACTCGCTGATGAAACATTTGCCCATCTTTTTTTTTAATGTGAATTTACCTAGAAATTTTGGTCTGATTTAAAGGGACACTGTGTAATATTCGCGCATTTCTTTTTAGTCATTTATTACCTCAAATCAACGTATTCATTCATAAATAAGTCCTCATTGGTGTAAAATGATCTATGCCAAAAATCTCACTTATCCTCCTGAGCGAAGAATAATTAATATGTAGTTACATAGGACGGGTAAGCTTCATGGAGGCGTCCATGTTCTTCCGGTCTATGAACTGCAGAGAGGGACAAAAAGCACTACGTGGTACAGGAAATGCAAACGTGTTTTCACTCTGAGCCAGCGTGAATGACTGAAATAATTCACTATCTTGCTTGAGGAATAATTACTCATACATCATTAGCTTACACTAATGATTCAATGGAGTTTGAAATTTGTTTGAAATAACGAACCTCGTCATCACTCGATGACTCGATGAGGTAGTATTGGATGTCATGACACAGCTTCTTGGCACATACTGCCCACCGTAGTTTTTGAACAAGCGAGCACTATTAGTTTGAATGCAATATACAATTGTACCACTAGATGGGAGTAATTTTTACACAGTGTCCCTTTAAGTTGTTTCATTTTCCGTCCACCCATGGTCATTCATGACTTTATTCTTAAAGATGTGATATGTTACTTTGACGATGGTAAAGATAAGTCCCTTATTTATATGGTTAATTTTTTTATTTTACTTGGGAAGTTCTTTATTCACAAACAAAAATTCTTAGAATCGATACAGTTCTTGGGTGAGAAGTATGGAGTTAGATTCATGCCAAAACCCCTCACACACGTAAAACGTGTTTTGCTCACGCAAAACGTGTTTTGCTCACGCATAACGATTCACACGCACACAAAACGTGTTTTACTCACGCAAAATGATTCACACACACGCTCAGTGTGGTTTGCAAATGCAAAACATCATTCACAAACTACAGCATTTTGCTTCAGAAACAAATACAGTATGTTTTACACAAAGTACAAAAAAAAATCCTTCAAGTACACAAAACAATTCTACAAGTACGGAACACGAAAGCTGCGCGTGGATCGGAATGCATTTGCGCACGGATCGGATTGCATTTGTGTGAGGAACAGCAAGGCGGAAAATTAGTGCCAAAAGTCACGTGACAAATAAATGTCCTGTTATTCACACTACACAACAGCAGGTGGCGGTGTTGAGTCAGTTTAAGGACGCCAGGACGATCTTTTTTCTCCCCAAAATCTTTATTTGATGCCGGCCAAACGTGTGTGGATTCAACTCCATACTATGCGACTTGCCGCCCCTTTGTCACGGAATCGTACGACACGGAGAAAAGCTAGTTTGGGAGATTAAATTGAACAAAATGAGCGGCCAACAGGTGAGTCCAATGGAAGTGTCGCCACTCTGTTTTGGAATCAAATAAAGATTTTGGGGAGAAAAAAGATCGTCCTGGCGGCCTTAAACTGACTCAACACCGCCACCTGCTGTTGTGTAGTGTGAATAACAGGACATTTATTTGTCACGTGACTTTTGGCACTAATTTTCCGCCTTGCTGTTCCTCACACAAATGCAATCCGATCCGTGCGCAAATGCATTCCGATCCACGCGCAGCTTTCGTGTTCCGTACTTGTAGAATTGTTTTGTGTACTTGAAGGATTTTTTTTTGTACTTTGTGTAAAACATACTGTATTTGTTTCTGAAGCAAAATGCTTTAGTTTGTGAATGATGTTTTGCATTTGCAAACCACACTGAGCGTGTGTGTGAATCATTTTGCGTGAGTAAAACACGTTTTGTGTGCGTGTGAATCGTTATGCGTGAGCAAAACACGTTTTGCGAGAGCAAAACACGTTTTGCGTGTGTGAGGGGTTTTGGCATGAATCTAACTCCATAGAGAAGTTGCATCGTCTTCAGCCGAGAGCGTCACGTGATCAGGCGGAAAGTGCGTCTTCTAGTCCACGTGACCAGGGCGGAAACGGCCCATATATAGTCCACTCCGAATCTCCCGCGAACGTTCCGCCATTTACTCTCCCTCTCTTTGCTGCAACGCCGGGTAAGTGAGCATCGGTGCTTCATAGCGTACATTTAAACCCAGGTGGATCTCATTTATACGGTGGATTAATTTAACGGTAGTAGGGAAACCAGGTTTAAGATGCAAACGAACCGTAAATGCAGTGATGTAGCGCAGTACCTCGTGGAAAGTACGGACCATCGGTGTTGTCCTGAGCGGTGATAAAGGAAGGCTCCATGCTGCTGCAGCTAACGTATTAGCACACAGGCTATTGCACACCGCGGTCGACCCGGGCTGCATTCTTAACGTGAACTCAGTCCACAATAGATTATTGTAGCTGTTCTTTTATAAATGGTCAATATAGGAACATATTGAACCGATTCGGAACTTGTAGAGTCCGCCCGCGCGCAGTGTCGCTCGTGTGTAGCATCGAGCTAACGCTAGCTAACACGTAACCCAGACCAGTCTGTCTAACCGTGTCTCAGTGTTGTTATTGTACATCTGGGGATAGATCCGGTGTTTGATGATAGGGTGATTTATATTTGGGCAGAAAAGAACGTTGCCGAGTAACTTTCCAGGATGACGCAAGGCGCTAATGTTGCTATCGTGGAACATGCTAGAACGGACCATTAGCTGCTCGTCGTGCCGCCCAAACTCTGACATCCATCTGGAGGAGCGGATATCTTCAACATGTTGTTGTTAGACTTTTTCGAAATCATTCGGTCAAACCGCATTTAAATTAGACTTCTGGTGAATTTGTCGCTGATCCATGTCGCATGTGATGGCGAGAAGCTAACGTCCTCATTGTTTCAGATCACAGAAAGAAGACACAATGGCAGCCTTTCCCTCGCAGACGCCGCAATTCAAGGTGAGTGTTTATGGCTTATGGTTTATTATGAATGATCCAGTCTTCATTGGAGAATAATCGAGTGTCTGCTGACCAGGTGTAGAACCAGCCCTAGCCAGTACCAGCCAGCCTGACCCTGCTTCTCTTCTAGCTCGTGTTGGTCGGCGATGGAGGAACTGGAAAGACTACTTTTGTAAAACGCCATTTAACAGGAGAGTTCGAGAAAAAATATGTTGGTGAGTACCTTAGGTCTGGGACCGAAATCTTTAACACGTACACACAAGACACCTTAACAAGTACATACTGTCGGAGTGCGAATTACACCCATCTATAATGCAGTCATCTGTATTAACAAATCCTGTCACATAACTGGGATGCATGGGCATTAGAAATCCAGGAGACCAAATAAGTGGGGTTATATAATGACACTGGGTGTGATTAGTCATCATAACAATACGATCTGCCCTTTCCTGTGTTTTGGTGAAATCCCAAGTGAGTGTTTTACCTAGATGTAGGATGGATAGATGAGCAACTTTAGCTATAGTCGCCTGGGTAGACTGGTAGACTGCTCTATTCAGTGTACATCTAGGTGGACATCTTGTGATGTCATGGTTGAAACACAGGAAAGGGCCGATTTTCGATCTGCTTGTAATGGTTTATCAAAGGAATGTGGTGACATTACACAACCCCTTTAAAGCTTAAGAACCTGAACGTTAACAGTGGCCATTGATGCAAACTGACCATAAATTGTATTTCCAGATTGTTAATGACAACTATACTATTGGGGCCAAAACTACTCATCACCTCTGACATGTAACTGCGAAAAGTTGAAAGAGTTCCTCATCTTATGTATGTGACCTTTCTCCTCCAGCCACTCTCGGAGTAGAGGTTCACCCCCTCACGTTTCACACAAGCAGAGGGCAGATTAACTACAATGTGTGGGACACGGCTGGACAGGAGAAGTTTGGCGGACTCAGAGACGGCTATTACATCCAAGGTACGCCATGTTTCTTTAGGAAATCAACAAACAATTGGTTATTAAAAAATAAATGCTCAACCTGTCTTTTCTATCCAACGATTGCATGTTTTTAACCTTTGTATTGAACTTGACCTCCCTTAGCTCAGTGTGCCATCATCATGTTTGACGTCACCTCCCGAGTAACCTATAAGAATGTGCCCAACTGGCATCGGGATCTGGTCCGCGTCTGTGAGAACATTCCCATCGTCCTCTGCGGAAACAAGGTGGACATCAAGGACAGGAAGGTCAAAGCCAAGAGCATCGTGTTCCACCGCAAGAAGAACCTGCAGGTAACCTCACGTCCATCCACCATCACCTCTGAAGTCCAGCGACCATCACCTCAGACTGGAAGATGGGCAGTTTAAAAAACAATGCATCTTGTGTCGAATGTCTCCTTAGTACTACGACATCTCAGCCAAGAGCAACTATAACTTCGAGAAGCCCTTCCTGTGGCTAGCGAGGAAACTGGTGGGTGACCCCAACCTGGAGTTTGTAGAGATGCCCGCCCTCGCCCCCCCAGAGGTCCAGATGGACCCCAACCTCGCTGCCCAGTACGAGGATGAATTAAGAGTAAGTACCCTCCCCTTTATTTTAGTGTTGGTACCCTGGCTTAACTTGACCGACCATTTAGGATTTACCTGTAAAATGCGATGTCATATTGTCAACACAACTCAGCTCCTCATGAAGATCTAGTATTTATCATATTCTCTAAGTTGAATCCGTCCTTTCACTTTATAAAAGGTCAAAATTTACTTTTTTCATGCTGGTATTTACATCAACCTTCCTTCTTCAGACTGCCTCCAACACAGCCCTCCCAGATGATGATGAGGAGCTTTAACCTGTTACCAGTGCCCATGCCCATACCGTTGACCTTGGACCCTTTTACTGTAAACCCCTGTTGCAGATTTATTTTTTATTTGAACATTTTTGTGTTTAACAAGACAAATTGCTGGAGAAGTTGCGTTTCCATTTTCATGGCATAAGACAGACCCAACCTAGTGTTGTTGGCATGGAAAGGTGCCACTCCTCTTCAAGCACCCTCCAGAGATTTTAGCCAGCTTACTTAATGCTGTTGTATTTCCCACTGGAAGCACTATGGAAAAATTTGAATTAAACATTCACAATATACAATCACCGACATGTGTGTGTGTGTCTGTGTATATGAGCTATCTAGACCAAATGGTTCCACTCCACTGTTTACATATACTTGAACCTACTTCAGTTTTCCACCAATATTTTGTAATCAAACTTTCAGACCAAGGGACACATTGATCTTTATTAGAATATTGACAGATTTGATTAATCTTTTAGTTGAAAGATCTGTTAACAGAACAGTTCACCTCTTTCAAAGCAAGAATAAAATTAGTTTTGCAGCATATTAAAGTGAGCATTGAGGCAAACTCAATGGACATGGTTAAATCAGCTGTGTCAAAATATTTAATGCTAGAGCGAGATATAATGCTGGCTGTATCTAAATGTGTTGTGGCCTATGAGAGTGCTCTTGTCCAACCTAATTGAGTCGAACTGAAGAGATCATAGTACTGTGTATATGTATATATAACATGCAAGGGGATACAGATCATGTATATCGAAGTTAAATGCATGAGCTGTCCATGAACCTGAAAACCGCACCCGTTTGGTTGGACCTTTTCTATGTCTACGTATTTAAACTGCATTATTTTACATTTTTTAGACACGGTTCTGTATCCCAGGTCATGATGGGTACACCCATCAATACTTGAAGCATGACATGTGTCTGGCTGCGCCACCATCTATGGTCTGACTAAACTCTGAAATAAGACTTGAAATTACACTTTCATGCTGTTATGACGGAGGCAGTAACCGCTGAATTTTGCCACACGGTGTCACTCATGTCCAATCAGTCGTTATGTCCATGTGTGTTCATACCTTAACCAAACATTCCGTCGTTACCCATTTCAGATTTAATTGAACACTTAAAAAACCGCGCGTTTGGCGAAAACTGGTCCAAGTTGTATGCAGTACCCTTCCAGCATAGTTCATAAACATGTGCGAATTGTCGAGACAACGTTTGATTAAATCGTATCTCTTCTGGCTGAGACGCGGTAAACAACGTCAAGCGGACGGTCGCTGGCCGTAATAAACTCTTGAGTATCGTATGAAACCTCCGCGAGCTGAATGGGAAAAAAGTGACGTAGTGGGGCTCTCCCAAAATCTACGGGCGTGCGCGCGCGGGTCTAAAGTAAACAGTCGATCGATATCTCCATTCGTGCCCTTTCGATCTCTATATTTGCCCAACACCTTCAGGACATATATCGTTACCCCTATCAATAAGCCTATCGTAACGCTACCTTAGAGCAGGTTCAAATCCTGCGGCCCAGGGACCTTTGAGCAGGGTCACATCCTCCTGCCCAGGGACGTTTGAGCAGGTTCACATCCTCCTGCCAAGGTACCTATGAGCAGGTTCACATCCTCCTGCCCAGGGACCTTTGAGCAGGTTCACATCCTCCTGCTGCCCAGGGAGGGGCCTCATGCAAGAGCCAAAGAGGTCCTCCGCACGCATGCGTCAAATATAAAGTGCGTTTTAGAATGATTACTTTGGGCGAGCAGTGAGAAAGAGGGAGAGAGATTATGCTGCTGGACACAACTGCTGTTTTAATCCTTCGGGCGATGAGATTTAGCGGAAACCACACGCTTTAACCTCAGCAGCCATATTGTATGGAGAATTCACAGAACATCTCTTCTAGCGGATACCGTCCTCTTCAGAGACACCCGGGACTAGACTTTTGAAAAGGCAAGTTTTCCCTGGCGGTGGGAACCCCCTGGAGAGAACTGATCGGCTTTCGGAGTCCGCTTTACCGTCTTTATTCAGTGCCTCTCTCCAGAGCTCCAGACCCGACACGATGAAGGACCGCCTGGAGCAGCTCAAAGCGGTGAGCTCACCTGAGACTTCCTCACGTCTCTACACTTCCTCTACTGAGAGTTCCTTTATCTAATCACAAAACAGACCCGGGCTCATCTTTTAACTCTTGTTAGTAAATGTCAGATCATTCAAACCTTTAGCCTACGTCTGTATACATTTAATTCTGTGGCGATCACGTCGGGGTCGATGGTTCCAAACCGGCCATAAACTCATAGGATCGTTCAGAATCGGTTTAGTTTGTTTTCGCTCATAGGATTTTGATACATTGCTGAGTTGTAAGCTGTTTCGCATGATCCTTTATCTCTCTCGTCTATTAATTTGTCTTCCTTCTAACGATCGTCAAGTGTAACACTTTTCCTGATTACTTATTTTAAGTTAACATATTCTCGACATGTTGTCATAAATTCAATACGGTGACGTAAGGCCTCACTTATAGTCTCAGGCACCTGTCACTCCACCTGATGTACTTCGTTCTCAACACTGCTGTCTACTATCGAGCAGGGATAGACCTCTCTAACTACAATAAGCTCTGCCTAAAGTCTGGGTTAGGCCTCAGTGTGTTACCATAGAGACACTGTGACTGGTGACCAAATATTTGCTGCGTTCAAGTCGTAGACGTTTGTGTGTCTTCAGGCACATGTGATGTATCACACATAGTTCGTATCATTTATATGGCTGAATTAAATATATTGGCTGTTAGGCCACAGGTTCAGGCAAATGCTATAAAGAAAGTTCCTTGTTGGACTTTTCTGTGTTACCTTTCACCAGCGACACACCTGTCTTTCAGAATGGGAGGGTTGTGGGAAAGAGGAGCATAGATCCTTTTTAGTCTGGAGTTACTCTGTACTTCAGTACTCTCCTTGTCTTAAATCGACTGCTCCAATAAGCAACCCAAGGCTAATGTTCATTTCAAGCCCACATACAGAATATTGCTTCCATTGTCTAATGTGAAATAACGCTAATGATGGCTTGGGAAATTAACACTAACGTTAACACTAACAAAACATATAATGTTTTACCTTGATGGTATTTCATGTCAATTTTACATATTTTAAAAATAAACGTATGTATTTTCCACCAATAGCTTTACTGAAACACATTAACGTACAGTTTACGATAATATGTATTTAAAGTCAACATCGGATCATCTTGTGTGTGATTTTTAAACTTCAAACAGAGGTACAGCAGGAGGCAGGAGAGGAGGGAGAAGTATATCCCATAATGCATCAGTCATTCCCATGGCCGTGATGAGGGCGTTCCTCCTGCTGCTCCCTCTGTCCCAGCAGCCTCCATCTGTCCCTGGGTCTGTCCGCCCAGCAGCCTCCATCTGTCCCTGCGTCTGTCTGCCTACTGGACACTATTGGACACCCCGACCTGCAATAGCACTGGAATGCTCTTCCATCGATTGTTGCTATTACTGGTCCCCTTTGTGATGTGGGAGGGGTCAGAGGTCATGATCAGTGTCTCCGCTCAGATCCACGTCCGCGTCCACCTGTTCTCGTGGCTGTGGACCGGTCCCTGTCTTAACCTTTGATCTATTTCTGGTCTGGAGCTGCTCTGCAACATGGGGATTTAAATTGTGTTAAGCCACTACACAATTCATCCAATAGGAAGTCTGCACGTGAGATGCGCTGGGACCAGATTATGTAACATATTGTAAAGCTTCAGTGCAGTTTAGTGTGGTCGCACACTGCAGTTTAATTATTGAGGATCGATTGATTCTGTTTGAATGTTGTGTGATGCATCCTATATAGACAGCTGGCAAAGATGCATAAAAAACGTATTCTGATCTAGTTTTACTCTATTTAGTTGATCACAAAACCAAAATATAAATCCAGGATATCCATTTTTGTATCTTGTTCTTAGTATTATGTGAGGTTTATATGATTAAACCATCTTCGAGTTTGAGCACATAATTTATTTATTTCTGTATTTTTTATTTCAAACACAGCATTATGACAAGCAACGAATTTTAACCAGATTCTGTCCTTTTGTATAATATAATAATTGTATAAATCTTTCTAATACGAAATATAATTTTACATTTTAAAGACCCATTTAGCAACATGCATAATACACATAACTGGTTAAATGTATTCATTTTAACAATGATACAATAACCTTTAAAAACAACATTGAGATAAATCCTGACCCCAATCCTGGTAAAGGTCAATATGAAAATACACTGAATACGAATTAAACTAATACAGAAAGAGCAAAGATATCAAGTTAAATGTAAAACAATCAATGTATTAATAACTGATACATTTTGTATTATTGAACCTTTATTACTGCTGTGTCCATTTTATATTTATTAAAAGTCATAATGATTAAGTCTCTGAAGTGGCTATCAGTGTTCAAAGCCGTAATATCCAGGGGAGGACATATAACCCCCCAGTATATTTAGTAAATATGGCGCTAACAAACAATGTTGTATGTAAATGGTACCTGGAAGTCACTGAGCCACCTCTCTACAACGCCTCTCAAACTCATTGAACATACGATTACATCAAACCAAAACCTCCCAATCTTAAGACATTTGAGGCCTTCAGCGTTCCGTGAAAATTGTGTTAATTTTGTTCATTTTTGTGTTCATTTTAGATTGGTCAGCCTTTTTCGAAAGTCTGCATGCCCATTACGAGTTAGGACAATTTAATTATGGCTGTTCTCTCGTCACAAAGATGTAATGCTGAACTTTACACTGCATCATAACAATGCTCTAAAATGCTCTCAACAATCCACGTAACAAAAAGAGGCCAGGTCTCCATAGAAACCCTTCCCAAATCATGTCCAGCCTAGGGGGCCACCTTTATGATCATCAGTAATACGAGAGTGATGGCTTTACAACATGGTTCTGACTGGGCTACCAATCGACTCCTTGACCCAAACAGATTTAAACTGGTTCCTCCATTGTATAATTTGAGGAAACCTCGGGTTAAACTCTTGCCTACTATGTCGTTGTACATTTACAAATAGATGGCTACAAATATGTGGAATGCAATATCGAATGGTGGTGGAATTTCCCATTAAGGGTTTTTCGATGTATACAAACCTCAAATAAGTAAATCAAGATACTGTAACCAGTTGTCAATATCTAATAAACCCCTTTGTTGGGTCAGTATACTGAGAAAAGTGTCTGCCTTGACCTTATTTTATTGTACGTATTTGAAACCGGTAAACAGCTGTCTTCTTTCATACCAGATGTCCAACCTGTCCCTAGTTAGGCCTTTCTACATAAAGAAGTTATTTGTACCTACAAGACTCTCAGTATTTAACGATGGAAACTACAAACATGACACTGTTGAGTTTATAAAACTACAAGCAGATTCACCCTGCTGCATCAGTTTGAGCTTCCTTTCGTTCAATCCAACAGTGAGAGTTGACCTACATATTCAAATTGCATTGAGGTTTACGAGGCCACTGTTGAGCTAACTTATTAAAGTTGCCTCCATTTGCTGATAGCCGCTGTCAGCATTCACATGAATGCGGTTTGCTCTTGGTGGTGAAAGCAACTCTTTCTTTGTTTTTTTTGGACTGTTTCCTTTTCGCTGAATGGGAAGGAAATGGCTGCATTGTCTTATCTCGGTGTAGCAGAACGTGTGTGGTAGAGTGTGTCGAGAACGGCCACTTTACAACCTGGGAGTTATTCAGGTAGAAATGGCTTGCTGTGACGAGGCATTCTCAATGTTAATTAATGTAAATTCACAACGCTGTTAAATCGTCCCACACATGCTGGCTGGAACTTTAATCTGGTCCATGTTTGCAATTCAAATGTATGAAAAGGGAGTGTGTAAAAGGTTGGAAATCCCAGCCTTTCTTCTCTGTTATATGATTGTGATATAGGCCTGTTTGTACATGTGTATTTTAACATAGGAGCAATGACAAATGCAGCCGGTTTGACTATGGTCCGCCGGCTCAGCAATACTAGCTATGACACTGCTATTTTGGCGGAAGTTTGTTCCCTTTATCTTTGCATTTGTAAGTATGATTTATAATACAGATCGATAGGAGCCATTGGGGGCATATCTTAAAACAATATCGGGTTGAGGCGGTACATGCTGGTATTTACTTAACTCCAGCAGGCGAGAGGTCCTCGTCTTGTCGACATGCAGAGCTCCACCTCCTCAGTGCAGACCCTGCCAGCTCATATTGGGTCAGAAGGTGGCAGAAGAATGAACTATGGTTAACACCTTGACTTTGGTCAGGTCAAGCAATTAAGGAAAGTGTTGAATACTATTGACAACCACTCTCTGCTACAGTATTTCTAGCCTCCTTCATTATTATTTATCTCATTTTCCTTATTTTCCATTTCTCACTCGACGGTGGCGCCATATCATGGGTTTGTGTCCTGTTATTGATCTTGGTTAAACAGTTGGGCTTCCTTCCCAGTCAGCTGTAGCAGGGCTTTCCCTTCGCTGTGGCATCATTCTCTGTCACTGCTGCAGCGAGCGTGTTTATCCGAGGGGGTCCTGTGACCACGTGAAAGAGGCAGCTGCAATGCTCCGCCCACTGATAGGGGGGTGGGGAGAAGGCTGCTTGTGTTACCGTCACCTGGGCCTTTATTGATCAGCTGATACAGGTGGGGAGAGAAGGCTGCTTTTGTTAATGTCAACTGGGCCTTTATTGATCAGCTGATACATAGGGGGGAGAGAAGGCTGCCTGTGTTAACTTCAACTGGACCTTAAATTAAGGCCCAGTTGAAGTTAACCCAAGCAGCCATCTCTCCCCCCCTGTGTATCAGCTGATCAATTAAGACCCTTAATTGATCAGCTGCCAGGAGAAGGAGCTGGGTGAGGGGGCAGGCGTTCGTACTCTGGTCAGACGTAGGTGCAGACAGGATGACCGAGTACAGCTTCCTGACCTCGGCCACGTGGTCATCGATCTTATCAATACTGTTCCTGATGTCCTCGATCTGCGCAGCCAAACACACACAACCAGAGACACATGAAAACTCTAGCACACAACCTAAACAAGCAGCATGCGTGGCACTTTTCTTCTCCTCTTTATGAAATGATCACAAAAGGCCCAGGTATCACAGGCGGTAACACAAGCAGCCTTCACTCCCCCCCTTTGTATCATCTGCCAGGAGAAGGAGCTGGGTGAGGGGGCAGGCGTTCGTCATCCTGTCGGCACCTACGTCTGACCAGAGTACGAACGCCTGCCCCCTCACCCAGCTCCTTCTCCTTGATCAGCTGATACAAAGGGGGGGAGTGAAGGCTGCTTGTGTTACCGCCTGTGATACCTGGGCCTTTTGTGATCATTTCATAAAGAGGAGAAGAAAAGTTTCACGCATGCTGCTTGTTTAGGTTGTGTGGTGCGCTATTTGCTAGTGAATATGTTGAAGTTGATATTTCAATTGAGAAGTTTTTCTTTTTGGCAGTGAGTTATATCTTGTGTTGTGATTCTGGACCTCCAGTATAATTGAATGCCCACGTTGGACTGAAGATTATTATTATACTTTCCTTTAAACTTCATGCACTGGTTAAGCAAACTGACAATCCCTATACTCTTCTTGCTCAGGGCTCCACCTGGGAGATACCTGGAGCAGCCTGCTGCTATACTCTGGGCCTCTTCCTTCCCCATATACCTATATTTAAAATCCCTTCCTTTGTTTCCCTGAAGACGTGCGACCAAGATGACGATGAGGTGGAGATCTCCATGGACAACGCAGCCTTCATGGATGACTTCTTTTGTCAGGTGTGTGTGTGTGTGTGTGTGTGTGTGTGTGTGTGTGTGTGTGTGTGTGTGTGTGTGTGTGTGTGTGTGTGTGTGTGTGTGTGTGTTTTATTAGCCTGACTTGTGTGCTAGAGTTTTCATGTGTCTCTGGTTGTGTGTGTTTGGCTGTGCAGATCGAGGACATCAGGAACAGTATTGATAAGATCGATGACCACGTGGCCGAGGTCAGGAAGCTGTACTCGGTCATCCTGTCGGCACCTACGTCTGACCAGAGTACGAACGCCTGCCCCCTCACCCAGCGCCTTCTCCTGGCAGAACAAGGGCTGATCTATCATCTTTTACTGGCTTTAGAGAAGGGCCAGTATCTGTTTCCACCAACGGTTGTTTTTACTCCTTCATGGCGACGCCGTCATACCAGTTCCAATGGTTGAAGGCAGAATTAGCTGAGGGTTCAGGAGGCTGGTGAACATTCTGGCTCTGTCATTGCTAAACAATGTTCGGCCCAATCCTTCAAAGGTTTTGATATTGTTTTGTATTTCATAGGAGGTATTTTAGAGAGCCCCTATTTACCACCAGCTGTTGGATTCATTATCCATTTCAGGCTGTTAAAATGCGAAACATTTATTTTTCTATCAAACTGAACATAACAACAAAGCATCTGCTAGAAAGGCTAGTGATCTCATGTATAGCTAGGATCAGCGATGGACTTTGAAGCTAGAGATAACTACGTTTTGTCCATCCAAACACAGAAACACAGGATGAGCTGGAGGCCATCACCAACGACATCAAGAAGATGGCCAACAACGCCAGAAACAAGCTCAAGAGTGAGACACACACACACACACACACACACACACACACACACACACACACACACACACACACAGGCACACAGGCACACAGGCACAGGCACACAGGCACAGGCAAGACAGTACTAAAAATAACACATCATGCATTCGAACAATACAACATTCCACGCGACACTAGCTATCCAACACTGTATGAAATGAGACTCGTGTTTATCCTTCAGCCATCGAGAGGAACCTGGAGGCAGATGAGCAGGAGAGGGTCTCCGCCGACATGAGGATACGCAAATCACAGGTACACCACTCCTCATGTACACACAACGCACAACATCAATGCAAATCATAGGTTCACACCTCCTCAATGACCTGCACAACATCAACACAAATCACAGGTACACACCTCAATGAACACACAACATCAACGACACAAATTACAGGTACACACCTCAATGAACACACAACAGCAACAACACTAATCACAGGTACACACTCGTCAATGAACACACGACATATACAACGCAAATCACAGGTACACACACCTCAATGAACACACAACATAAACAATGCAAATCACAGGTATGCACCTCCACATTGAACACACAACAGCAACAACACAAATCACAGGTAAACACCTCAGTGAACACACAACAGCAACACGAATCACAGGTACACACCTCAATGAACACGCAACAACACAAATCACAGGTCAATGAGCTGCACAACCCACAGTACAGCACCACACAACGTGCTAATTTTGCCTTTTGTGTACTAAAGTTGCGTCATTTTGAAAAATGGATGATGATAATAAACTTGATCTAGTGGCCGTGCAGAGTGGTTGACCATAGGGCCTACTTTATGGAGCATCGAAAGTAGAATAATTTTGTATCAAGCAATAGTTATCCAGTCTGAGTCATTAATTTGGTCCCCCCCTCAATCCCTCATGGCGTCCTCCCAGCATGCTGTGCTCTCCAGGAAGTTTGTGGAGGTGATGACCAAGTACAACGAGGCGCAGGTGGACTTCAGGGAGCGGAGCAAAGGCCGCATCCAGAGGCAGCTGGAGATCAGTGAGGCTCACACCAACTCCCAGACTAATCACCTTCTGGAGGGTTCTTAATGCTCATCGCTCATAACCTTTTAACCTTTCAGCTGGCAAAGCCACCACGGACGAGGAGCTGGAGGAGATGCTGGAGAGCGGCAACGCGGCCGTGTTCACCGCAGGGGTGAGCTCCCGCTGTCATGCACGTCACGGAGATTTGAGGGAATTTGTAATATTAAATATTCATCATTTTCTTTTCATTGCATGGAATGTATTTTGGATCATTAAAAGCTAGATCTTTCATAATAAAACTAGTGTTCTAAAGCTGCTCAACTCGGCAGATTGTGGACTCGGGCATCTCCAAGCAGGCCCTGAACGAGATCGAAGCCCGACACAAGGACATCGTCCGGCTGGAGAGCAGCATCAAGGAGCTGCACGACATGTTTGTGGACATCGCCATGCTGGTCGAGAGCCAGGTACGCTCACTGGTCCCTCCCCAAGCGGCGGCTCTCCCTGGGCCTGGTACCTACTGCTGGGCCTGGACTCAAATCAATCCCCATGCTTCCCCTCTAAGGAGCGGAGGCCTTTAGATCTAACCAATCCCTTTCTATCTATATTCTGCAAAACCTCACACTTCACCCGGGATTCACATAGTTTATTCATATATAATGCATACATTTTATATTAGGAATAATATTAGCAATATATGCTCAGCTATATCTGCTTAACAATGAAACCCTGCTCAGCAGTCAGACTACAGTATCAGTCTTTAGTTTTTATCCCATGTCCAGGTTGGTTTCTAATGAATTTGTAAAGTACTCGCTGAATACATCCAGAGAAGTCCAAAGATGTATTTCATTGTTTCTATTATAAGTCAAAATGCCGTGTTTTATATAAAGCAGCGTGTACTATTCTCTGAAAGGCTATGTAAACATCTATTTCTTACTGATTGCTTCATGCTTCCCTGAGGCAATTCTCATATCGAGGTAAGGATTCTCCATTTCCCCGCTATGTGGTCTTTGTTGTGTTATTATGATGTGATCTTATCTCTTGATAATGTACATATTGTGTCCAGTCTTTTTTCACTAATCCCCAAAGCGTATTGCTGAAGTCAATGTGAAAGTCTCTTTGAGGTTATGTGTTGTGAGCACCACACCATTCAGCTGTTCATCTCATTCGGTCCATCTGTAAAGTGTTGAGAACTCACCAACTTTAACCATCTTATTTTGCCTCTTACCACTTTGCCTTTAATTCTTCGTATGTCTCTTATTTTCTTTAGGGAGACATTGTTGAAAACATCGAGTTGAATGTGTCCAAGTCGGTGGACCACATAGAGGTGGCCAAAACTGAGACCAAAAAGGCTGTAAGGTACCAGACCAAGGCCCGGAAGGTACTTTGCTTTCTTCCTTTACACTTCATGAGGTCAGCTGCTCTTGCTCGGACTCCGGTGAAGGCCCTTTGCCTCTTTCCTTATTCCCCTATGGCTGCTTATACTTTTCTAAGCACTTAACACCTGACTCCCTCTCCTTATGTCACGCCGTTCACACGCCCTCAGACCTCACACACGCACAAGTATATTGACCTCTAAATTTCTCTATCTCTTTCTGCTTTTTACATTGTTGTCGAACCCATACACATACACACACACGTATACACACACACCCCTCTGTCAGGGTGGAATGATTGACAGGATTGAGAACAACATGGACCAATCGGTGGGCTTCGTGGAGCGGGCGGTGGCAGACACCAAGAAGGCGGCTAAGTTCCAGCAGGAGGCGCGCCGTGTGAGTTGAGGCGCGCCATGTGATTGGACAAGACCACCGGTCCGGTTTCCCAAAGCCCCCCGTAATGCTGACCCCAGCGGGGACTGAGGATAATCAGTGTAGGCACTTCTGCACGAGGGTGTATTAGTGAGCAGGACAGCACGGGAAAAAACCATTATCCATTTCATCAGTTTAATGAAACATGTTGCATGGTAATTCCAATCCTAATTTGTAATCTGTGGAGCCACACTTTTTCCAATGCCAACACATGGACAGAGCGGTTGCCCATCGCTAGAAGATCCTAAACACCATTACTAACTCCATTGAGGAACTGTAGGCACAAGGCAGATCCATGACATCATCTCTCTGGCCTGGGAGTCCCCGATTGGCCAACCCATTGATGTAGTAAGAGACCACGGCCGCTTGCACTGCAGTACAGCAGTGTGCAGGGTGAGCATTCCTCTTATATCAACGGGAATACTTTTGGGAAACCAGGCTGATGACACGAAGATCCAACTCCACCCAAACCTCAAGCCATCATTACCTCCCTCCTCCACACTTACCTGAAATGTGACCATGATCCCTGCGTCTGATGATTCCTTTACCTTGTGGAACCTTGTAAAATCATTCCTCAAAAACCCTCCTCTGACACACACAATCACATGCACATATGCTTCGTTCTTCCTGTCTTTTGACAGTTTCACAATATTCTTGTGCTCAAGCTTCTTTAACCAGTTTTTCCCTCCAGGTTTCATCTTGATTATTCATGTATAATTGCTATGTCGGTTTATAGGTGCAAAAAGCATTTTGCGCCTGTATTTGGTTCTTTGTCTGCTTATATGTTGTGGTGGGTGCAACAAAGGAATGTGTTGATGTGGACATGTACACTGGCTTCACCTTGCCACACTTAAGGCATGACATTGTTACATTGAGCTTCTATGGTATTGTAATATAAAATTAACTTTTGGACTTCCAGTTCTATTTTGCAGAAGACATTTTACTTGTCTTAAAACTCTGATATTCTATTATTGTCGAGGGATAATGAACCGCATTAATGACGTTGATGAATCCAAAGAGGCCTCACAGTGTGATGTGTGTGTGATCACAGACTCATGAGAAACCTTGATGTTGTTCCCAACAGAAAACGGTGATCATAGTGGTGATAGTGCTGATACTGCTGGCCATTATTGCGCTCATTGTGGGGTTGTCAGTAGGACTGAAGTGATGTTGAGGAGGAGAGAGTGAGGGTGAGTACCTGGCCTGAGTGGCCTCCGCCATACTGCAGTAGATGTGGGTCTGTCCACCAGCTCTGGATGAAGGGGTTGCATTCTCTCAATGTGGGTGTCGCCGTGGGGACGTGGTATATTTACATTTGTTGGGAATGTTTGCTCGCACTGTCCTGTTGGCTTATGTCGGGTGTGTTTTGTTTGTGTTGTACTTTGTTTTTTTTGGGTGTGTTGCTTCCCCAATCCCCACTCACACGCACAACTCTTATTTAATGAATTCTAGCCAACCTGCATTTAGAGAAACAAGCAACAGTTTGTTGTAGGAAGTACTTCTTTATTTGGTCGGGTGTTTGGTAAATGGTTCTGAACCGTGACGCACTGAAACCTTGCAGAACAGCAACACAAATGCAGAACATTGCAATTCATCATTGGCTCAAATTGGTGCGCTTGGATGTGACTTGCACTACATCAAGCACACGCTTAATTTACCATGACATCAGGAATTAATTTAATAAGAAAGCAGCATTAGCAATAGAACTGGCTCCTGCCGAATAGTCTTCATTGCTTGGGAAGGCTCCTAACTAAGAACAATGACACATAAGTGGCAGCCAGGATAAGTGCTTGTAGAATTCCCCTAATGCTAAGAAAAGGTGCTTCCTTTCTTATCCCCGTCTTTCCAATCGGGGTCAAGGAGAAGGCATAGGATGTCATTTTTTGGACTATTCGACCTTAGCCATGATCACTGTTTTATCATATCTGAGTCAACACAGGTGGACCTTAACTAACGGGTTGTGCCGTTTATGTATGCAAGTGTTGCAGTATAAAACCAGAGTTATGCAACTACGGTTTGATGAACTCTGGATGAAGATCAATGCATACTCCGATAGAAGATATCCTCTTCTGTGTATACAAAGTAACGTATGCCGGTGGGAGGAGCCTTTTAAATAGCATGTATATACGCCTTCCTATATAGCGTTCCTATATTGGAAGTTAGGAACGCTTACCTGGCAGCAGGAACACTGGTGCTCTGCCATAAGTCCAACAGGCCCACTATCAGTGAGGGGTAAAGTGTGTTTACACCAGTGGAAAACTGCCAATCATGTGTTAGTTGCTTTCCCTGTTTGGAGTTTCAATCTTTGATTGTTCTCTAAATTTACTTGATCATTAACCCTCCTCTCCTCTCCATCTCTGTGTCTCTGTCTACAGAAGACCATCATCATCACTGTGGTCTGTGCTGTGATCGCTGTGGTCATCCTCGCCATCATCCTCTCTCAGACTCTATAGGAACACAAACCCTCCTCCTCTTCCTCAGTATCATCATCATCATCACCCCTCCCCCCCGGCCCCCCATCAGCTGGTGGAAAGAGAGCCCATCTATTACAGATGGATCACATTCGTTAGCCCAAAGACCCTTAATATTAGCATAGGACACATACAGCGTGTTGTTCTGTCTCTGACCACTGGACTGTACCTAGACCGGATGGAACCAGTAATGTATGGAAAAGAGTTTGATTGCTGAAACTAACTGGACTAATAGGGTGCATTCAGTCCTGATGGTCTGTGGTGGGACATTGGCCCCCCTGGGTCGGGGAGCTGAGAGTACACAGACCTTTGACTGCACATGAGGGTTCAGTGCCACGACTTTCAAGCACATACACATGAAATGTTTGTATACATGTTGGAAGAAAAAACGTCTCATTTAATTTCTGTCCCTCAGTTTCAAGAGTGGCTTTGGGTGACCAGACGCGGGGCGGTTCCTGTAACGTTATTCCTCGGTTCCCTAATATTTCAACACGACACTGCCACAACACGGTGCCTTATAATCCTCCACACGTCCTCTGATGTGAAGCTATCTATCGTCTCCTGCATTGAGCATTTTATTTCCCATGGAGGGAAGAAACATTTCAGCACTTTCTGATCATCTGTCATTAATGGTTAAATCGTGTTAATTATCAATTGCATCTTTTTTGTTGAGTACCTCATTATGCACACATTCTACTGATACATCTCCCATATGAGTGGAGAAGCCTCTCTTATTCTGTACTAGTCTTATTCATGCAATCCCGATTGAATGAGTCGGTGCATCAAATAAGATTCATTATAATAATGGCTTTTCAGAAGTTTGCTCAATGTCTGACATCACGGTCATCAGACTTTGAGCATGGTGTGGTGATAACCAATTCCATTTGAGGTTATTTTAACATTACTCTGCTTCACAGGAAACACCGAAGCCAATGCTATCCTGCTTAAATCAGCCATACTGTACTTTAAATTCATAAGTCCAAATGATTTTCCACTCGCAATTACCAATGATACCCTATTGACAAGCAGACTTCCACATCCATGCTTATTACTTTATTAGTTCTGTATAATTTATAAGGGAGGCCAAAAAGTAGCTATGTGCTTTAACTGTTTAATTGTACTCTTAAGTTATATGATGCCAAATATTTTTGATGAAGAAATTAAATATTTTACTTTTTTTAATCAATGTACGTATGTATCAATGTGTCTTTCTGAGTTAGTTATTTTTCTCTGTTCGAGCATGCCTTGCGAGCGACGTTAAGACACTTTCTAAGCAAGGCATATTTCTTTGTCCGGTGTTTTGGATTAGGCCTACATTTATTTTCTGGGAAGCTTGAGCGCACTTGGTTTTATTGTTTAGCAGCCTACACTTATGTGCCTCTTGTTCTCTCAAAGTGAAGGTAAGTCCCTTTTAATTATTCTATGTTCATGCTACCACACGTAGACACACACGCGCACTCGCACACGCACAGACACGCACACACACACACAGACCCACACGTTGTTCCTCTCCGATCCTCTGTTCCCCTTCTGGCTCATCACTAAAGCCTGTCATATACCACAAACCTGCCGATCAACAGAGGTACATCCGACCCCAAATGCTCACGCTTTTCTTATTTCTAATGCGATCTCTATTCATGCTGCAGAAGAAGATGATGATCACATTGTGCTGTGCTATCATTGGAATCGTTGGCTTCTCCTACCTGTATAGTTTCTTCTCGTAAAGGTAGAGGAAATGGGTCAAATACATTAAGAATAACATTGTTGATTCACATTGACTGATTACTGCATAAACCATTTACCTTTTCTTCTGCTTTGCTTTCTTTACAGGAAAATGTTTCTTCCAGAGAGAACTTGCATAACATAAGTCCCTGTCTTCCTCTGGATTTATTATTTATTATGAATTTGAATGACCAAATCCAATCCCTAATTCCCACACCCTCCACTTCGAATTATATTACATTTTCGGTATGAAGTTTTGGAAAATATGTTTTAGATGATAAATGTATTGATTTCAGTGTTTTTGTTTTATGTTCATATTTGAATAGCGGGCGTTAACCCAACCTCATTATTCTGGACTTCAGGCGCCGCCTGGCGAGACGTCTTGTAATTACGTATTAACTTTTGCCGTTCTGGTTGTCTCCAAAGGTTTTTGCGTTGTTATGTTTATAAAGTTAATATTTTTAAATATAGTTGATGTAAATGAACTAAAGCGCCTCACCTCACTGCATAAATGAGACATAACTTGATTTTCGATTGCCCAGTCAGATACATTTATGTGCCCCGTGCCATTATGTCTATAACTTTTAACATCTGTTATCGTTGTGAAAATTGTTTTTACGAACTTTCTGTGTGTCATGTGATGCTGACGTAGTTTAAGAGACGGTCTTTCATGTAAAGAAATTGTTGAGATAGTTATTAAATAAAATCTGTTCTCTGAGTTGTGTGTTGCTTATGATATTTGCTTTGTGGCCGCTCAACTGACATTATTCATGTTTATGCATTGAGGTGGAGATACACCTAGTAATACTGACAGGCAATACAATGAAAACATTCTTTCAGTTCTGAAGCGCTAAGCCATGTCTCGAACTGTGCCTAACAAATATTAATCGTCCGTCTGTCTGTGTTAAACGTTGGGACGCGGTGCAGTACACTTCTTCCAGAAATGAATTCGCGATAAAGATAAATAGCAATTTCCTTGTCCAATCGTGTTCATGCTGTGCTCGGCTCCCCTTCTCTGATTTGCCGGTATGGATGTGGAGGCGGGTCTTCTGTCCTGGTCGTGTGTTTTGTGACCAGCTGAAAATGGCGTCTCGTAGCGAAGCGTCTTAACTTTATCGGACAACAACACCCAGAGCAGCCGTAGATATTAGAACCAAGGGTACGACATGGGGGAGGGCTGGACCGAGAGGCTACACGCACATTGACCCAGAAACAACACCTTAACACCCATAACGCCAAGGACTTCATAAAGAGGTATGATTAAAAAAGTATAACAACTGAAGCTAATCTCCGATAGCCGAGGCTAGCCCTAGCATCTAGGCTACTTAAGAAAGGAGCCGCGGCTCGGCTCATTATGACGGCGGTCAGGAGGACCGGGAAAGACCGAGACCGTGCTGCGGTATCAGTCGATATCAGTACCGTCTCCTCCGTGTACCGAGGACCCCGCGGGGTTTGACGTCCCGTAGCCTGGACGGGAACACTCTTATTGTTGGTCGACGCTAGCCTGCTAGCCAAACACTGCTAATGTGAGCTAGGCTATAGAGCTAGCTGCTCACGGGTCGCTTCGGATTCCCGGGTTGATTAACCTCACAATCTACACATTTAATACACATTAACATTACTGTATAGCTTCTGTGTTGAACCTGTGACCCTTCTCTCTGCTGAAGGCGATGGAGGACCCGCACCCGCGCTACAGCAAGCGGCTGGTGAGTCGCTACTCACTGTCATTGTTTGGTCTCCTTCACCCATCAACTCAACCAAATTGCCGTTATTCAGTTAATACGGTTATCAAAAACATGTATACTATTACTACAACTACTATAAAATACTACTATTTTAAACAGAGTATGTGGCTCTGGCCATTCTGTATTTTATTTAAAGTCGCTTACACTAATGAGAGCCTTCCAAATCAACAAGACATTAGTATTATATAACTACGATATACTATATTAGTGCTATATTAGTAATATATACTCTATTATTACTAAATTAGTCTCATACACTCCTATTACCGTACCACTAGTCATTTAGCAAACCATATTACTATATGCCTTTAAACTTGTTCTTGAACCACAATGGATCTTTATAACAGGCACTCGCCTTAACCTATTCATGTAATAATGGTTTTATATTTTCCTTATCTTGCTTTGTTTTATGGATAATACTTTTTAAAGATTAATAATAGACTTGATGATTAATTCGGGGTTGGGGGGAAGGGTTATTTAGGCTTCATCCATCTGCCAGCCAAGCCGCTGCAGAGGATGAATTTAAGTTAGGAAGGAGGGGGTGGCATTGTGTATGGAAGATTAACCCCTGCTATTGTACTAATGCATTGTTTGGCTTGGATTGGAACTATTGAATAGTTGGCGGCGGCCTGATTGTTGTTCAGGCAGCCAAGGAATTAATGTTGTGTCGCTCTCTTCTTTCTTACATAATGGTAAATGTTTTTATGTAATTTATTACACTATCCTTGTAAATATTTGAGAAAATAGGCTATTTGGTATGATTGCCATTATTTAATAAATATAGCAGCCATTTAATGTTTAGTAAGCAATCTCTATTGCCTGTTATGCAATTTTTTGACTGATAGCTACAATTTAATACTAGCTGCTCGAGTTCACACGGGGAACACAATTTTGTAGAATATGGGCCAACAGCAAACCTTTCATCACAGACTATAAATGTTCAATTATATATATATATATAGATATAGATGGACAGATAGTACCCATTGAACAGTTTACCATTCATACATTGTTGTCTTGTGTAACTATGATCCACATCCAAGCCTCACTGCTATTTTATTTCCTTGCTGCAGATGTGTTTTATTGAAAACATTTCTTAATTGCCCTGTGACCAAGAGCCAACCTTCTTTCATTAAAAAATGTCAGAATGGAAAATCCTACCTGTCTCATAGTAAGCAGGTGTGGTTGAGCTTGTGTTGAGTGTCTCTCCGTCGGTCTATAGCGCACAGGCACCCGGCGGCGCTACCAGGATGATGGCATCTCGGACGACGAGATTGAGGGGAAGCGAACCTTCGACCTGGACGAGAAGCTGCACGGGGACCGCTTCAACTCTGAACTCATCAAGCGCATGGAGGGCAAAGGTCAGGTTAAACTATTAAAGCAAACTAATATTTACCTTTCTTTCTAAAGAACCATTTTATCTTCTGTTGTGTGAAGTGGAATTGCTTTGCATATACTCTTCAAAGTAGGGTTGTAAAAGCAATAAAATATGATACAAAAAAATCTGTTTTTGGCATGTATAAACCAAGCTTTTGTTTGATGATTTATTTGAGTGCTGCTTTGATAACTGTTTCTCGTCCTTCTTGGTCTTGTTTCCAGATTTCACATTCAAGTACATACAGAGGGAAGGCCTCAGAGACCCCATTATCTTTGAGAAGGCAGATGGACTAGGCATAGAGTAAGGTCCTCCCTCCAACCACTACACTTTTCTTTTATTTTTCCCGTTCAGTTCAAACACTATGATTTGGCAAGCCCTTTGTCTAAACTCCCTCAGAGATTAAATTTATATTTTAATTATATTTTTGTTGTCTTTCAGAATGCCGGACCCTGACTTTAGTGTAAGCGATGTCAAGTTGTTTGTTGGTAGGTGCCATTTATGTGTCCTTCATGACCACGAATACCTTTTTGCTCAGTTTTATCATCTATACAAATTCAAACCAGAATTTGTTTTCTACTTTTTTGTTAATAGTGTGATATGAATTCGTTTCTATTAATAAAAACCGTCCTTATACTCCATGGATGCGGTGGCATTATGCTCTGTGATGCTCACTCCCTCTGTCCCACAGGCAGCCGGCGCATCGTGGACGTGATGGACGTCAACACCCAGAAGGGCATCGAGATGTCCATGGCCCAGTGGCGCCGCTACTACGACACACCCCCCTCTGAGCGGGAGAAGCTCTACAACGTCATCAGCCTGGAGTTCAGCCACACCAAGCTGGAGAACCTGGTGAAGCGGCCCGCATCGGTCAGTGTGCTGACAGTACTAACCTCAGATAACACAGTGGCACCACACCAGGCCCCAGCAGCAATTTGTACTCGTTGGTCAATGTTTTTCCTTGGCAAAATGCATTGTAAATATTTTGTATGGAATTAGATTGCGGAGAAGAAGTTGTTTCCTCCTCTGACCCACAGGTGGACCTGATAGACTGGGTCGACAACATGTGGCCACGGCACCTGAAGGAGAGGCAGAGGGACTCCACCAACGCCATCATAGACATGCACTACCCCAAAGTACAGAAGTGAGTCTCTCTCCAGCAGATGGAAAAAAAAATCGGACTCAAGATTCAAAATAATTCTTCCTCAAAACGAATTAAATTCCTTGTAACCCTCCCACCTGACGACCTGCTAGAGTTGTGTGGTGCTCTACATCTGGTGTGTCTCTCCCCAGGTACTGTCTGATGAGTGTGCAGGGCTGCTTCACAGACTTCCATATTGACTTTGGAGGCACATCTGTTTGGTACCACATCCTGCGAGGTGAAAAGGTCTGTTCTGATCCCCATGTTCTGTGGTGATAAACTAGAGATGCTGTTGCTACTACTTGCTATAGGTTTAGTGTTGGGCATTGAACAGACAGATTTTATTAAAGGTCCCATGGCATGGAAATCTCACTTTATGAGGTTTTCTAAATATGAGTTCCCCTAGCCTGCCTATGGTCCCCCAGTGGCTAAAACTTGCGTTCGGTGTAAAACGAACACTAGGTGTTCTGCCCGCCTTTGGAAAAAAACGGCGGCTCAAGCGCGCTGATTTGGAATGTAGTCCCATATGTCGTCATAAAGGATCTAAGCTCCTCCCCTTTTTCTGCCTTTCCCGCCCAGAGAATTTGGCCCGCCAATGAGACACGACCGTGTGAGCTCCTCATGTGTGTGATTACACACACTGTAACGCAAGTGTTTGCTGTTGGTGTCATGGCGTATACCATGTTGGTTCTTTTACGTCTCTTGTATTTCCACTAGGGGTGTGACGAGATCTCGTGCCACGAGATCTCGCGAGATTAAACTCGACGATATTACCCAATTTTAAATAATTTGTTTGCACTTGAAAAAAAGAGAAATATTAAATTAAATTTATTTTACTTCAACTTTTATACATTTTAGTTTTAGTTTCAATTTCATGCATGTAAAGAGTTATAATAAAACATTTCAAAATGCATGTGCAACTCGGTTAAGTACCTCCTGGACTTTTACTTCAACTTTTATACATTTTAGTTTTAGTTTCAATTTCATGCATGTAAAGAGTTATAATAAAACATTTCAAAATGCATGTGCAACTCGGTTAAGTACCTCCTGGACGTGGGCGGGGTCGGCTGCACGAAAGGGCTGTGACGTATTTTTGTACGCGACGCAAACAACACCTACGCAACCCACACATGGACAGAACCCACATAACAACAATGGAGGACATCGAAAACATTACTATTTAGCTGGCATGTTGAAGAAGTGGAATATGTTGGCTGCTATGGCTGTTACCAGCATGGTTGCCATGTCGCTCTCGTGACTTCGTCACACTCTCTGGCCAATCAGTGGCCGGCCGTCTGCCGACGTTACCTTTTAGCATCGGCTCAGCTCGCTTGGAACCTAGAGCGAGGCGGTACTAAAAAAAGCAGCCACTTCAGGTACCAGATACCATGTTTTCGCGGTGGAAACGCAAAAAATGCGAGCTGAGTCGAGTCGAGTCGGTACCATGCAGTGGAAAAGCGGCATAAGCGTATAGGGAACGATTTCGAACACAGCTAAAGACAGCCAGAATGATGTCGGAAAATACCCGTACTACCGTCGAAGATGACCCCGCCAATTTTAAATCATTTGTTTGCACTTGAAAAAAAGAGAAATATTAAATTAAATTTATTTTACTTCAACTTTTATACATTTTAGTTTTAGTTTCAATTTCATGCATGTAAAGAGTTATAATAAAACATTTCAAATGCATGTGCAACTCGGTTAAATAAAAGTCTGTTGGTCCAGTCATATATTTTGTCAGTTTTCTTAAAATCTCGTCTCGTCTCGTTCTCGTGAACCCAATATCGTGTCTCGTCTCGTCTCGTGAGTTGAGTGTATCGTCGCACCCCTAATTTCCACAACAAGACTTTAGTCAGGTTTATCTCAGCCATGGTTTAGAAGGAATGGCTTTGACTCCCTGAAGTACATGAACTGCAACATGGTGCCTGACGCAGGTTGCCGCAGGGCACCACCGCCGCGAAGCACCACCGCCCGGCAGCAGGCAGCGTGCCTTTCAGTCTACTTAAGATTGATGTGGAAGTGGAAGAACCAGAGACGTGGGAGATCCCAACGAAGTTGTTTGTGATTCATAATATCGTCTGGAGGCGCACACAGCTTTTGGCCATGATAATATGCATTATATGATATTATTGAGATATAGAGCTCCAGGACTGTAACGCAAGTGTTGTACACTTCCTTGTTATTTGGATAACCGTTCTGCTGTTGGTGTTATGGCGCATAACACGTCTGATTCTCGTCTCTGGTATTTCCACAACGAGACTCGTAGTGGGGGTTATCTACGCCATGGTTGAGAATGAATTTGGGGAAAGAAACTTTGGCTTTGCCTCCCTGAAGTACATGAACCACAACATGGAGGAGAAAGGGATTGTTGGCCGCGAATGTCTCCCGCCTGAGCCCCACTTCCGGCTGCCGAGGGACCACCGCCTCGGCGCTGCAGGAGGCGATGGTGCCTAAGCGCTGACCGCTGCCTCGGCAGAGAGGCTCCGGTTGAGACAACCGCGGTCAACAATCGCGGGCAACAATTCTTTCTCCTCCATGTCGTGGTTCAGTCTACTTCAGATTGATGTGGACGTGGATGAACCAGAGACGTCGAGAACCCGATGCGGTCGTTTGAGATTCATAATATTGTCTGGAGGCTCACACCGCTTTTGGCCTTGATAATATATATTATATGATATAGATATCTATGTATAATATGATATTATTTAGATATAGAGCTCCAGGACTCCCGTGCGTTCTAGAATATTTACAGAACACGGCTAAAGGCTGTGTGCCCCTCGCCATTGCGATACATCCACTGTAAACAGAGCGCATGGTACCGTGGCTGCAAGCTTCTCAGGGCCACACCCCCACCCTCCTCCTTGACCTGCCTCTCCTCCTCATTTGCATTAAAGCTACAGACACCGAAACGGCGCATTTGGGGAAAGCTCAATGTGCGACTGGCTCGTAGTGGCTGTAATTCTGCACCACAGCTGAATTTCGGGAATGTCTCCAAATACTGTGTTTGGGGCCTACTAATATCTATCTTAAAGATCCCATGCCATGCTATTTATGGATGCTTTAATATAGGTATTAGTGGGCCACAAATACAGTATTCAAAGACGTCCCCGAAATTCAGCCGTGGTGCAGAGTTACAGCCACTCCGAACCTGTCGCACATTGAGCTTCCCCCAAATGCGCTGTTTCGGTGGGCGTGTCAAGGCAGGTCAAGGAGGGGGGTGGGGGTGTGGCCCTGAGCAGCTTGTAGCCACAGTACAATGCGCTCTGGTTACGGTGGGCGTGTCAAGGCAGGTCAAGGAGGGGGGTGGGGGTGTGGCCCTGAGCAGCTTGTAGCCACAGTACCATGCGCTCTGTTTACGGTGGATGTATCGCAATGGCTCGTAGAAACCCATATTATAAATAGATATCTATATAATATAAAATAATATATAATGTATATTATCACCTGGCCCTGAGCAGCCCACGGTACCATGCGCTCTGTTTACGGTGGATGTATCGCAATGGCTCTTAGAAACCTATATCATACATAGATATCTATATCATATAATCTATAATATATATTATCACCTGGCCCTGAGCAGCTTGTAGCCACGGTACCATGCGCTCTGTTTACGGTGGATGTATCGCAATGGCTCTTAGAAACCCATTTAATACATAGATATCTATATCATAATATATATTATCACGGCCAAAAGCTGTGTGAGCCTCCAGACGATAGGCTATTATGAATCTCAAACGACCGCGTCTTCTTCAGATTGATGTGGAAGTGGAAGAACCAGAGACGTCGGAGAACCCGACGAAGTCCTTTGCGATTCATTATATCGTCTGGAGGTGCACACAGCTTTTGGCTGTGATCATATGTATTATTTGATATAGATATCTATGTATTATATGATATTATTTAGATGTAGAGCCCCAGGATTGTAACGCAAGTGTTGTACACTTCCTTGTTATTTGGATAACCGTTCTGCTGTTGGTGTGATAACACGTCGGACTCTCGTCTCTGGTATTTCTACAACGAGACTCGTAGTGGGGGTCATCTCAGCCATGGTTGAGAATGAATTGGGGGAAAGGAACTTTGGCTTTGACTCCCTGAAGTACATGAACCACGACATGGAGGAGAAGGGGATTGTTGGCCGTGAATGTATCCCGCTTGAGCCCTGCTTCCCGCCGCCTCGGCAGCGGTCAGCGCTAATCACCGCCTCCTGAAGCGGTGGTCCATCGGCAGCGAGGCTCCGGCGGGAGACGACCGCGGTCAACAATCCCTTTCTCCTCCATGTTGTGGTTCATGCCTACTTCAGGGAGTCAAAGCCAAAGTTCCTTTCCCCCAATTCATTCTCAACCATGGCTGAGAAAACCCCCACTACGAGTCTCGTTGTAGAAATACCAGAGACGAGAGTCCGACGTGTTATCACACCAACAGCAGAACGGTTATCCAAATAACAAGGAAGTGTACAACACTTGCGTTACAGTCCTGGAGCTCTATATATAAATAATATCATATAATACATAGATATCTATATCAAATAATACATATTATCACGGCCAAAAGCTGTGTGCACGTCCAGACGATATAATGAATCCCAAAGGACTTCGTCGGGTTCTCCGACGTCTCTGGTTCTTCCACTTCCACATCAATCTGTAGTAGACAGAACCGCGCGCTGCCTGCTGCCGGCGCAAGGCACCACCGCCCGGCTGCCCGCTGCCGGGCGGTGGTGCTTCACGGCGGTGGTGCCTCGCGGCAACCGGCGGCAGGCAGCATGTCGCAGTTCATGAACTTCGATGTCGTTCTGCCATTGCATTCAAAATTCTGTAACTAGCCTGTTACTATGAACTAAGCAACTACCATACACGTATTAGCATTTAGCACTAGCTCAATCACGACTCCTTCAGAATTCTTGTGGGTGGTTACGAACCAACCAAGTGGGCAGGGCCATGAATAATAGTTTGACAACGCTACGTCACAGTGTCACCTTATCCAGATTGGCTCATTTCTTCTGCCTTTTTCCTTTCATTGCCTATTGCATTCAGCAGACAAACTGCATAGATTTCAAACTTACCACAGCTCACAAACTTATTCAGACCTATGTCATTTAACAAACAGGAAAAATGTGATTTTGATGGCATGGGCTCTTTAAAGCAGCCATAAAGTAGCATGCCATGGGACCTTTAAAGCTGAACGCTCTACATCCTCACCTTATTGATGGGCCTTTCTCCCGTGTGCAGGTGTTCTGGCTGATCCCACCCTCGCCCCAGAACCTGGAGACCTATGAGAACTGGGTGTTGTCAGGGAAACAAGGCGATATCTTCCTGGGAGACAAGTGCCATGACTGTCAGAGGATAGAACTTAAGCAGGGATACACGTTCATGATTCCGTCTGGTACGTTAATTCACCATCGCTCACAACATGCGCACACAACACGTGAACACAAGCCGCGCACACACTAGTAACCACTGTTGTGCGCCGTGTCCCCAGGCTGGATCCATGCAGTATACACCCCAGAGGACACGCTGGTGTTCGGAGGAAACTTCCTCCACAGCTTCAACATCCCCATGCAGCTCAACATCTACAGCATCGAGGACCGCACGAGGGTGAGACGCACCGTCTGCACGCCAGCATTAGGGGTCATCAGGCTTCTCTCCGGGATTTGGTTTAACGATTGTTCGGTCTCTTTAACTCAAACGTTATTATTTATGAAACACTGCTATTTATTCAAACCTGAATAAACAGCAGAAATACTTTTTTATTGATGTAGTCAAATTTGTTTTAATTGTGACAGATGGGACGACTCTATTATACCTGAATGTAAATGGAAGCATTTGTAACGCAGGATTAATATCCCCCCCCCCCCCCTCCAGGTGCCAGCCAAGTTCCGCTACCCATTCTACTTTGAGATGTGTTGGTATGTGCTGGAGAGATATCTCTACTGCATGACCAGCACCTCCCACCTCACCCCAGAGTTCCAGAAGTACTCCCTGGGCATAGGTGAGGGTCGGCCACACCCCCCACATACAAACACTGTCATAATCTGTAGTCCTAAACCATCAACATAACTCGTTGTGGTGTAGGGGGCCCTTATTATGACCTCTTTTTTTGGTTATTGGATTTCTTTTTTAGCTCTTCTTTTTTAACCAAAGATGTGTTTGCATCAATGAATGTGATTCATTCCTCACTTTCTTCCCTTCCTCTCTCTCCTCCCTCTCTCTCTCAGGCCTGACCCGTGAGGAGTTCCAGGCCAACAAGCCCACAGACAACGGCGCCCCGGACGGCGCCGACAGTGAAGGCGAGGAGAAGGTCATCACGGAGATGGCAGAGGAGGAGGAGGAGGATTGCAAGCCGGAGCCGGGCGGCGGGCGGCGTGCGGAGCTGACCCCCTACGAGCTGGAGGGCCTTTGGAACCTGGTGGGCAAGCTGGAGGAGCTGCCGGCCAACAAGAAGTGCGTCCCTGAAGGGATCCAGGATGCTGCTGCCCTGCTGGAGGGCATGCGGGTGAGTGTCTCCACCTGGTGGTCCCCAACACCTCTGTTGTTATTTTACCAACATCCTGATCCATTGGATTGATAATAACAACCACTAGGCTGGAGTTCTTCAATGTCTTCTGTTTCTGCTCCTCCCAGGCAGTGCTGAGGCAGCACGCGGCCGACGAGGCCAAGCTCTCCTACACCGGGGAGCCTATCGTCAAGTGGCCTAAACGGGTGAGGAGCTGTCACTCCTGGGGTAAGACAGCCGGCCGTGCGTGGTATTCCAGATTGTAACTGTTCTCCTCTGACCTTCTTTTTCCAGCCGTCGTGGTACCGTTCTCCCACCCCTCCCCCACCCGTGGTCTACCGGCCCCGCGCGGGCCCCTCCCAGAAGCCCCCGACGCCCCGCCCCCTGAAGCCGGTCTCCTCCCTGTCGGTGCTGCGGCGCCGCCGGGTCCGCTGCAAGCGGTGCAACGGCTGCAGCAGGAAGGAGTGCGGCAGCTGCCAGTTCTGCCACGACATGAGGAAGTTCGGCGGCCCAGGACGCATGAAGAAGGGCTGCGTCATGAGGCAGTGCCTGGCGGTGAGGACCCCTGAATGGCTGATTCATAGTGGAGGAACACAGTAGTCCATGAGCTCTAGTCCAACAGCTCAATGTGCTCTAGTCAGCGTTCACGCTAGACTTTTTCTTGGGCGGACAAATGTCAGACACTATTCCAGAATATCGGACATTTGGGATATCTTCCGGACGTTATTCACTAATAATTAAATAATCACCAAAAGTCCACATTTAAACGACAAACGACACAAACTAAGTTGCTTCAATAAATGCCATTTATTAAATTAGCCTAGGCAAAAAAAACATAACGGCCATTCTCGGCAAAAATGGTAAACGGGTAAAAAATAATTAATTGGATAATTGAAATTCTTGCAGGTTACTTTCGGCGCAACTTCATGGCATGGAAGTGCTCCGCTGCTCGCGAAAAGTTGAAGTCTTTCAACCCCAGCCCAAGGCTCGTTATGCGCATCAGCCTCGTCACCTTTTCCTCAGCTAGGCGGTTTCTGATAGATGTTTTAATCCTGTTTTGGAGAGAAAAGGCTCGTTCCGCAGGAACACTGGACACGGGGATTGTACTGGTGATTTTGGCCAGCTTTGCCCAGTCGGGAAAGATTTGTGTGTTCACACCAAACGCAACGGGGCGACAAGATCCCATACAAAGTGAACGTAGAGACGCGTATCGGACGAATTTTTCGCGAGTGAAAACAGGCAACAAGTTTTCATTTGTCGCGCCACACTTTCGCCGTGCACAGGCGAGCGCGTTCACGAGGATTTGTGCCGCGACAAATTTGCTCGAGTTGAAATATTTCAACTTTGACGCGAATTTCGCGTGATGACAGCCTATCAGCGTTCAACAGTGTGGCCACTGAGTGACATGTGTATGCATGTGCGGGTGCACTGCGCGCGTTCATGAATGCACGTTCGTGTTTGTTACTGGTTTTCATATGCTACTGATTAATTCATACATAAATGTGAACTTCTTTCTTTTTTTTTCTCCGACATGTGGGCCGTTTACATTTTATTATACCGGCCATGCGTGCGTCCAATCGGCCAATGTCTGGCTATAGCCGGCTAACGTGAACGCTGGCTCTAGTTCATGTGCTCCATGAGTTCTAGTACATGAACTCTAGGCCATGAGTTCTAGTCCAGGTGATGTAGTCTGTGGGTTCTGCTGAAGCATAAGAGCAGCTTGCCTGACTCCTCTGATCTCTGTTTAGCCCGCCCTGCCCAACACAGCCCGCTGTGCTGTATGTGGTGAAGGGGAGCCGGAGGAGTCCAACCCCTCCACTCACACACTCATGGAGTGTTCCAACTGCGCTGAGATCAACCATCCCGAGTGCATGACGGTTTGTCTCTCAACACACTAATGTAGCTGTGTCCAGTTCTCAATACATTCCCAGGTGAACTGGAGTATCTCAACACACTAATGTAGCTGTGTCCAGAGCTCAATGCATTCCCAGCTGATGGACGGTTTGTTTCTACCAGGAGCCCGGCGAGGGGAGAGTTAACAAGGACCTGCCCAGCTGCTGGGAGTGTCCCAAGTGTTACCGTGGCAAAGGCTCCGGTTCAGAGGTGAAGCCGCCATATAATCAGACCATTGTTCCCAGTATGTCGGACCTGAACCCCTTGTTGACTCCCATCCTCTTTCTCCCGTCAGTCTTCAAGTGACGAGGACAGTGTGGCGTCGGTGGGCTCTGCCTCCTCGCGGCCATCCAAGCTGGCCCACCGGGAGGGCCATGGCCAGGGCCCGGCTCCACGGACAGCGCCCCCGCCCTCCCAGAGGCTGCTACTGCAGCACCAGCAGAGCCGCAAGAGAGCCAGCCCCCTGGAGCTGCGTCTGAAGAAGAGAGTGAGCGGGACACACCAACTCGGGCTGAATCAACGTATGTGTATCAGACACTGTGACCATGAACCACGGCTCCTCTTTTGATTTATCTTCTCTTGGTTTTTCTGTAGATAAAAATGGAGCGCCGAAAACTCTTGGCGGTGAGAGACCGGTTTTGTTTCATATAAATATCAGATCATATAACTAGTAGATTTCTTAGTATTTCACCTGCATAAGGCTCAGTCTCCCAGTGTGGCCGAGAGTGACTGTGGGGAGGTCGTCTGTGTTTCTCTCTCTCTCTGGTAGAAGCACTCTCTGGAGCGTTCGCCCGCGCGGCTGTCCTCCAGCTTGCTGCCCAGGATGCGGTCCCCGGCCAGCAGACTGTCCCGGAGCCGAGGCCGGGGGGCCCTGTGGGGGCGTGGCACGTCTTGCCGCATCTCCCACGCACCCCAACCCCCCACAACCACCTTCCAGCAGCAGCCCTCCCCCAGCTCGCCGGCAGAGCTGCGGGGGGAGCCGCGCAGGGGGAGAGGCCGGGGGGTGAGGTTGAGAGGAGGAGGTGCAGGGCGGGGGCGCTTAGGGGGTCGGAGTCACGGAGAGATGGATGAGAGCGACGACGACAGCACCACCAGCAGCAGCAGCAGTGGCAGTGAGGAAGAAGAGGAGGAAGAGGAGGGCAAGGAGAACCTGCCCGAGGCCAGAAGAGGAGGCAGGTCAGCCAAAGACGGAGGACTCGAGGACGTGGAAGAGGGGGACGAAGGGGAGGAGGAGATGGAGCAGGACAGCAAGGAGAGCCTGACCCTCACACTCCAGCGGCTGTCCAAGGCCAGGAGTGACCCCACCACCATCGTCCCCAAGCTAGAGGCGGCTGTCGCCCGCCGCTCTACCGTATCCAACGCGTACAAGGCGGCCCGGGCGCTGGCCCGGGCGCTGATCCGGCCCCCCATCAGAACCTCCAGCACCCGGGGGGAGCAGCAGCTGGCGGACAGACACACCGCGCTGCCTCCCCTGCGGGGCGGTCCCACACACAAACCCCGGGTAGGACACCCGGACGGCTCCAAGCGGCCCTGCCCGGGGCGGCCTGACAGACCCAGCAACGGGGCCTCTTCCTCCTCCTCGTGTTCCTCCTCCTCACAGGCCACACCCCGCCTGCCTCTGGCCGCCCTCCAGGGGGGGGCGGAGGTTGACCGGGATCCCGGGATGGGGGCCCCCGCCTGCGAGAGGGAGGTCTGGGTGTCGGTGTTCAGCTACCTGAGCCGGGCCGACCTGTGTGTCTGCATGGCGGTCTGCAAGAGCTGGCATAAATGGTACGGCTCTCGGGACCACCCGTCAAGCTTACATGAGGTTAAATACTAATCGAAATTATATATTTATATATATATATAGAGACTGACACTCGTGCGTTTGTCATCAGGTGTCTAGACAAGCGGTTGTGGTCGAGGATCGACTTGAGCATCAAGCGCACCATCACCCCCCAGGCGCTGACGGGCATCATCAAACGGCAGCCCCTCATCCTGGACCTCTCCTGGACCAACATCTCTAAGAAGCAGCTGGGCTGGCTCATCGGCCGGCTGCCTGGTGAGACCTGCAGTCCAGGGCCTCGGACTCCGGTATCAGACCGGGCTCGTTGTAGTGCTGACCTCCAGCCCAAGGGACCTTGTTAAGGGCCCGGGTTAAGAACACCTGCTGAGAGATGCTCTCACTCAATTCTTTCATTTAGACTAAAATCAGAAATAAATAACGATAATGGAAGGATTTTCTCTGGCCAAATTATTGACCTGGTCATTCCTCGGACTCTAATCGTACCATCAAAATCTATAATCGGAACATCTCTAAAATACATATGCATCGCCTACCTAGTACATTTTCATTGCTACATATGGGAGTTATACGGGACAGTTATGTGCCTGTCTGTAACGTGACCTCTTTATTCCAGGGCTGAAGGACCTGATGCTCTCGGGCTGCAGCTGGTCGTCCATCTCAGCCCTCAGCTCCTCAAGCTGCCCACTCCTCCGCTCGCTGGACCTGCGGTTTGCAGACGGGGTCAAGGACTCTCAGATCAGGGACCTGGTCACTCCTCCAGGTGAGCATTCTTCTATATTTTATATAATGTTCTCTGGGCTGAGACGCATAGTGTAGAGATCCCCCCCCGGCCCTCTCTCCCCCTCCAGGCTGTGATAACCGCAGCCAGCTGCGCAGCATGCAGTGGTTCCGTCTGTCGGGGCTGGAGATCAGCGACTCCACGCTGCGGCTGGTGATCCGCCACATGCCCCAGCTGACCCGCCTGGACCTGTCCAGCTGCGCCTGCCTCACCGACAACTCCATCAACCTGCTGACGGCTGTGGGCTCGTCCACACGCAACACGCTCACCGACATCAACCTGGCAGGTGAGGAGGAGGGGCTTGGAGAGGGGCCCAAGAGCACACCTGAGCAGAAAGCCGGTTGATCCTAAGGAAGGAGGAGGACGGGCTAAGAGAGAGCCTTCAGGGCACACACCTGAGCGAGGAGGAGGGGGAGCTCAGCGGGAGCTTTCAGGGCACACACCTGAGCGAGGAGGTTGAGCTTAGAGGGAGCCTTCAGGGCACACACCTGAGCGAGGAGGAGGGGGAGCTTTCAGGGCACACACCTGAGCGAGGAGGGGGCCACTCGCACTAGGGCCGCGCCCCGTGCCCGAGCTCATTTGCATACTAAAGTCTAGAACGTTTGGCTAGTGTGACCACGCCATCCGTATTCCAGCACGGAACAGCCCCTTGGCCACGGCACACTTGAGAGGTGTGCCGTGGCCAAAGAAAGTACAGATGCTAATGAGATGACACGCGCACACGTGCGGATACGCAACGTGAGCTGGATGACGTAGTCCTTGCGCGACCCTTCTTTCTTTATAGGTCCATGCCCTTCTTCCCCACAACAATCATTTTAAAAATTGGCGGCAAGCGGTTCACGAGTGGGCCGACGACAGCATTCACGTTGTTGTTCTCCATTGTTGTTATGCCGGCGAGGACGCTTGGTGATGACGTATGCATCTTATTACGACGTGATGACGTATGTATGAAGGAGCAATCATGCCCAGGCCACGGCCTTTGGGAGCAGTGTGACCATGGGCCAGCGGGGGGAGTGGGGAGGGGGAGAATCGTGCTGCAGGAAGATTAACTTGTGTATGTATGTATGTATGCATGCATGCACGCACGAGTTGGCTCATGAGGAAGGAGATGAAGGCACACGTGTGATTAGAAATATTGTACAATTTATTCAGAGTGACGGAATCTGAAAAAATTTGTGTACAAAGATGGATAGTAGGTGAAAAATGAACAATACACAGTGTGTCACTGTGACTCACTGTTACACTGTAACAAAGCAGTGGAAGAAGGGTTGCAACCAAATCTATTAGGGTGACGCCAAAGGAGAAAGTCAGTAGATCATTTGTTCAACCCAGTCGGGACAACGACGACACAACTTCCCAGACTGAGGAGTTTCACCTCAGTCTGGGAAAACGGCGCAGAAAAACGGTGCAGAACTAGTTTGAACCAAACAATACGTGCAGACAGTGAGGAGGGAACCGACCAGTTGGGTTTCTTTAATTTCAACAGACTTTCTACACCACTGATCTTCTTAGGCGTGCTGAGGCCCGTCAGTATTAGTGCATTGAATAACACACTAATAGTGAACTTTTATTTATTTTTAATTTATAGTAAATGTAACAGAAGCTTTATGTTGGTGGCTTAACATTATTTGGGTAGTAGCTAAAAACGGACTGTTCTCTTCAATATTTCCAATCTGTTTTAATGGCCGCTGTGTGCCTCCTCTTCAGGCTGCAACCGGCTGACGGACACGTGTCTGAAGTACCTGCGCCGGCTCTCCTGCATTTCCCTGCTGGACCTACGGGGCTGCAGAGGGGTGTCCCGCAAAGCTTGTGAGGCCTTCATCTCCGAGCTGTCGGTCAACACCCTGTACTGCCTGTCGGATGAGAAGCTCATCCAGAGGATCTCCTAGAGCAGGAGAGGAGGTGTGCAGCTGGCACCTCGCTCAGGACACCGCAGGGGGATACTTCCCAATAGGGACAGACTTCCCAGTAGGGACAGACGCTTGCACTTGTACGTCATAATGGTTGGGCCAACCATGAGGAACTGGGAGCACTTATTGAACTGGTGGGGTGGGGTTGAGCTTCTGGACTAGGACAACATTAGTTCATTGCGATGTTGTGTACATTTCTTTTTTCATGTACTGACAAACAGACTCAGGAGTTTTTTGGAATTTGGGAAACTACTATACTAAGTGTGCGTCAAAGTGGGAATATAAATATATATATATATATATATATATATATATATATATATGGATCCCCTAAAACCCTTTTTCTTTTACAAAGCTGTTCCCAACTTTCATTATCTATGTTCACAGCAATTGTAGATTTTCCAGCTGTGATCTATTTTTTATTCGTTATCTTGGTACTACTGGTTGTATGGTATGCTGTTGGCAGAAGGACCCAAACATTTTGTTCTATTTTGGTTCGTATGCACCCAGGAAAAGGTTTCATGTTTGGTAGTTTATTTTAGTCTTATTTTCAACCATCTATTGTAGACTAAAATATTTTAGTTCTGACACACTCCCTCTTTTCAAAAGGACGAATAATTTTATTATTAAGTAAAGTATCTGGCACTTTTAAAGTGTGGTATATTAGTCTTAAGTTTACCTGTCTATTTATAACAAGTTCCTACATGGGTACAGCTTCCCCTCGGTGTAGATGCATCTGTACACAGAGAAGATGGGGACTCACTGTGCTACTGTGTTGTCGCTTAAGAAGGGTACCAGGACTGTCTCAAACACACACAGCCACACAGTGTGGATGGGTATACAGTATAAATGGGCAGGTTCTAACCAAAAAGCAGAGTGAAGGGTGGATGTGAGTGCGTCTCAAATAGCCGTTACAATTCAGGTGCTATTCTTCCCAGACTCCTTTTTTGTTTTGTACAGCGGTAAGATTTAGAGCAAAATGTTAATATTCTAGACGTGATTCCCAGCCCATTTTGATACCGATATTTTGTTTGATTAAGTCAATGTGAGTAACTACTTTCCACAAATGTGTTGAATTCAGTGTACAAACATCCGCTTCTTTTGAATCTATTTTTCTTTTGTTCAGTGGCTATAAAGGGTGTTTTCTGTGAGCCCCGTTCTTGCCAAACTGCTTAAAGAATATAAATATATAAATATATACTTTTGTGTAAATGTGTTTCTCTATTAGATTCTGAGAAACGATATCCTGTAGCATTAATTATTTTCAAAAGCTTTTTCCACTTTATGTTAATGTTGTGTTATTTTTCAAGAAAAATAAAGGGTAACTAGGTCAAGTGAAATTCAGTGTTGAACTTATTTGAAGTCCACTTTATCCATAATCACTTTATCCATAATGTTTACCCTGTTATTCCTGCCACCCCTTTACCCTCTTCTGTGGATCCCATACCCCACCCTGGCTACTCTGTGGAGCCACTATCCCACCCTGGTTGCTCTATAGAGCCTCTACCCCACCCTGTCGTCTCTATAGAGCCACTGCCCCACCCTGTCTGCTCTATAGAGCCTCTACCTCACCCTGTCTGCTCTGTGGAGCCACTACCCTGTCTACTCAATAGGGCCACTACCCCACCCTGGCTGCTCTGTGGAGCCACTACCCCACCCTGGCTGCTCTGTGGAGCCACTATCCCACCCTGGCTGCTCTGTGGAGCCACTATCCCACCCTGGCTGCTCTGTGGAGGCACTACCCCACCCTGGCTGCTCTGTGGAGCCACTACCCCACCCTGGCTGCTCCCCTAACCTGGAAACGGAGCCACACACATTATGGGGAAATAAATAATACCATGTCGCTATAACTTGCATCCCAACTACTTCCTGGGCTTTCAGGAGGAATATTTGCCGATGTCTGGCAGAACAGCTGTGGACCAATCGGAGGGTTTCGGGTCCTCCTCTGCTGCAGCTGTCATCAACAACATCGGATGCTCTCCACTCCAGTGACCTGGATGTGATATCACCATCAGGCCGAATCTTCTGTATTGTTGACAGCTCAACAATATGACATAAACCGAAGATGACTGTCAACGAGGAGACTGTCTGGGTTAGAAACGAGGCATATGTCAGTTTTTAAAAAAATAAATAAAAGCCAACTATGTCCTGCACAATAGACAGCTTTGACCGGGCACATTGTCGGCTGTAGCTGGTTGTAGTGGAGGCGGATCCCAGGTGCGGAGAGCAGATCGATGTTATCGGCTCGGTGGCCGTCGTTAGCTCCTAGCTAGCTGTCAGATATCAACGAGTGACTAACCATGTTTTGAAGAATGGCACTATTTCGAACGTATTAACGTTACCGCATGTGAAGTCGTTTTTGACATAACCAGACTAATAGCTGCTAACCATCCCTGCGGTGTTATCAGGGAGGCTAACTCCTCAGTTCAGCCCAAAAGGACGGGCTTCTCCTAACATCCAGTTCTTCTGTTTCGGGAAGTGGTTCCTTCGACATCTTTGTGAGGATCCAGCGGACACAGCGATGGCCCTAGAGGCGTTCCCTCTCCATCTCCTGGTCTGGAACAACCAGTATCTGGAACTGGACCGAGAACTTCAGAAAAATGAGGTCCATTTCAATGGCATTTGCATTACATTGTTGCAGTGTTTCTTACTCCTGGATGAACCACCTGGTCAAAGTGCCCCTGAGGTGTCTGACTGCATTAAGTGAAGGACTCTTGGTTGGTTCTTTCTTCTGCAGAAGGATGTGGAGCGCTTGGATCCTCGAGGGCGCACCCCGCTGGAGCTGGCAGTGTGTCTGGGCCACCTCGAGTCAGCCCGGGTCCTGCTGAGGTACACTGCCGACCCCACACACTGCAACGCACAAAGCTGGACCAGTGAGTACCTGCCGGTTCCTGCCTTCTATCTCCTATCATGGTCTGGTCCATTGTATTACAAACCCTGCTAATTTTCTACTGAAACTTGTTTCAGTTCTGCAGGAGGCTGTGAGCACCGGCGACCCAGAGCTGGTTCAGTTGGTTCTTCAGTACAGAGACTTCAAACGGGCCACAGAGAGACTGGCCGGCATCCCGGAGCTGCTCAGCAAACTGAGACAGGTACGACTCAGAGGAGAGGTCAGCATTAACCATGAGGGAGATGGAGAACTGCAGGTTTGTATATGTGTATTTGTATGTGTACGTGTGGTTTGTCATATTTTCAGTCCAGTAATCAAAATGAACTGCATAGCATGTGCCTAAATTATGTTTATATCTTTTTTCCTTTGCAATCGTGTACAGGCCCGGGACTTCTATGTGGAGATGAAGTGGGAGTTCACCAGTTGGGGTGAGGCCATTCTTCCTCCTCTAGTTGTAGTATATCATAGGGTAATATAGTATCAGTGGGTATATCAGAGGGTTTCTTCCAAATGATAATCCCTTTTTTGTGTATCCTTCTGTCAATACAAATTAATTGGCAATTTCAATCCTTGGTTGTTTCAACTGCACTTCTGGCCCCTCCACAATCCCATATCTATTGCACTCTCTTAATCCATACCTTCTTCTTCATGACTCCTGATAACCTCATCTTGCTGTCTCCTCTCTGTCTCCCTCCTCTCTCCACCCTGTCTCCCTCCCCTCCCCACCTGTGTCCCTCTCAGTGCCTCTGGTGTCCAAGGTGTGTCCCAGCGACGTGTACCGCGTGTGGAAGAGCGGCTCGTGTCTGCGCGTTGACACCACCCTGCTGGGCTTCGAGCACATGACATGGCTCAAAGGCCGCAGAAGCTACATCTTCAAGGGCGGAGGTACGGCTCTGGGCCAGGAGAACCTCTGGGAATCAGAGCATCTGGGTACATACCTCTCAGAAGGAGACGGTTCGGTCTGCTGTCTGCGGAGCTTGTCGTGGCTTCATTTGAACAGTTCTCGGTTATTCAACTGGTGTTCTTAATTTAACGAGTGAAGTGTATTTAATGAGAGCCCTCAGTGGTCTGCCTCTCTACTCCCATCTAGTGGAAAATCGGAATGGAAGCAACACTCCAATGTTCCTCGTCAATGTTCAAACTGAGGGGTGTCCAATAAGACAAGATTCCAAAGTCTGTATAATTTTGTAATATTACGGCGTGTGTTGAGGCATACAACATATTTCCAATGCACTATTCCTCCTATACTTTAGTAATTTAGGGAAATATATTCCCAATGCATTTATCCAACAATACCAAGGCCATCTTATCCTCCAGATGTGCCTGATAAGGCTCTCAGACAGTCCGTACTCTAATGCCTCTGCCCGGTGTGTCCGCAGATGACGGGGCGGTGGTGATGGAGGTGGACCACGAGAAGCAGGTGGTGTACACGGAGCCGCTGGTGCTGTCCCCGCGAGACGCGCCCTCCCTGCTAGCCGCCATGCAGCCGTCGCAGGAGAACACGGCGCAGAGGCTGACCGCCCCTATCGTCTCCACGCACCTCAACACCCGCAACGTGGCTTTCGAGAGGTCAGGCCCCCCACGGGGAACGGCCGGAATACACTGTTCAGTTTGTTTAATAGCTCTTCTCTTACAGTGCTTATATAGGTAGATGGATAGACAGACAGACATACAGACATATATCTGGCTGTTACACACGACGATTCAACTATTAAACATGACTAAAAGGGTCTAACATTGGAGATCACCACTCATATATAAACAGGTATGTATATTATATTTATTACACGGCTCTTCTCAATGTTGTGGAATGCTCCGTTCACTTGCATGGGCCTTCACAACTTCCGGCAGTTAATTATTTTTGGATAATTCACAGTTGCTAAGCATATAATGACCACTGTCAAGAAAAGTGGATTTTTTGCCTCTGGTTCACGACGTCAACGTCTTTGGCGAACCATTTTTTCTGCTGATCAACACTACGAATTATAATTGTAAAAATACCCAGCATGTATATGCTGGGTTCGCTGCTCATTGATTGAAGGACATATTGAGTACAGAATTTGATATTGGTTATCATGAGGCTGGGTCCTGACCTTTTTCTGTCCTCCAGGAACAAGTCGGGGATCTGGGGCTGGCGCTCAGAGAAGAGCGAGGTGGTCAGCGGCTACGAGGCCAAGGTGAGCAGCCCTCTGGTCCCTGGGACACACTGAGGCCCATAGCTCCATGCTGAGAGCCCCAGCTCTGAGCTGAGGGCCCCAGCTCTGAGCTGAGAGCCCCAGCTCTGAGCTGAGGGCCCCAGCTCTGAGCTGAGGGCCCCCAGCTCCGCGCTGAGGCCCCCAGCTCCGCGCTGAGGCCCACAGCTCCGCGCTGAGGCCCACAGCTCCGCGCTGAGGCCCACAGCTCCGCGCTGAGGCCCACAGCTCCGCGCTGAGGCCCACAGCTCCGCGCTGAGGCCCACAGCTCCGCGCTGAGGTCCACAGCTCTACGCTGAGGCCCCCAGCTCCACATAGAGACCCGCAGCTCTGAGGACGGCTCCAACCCCCCCGTCCCCGTCCCTGTTACCATGGTCCCCGGTCACGCCCCTGCCCTCTGCCTGCAGGTGTACAGTGCCACCAACGTGGAGCTGGTGACACGCTCGCGGACGGAGCACCTGTCTGACCAGGACAAGTCCAAGAGTAAAGGTACACACACACACCAGTGGAGGCTTCTCCAGTGAGGAGAAGGAGGAAGATCCTCCTTAACATTTTTGAGAATAAAAAATGTAGATTGTTCAGACTACATTAATGAATTAATGCCCTTAAATAGGACTACTTTAATGCCTTTGTATATGTTATGTTCGTTTCCCTGGATAAAGGAACATTAGCACCCTCTATCGCCTATTGACAATTACTTCAGGGAGGACGTTCCTCCCTCAGTCTCCATTGACTCCCATTCATTTCCCCGAAAGTGTTGGCGGCCGGTGAATAACATGGGGTTCAATGGGAGAGAGGAGGAAAGTCCTCCTCTGAGTGGGTGTGACTAGCTAAGGGATCTGGATCTCGCCTACGTCTATTCACGAATAGGCTGAAGCCCTGGTTGCGCTATGAACGAATAAGCAGGAGTCCTGGCTGTGGAGCAGCCCGGAGGGAGGGGTTATCCCCTCAGGTCTATGGTACGAGAACCAACAAACCCGCTCAGTCGAATGCCTCGTTTCCACCGAGCGGTTCGCTCCTGTTGGTTGAGGTACAGTGCGGCTCTGTTCGCTTATATTGACGTTTCCGTAGCCCTCGGCCGGTGGGAGGGGTTGCGTAGCCAGCGAGGAGGGTTGATCTATAAATGAAGTCCCTCAATCTTAATTGGCTTAACACCATGACCAACATTCTGAAACATCCATTAACATCCACATTTGCCTCAAACAATGTAGGCTTACAGCCCATGTGAACAGTTGTGAAATAATGTTCTTATTCTTTCAATTGTTTGTTACTCTGACCGTTCTTTTTGATATTGTGGAAAGGATGTTAGTGAATGATTCAGAGCATGATGCATTTTAAATGCCGTCACTTTTGGTATTGTGTCTTTATTTTTTCTTAAAACAATTGTAGCTGAAAGTAAACAGCCAAATAACAACCAATAGCTTGAGTCATTGAGAGCAAAAACGGGCCCAATGATAGTCCTTGACTAATTAATTTAGTTTTACAAATCAAGAGTAGGCCTGATTTGACTAATTGGCTTCGCATCCTTTCCTTCTGCCATTGTAGTCCAATACATGCCGCCCACCAGCTTTCAAAGGACTTCCACTGGTGGATTTGTGTCAATTCACATAATTATCCCATCCTGCTATTTTATAGTTCAGCAAAACACCCTGAAACATCTTGTGTCACATAGTTATGCCACAATAGGCTACTATTGGTGCAAGCAAGCCAATGGCAGCCAAGCACGCAGTCCTTCCTCCCTCACTTTAAAAACTGACACACACACACACACACACACACACACACACACACACACACACACACACACACACACACACACACACACACACACACACACACACACACACACAGTGTTGTAGTGTTGTTCTTTGCTCCCAGGGTCCAAGACCCCCCTGCAGTCCTTCCTGGGGATCGCTGAACAGCACACAGCGCACAACGGGGTAAGGACCCGCACCACCGCTACACAACGCTACACTACCGCTAAGCAACACTGAGCCTGTACATACACTGTGTCCCCGTCACCGCTACACAACACTGAGCCTGGACACACACTGTGTCCCTACCACCGCTACGCACCACTGAGCCTGGACACACACTGTGTTCCCACCACCCCTACACAACACTGAGCCTGTACACACACTGTGTTTGTGCGAGGCACGTGAATAAATTGTGGTGTGTGTGTGTGTATGTCTGTGTGTCTCCTTCAGGGTAACGTGTCGCAGTGTGCCAGCCCCCACAACCCTACGGCCATCTCGGCGGAGGAGTACTTCGACTCAGAGTTCGCCCTGAACGGCCGCGACATCGGCCGCCCCGTGGAGCTCACCAGCAAAGTCCAGAGGTACGCTGTCTGTCGCCATGGCAACGCAGTTTAGTGGTACCCCTGTCTGTTGGCATGGCAACGCAGAAGGACCCGGACTGCCCCCCCCCCCCAGGTTCAAGGTAATAACCCCCCCCAAGGTTCAAGGCAATAACCCCCCCCCCCCCCCCAGGTTCAAGGCAATAACCCGGTCTCCCCACCCCAGGTTCAAGGCAATAACCCGGTCTCCCCCAGGTTCAAGGCAATGCCCCCCCCCCCAGGTTCAAGGCAATAACCCGGTCTCCCCCTCCCAGGTTCAAGGCAATAACCCCCCCAAGGTTCAAGGCCACCCTGTGTGATAAACCCGGTCTCCCCATCCCCCCCAGGTTCAAGGCCACCCTGTGGCTGAGCGAGGCCCACCCCCTGTCGCTGGCCGAGCAGGTGACGCCCATCATCGACCTCATGGCCATCTCCAATGCCCACTTCGCCAAGCTGAGGGACTTCATCACCCTGAGGCTACCCCCCGGCTTCCCCGTCAAGATTGGTGTGTGTGTTTGGGTTTGGGTTTGGTGGTTGGGGGTCTCTCCACTGAGGCCCTATGTGTGTGTTTGTAGTGGTTGAGGTGGTTCAGAGGAGACCCCCGTGTTGTGGTAGTGGGGGGTTGTGTCTGTGGTGGTAGTAGTGGTTGAGGTGGTTCTTCGGTGTGCTCCTCAGAGATCCCGCTGTTCCATGTGCTCAACGCCCGGGTGACATTCAGTAACCTCTGCGGCTGCGACGAGCCGGTCCACAACATCACGGTGACCCCCCCCGAGGAGGGGGCAGCCGAGGCCGGTGAGCGCTCACTCGCTCGCTCACTCACTCACTCAATCACTCAATCTTGATGGGTCTGGTGTTTGACCTCCCATATCCTCTTTACACCTATTTATACACAATTACACATACTATTAAAATAGATAAAGTCATCATCATGATGGTGATGGTTCATGTCTCCTGCTGTCCTCCGTTGGGCCCAGGGGAGCCCGACGGGGGGGTCAGCTGTGAGGTGGACCCGTCGGTGTTCGAGCCCCCGGCCGACTACGCCACACTGGGCCCCGGCCGCAGCGAGCCCATGCGCGACGACGACGACAACCTGCTGCAGTTCGCCATTCAGCAGAGCCTCCTGGACGCCGGCACGGAGAGCGACCAGGTACCCCCCTGATTACCCCCCATAACACCAGGTCAGACCCCCCTGATGAGACCATCCAGAAGAGCCTCCTGGACGCCGGTACGGAGAGCGACCAGATCCCCCCTATGACCCCCTAAAGACCTCCCCATGACCCCCCCATGACCCCTAATGACACCAGACCCCCTGAACCCCCTAATGAAACCAGGTCTGACCCCCCTAATGATACCAGGTCTGAAACCCCTAATGACACCAGGTCTGAACCCCCTAATGACACCAGGTCTGACCCCCCTAATGAAACCAGGTCTGACCCCCTAATGAAACCAGGTCTGAACCCCCTAATGAAACCAGGTCTGAACCCCCTAATGACACCAGGTCTGACCCCCTAACGAAGCCAGGTCTGAACCCCCTAATGAAACCAGGTCCGACCCCCTAATGAAACTAGGACTGAACCCCCTAATGAAACCAGGTCTGAACCCCCTAATGAAACAAGGTCTGACCCCCTAATGAAACCAGATCTGACCCCCCCTAATGAAACCAGGTCTGAGCTCGGGGTCTCAGTTATGATGAACATAGTTAAAGCCCCGCTATCCATCTTGGTGAATTAGTATTGCATTGAACTTCTGCAACTGCAGTGTGTGTTGATGTGTTTTGCCCTGACCAGTGATTCAAAGGTTCATGTGAGCATCAGCTTTCCCCTCCTAAACTGTCCTGCCTACTAAAGTGTGTGTGTGTGTGTGTGTGTGTGTGTGTGTGTGTGTGTGTGTGTGTGTGTGTGTGTGTGTGTGTGTGTGTGTGTGTGTGTGTGTGTGTGTGTGTGTGTGTGTGTGTGTGTGTGTGTGTGTGTGTCCTCTCCAGGTGACCATCTGGGAGGCCTTGACCAACACCCGCCCGGTGCCCCCATCTCCCCTTTATGAGGATGACTGTCAGCTGGAGAGGTACTGTACTGTTTCTGAAAGGAGAGAAAAGTAGCTCTAAAGGCCAGTTCAGACCAAAGATTTGCGACGCAACTGCTTGCAACTTACAACTCCTTGCGACTCCTTGTGAGGAGACGGGCTGAGATGTTCTAAAAACTGGGCAGTTCACACTGCTGCACCGGGGGGCGACGTCAACTGGTTTCCCTAGCAACTGTGAACGCTCTGGCACAGCCGAGAGCCGCAACAGCGTCACGCTAAAAAGTAGCCTAACTGCGATTTGTTTTGTATTACTGTAGGCGTTTTTACACTGCCAAGTATGCCGTCTTATGTACTCCCTTTTCGCGGCACAGTCGGCGCGTTTACACTGCCCGAGGTAAATTGCCTGGGGGGGGGGGGGGGGGGCCTTCTCCAGTGAACCAAGAAAGCCTGTGCCGTGACGAACGGGGATTTTAGCCCCTCGGTTTTATAGCCTACAGGAAACTTGAGATAAGACAGTGAAATCGCGGGGCGTGCCAAGCCGCGGCCGATCCAGCTTGGCAATGTGAAAAAAGGCCTAATTAAAAGGAGAAGACGGCGAGTTAGAAAGCCGAGAATATGGAGCCGCAGTTGGGTAGGCCTACTTCAGCGGCAGAAACAGGGTGCCTACGCCAATCTTTGTAGAGAGCCTTCTATGGGCAAAAAATATTTTTATTGATCCCCTTTGAGAATGTGTGTGTGTAAAGGGGTGGCTCTGGGCTATATTCTGGCCTTTCTCCTTTGTAAAGCGCATTGTATTGCTTTTGGGCAGATACTGCGCCCATTCCTTGATTCGCCCTAGCACAGTACTCCAAACAATTAATTTTGTTCCAATTGAGTTTAAATCCAACTCTAACGAATAAATGGTCCGGTTTTAAGTTTCATAGAATATTCATACATTCCCAGGGCATGTTAAATTAGTGCATGCCCCGCCATTAATTACACACTTGTAAAATGTAGCTGTCAATTGATGGAATGGGGTATTTCATACATCATCACAACCAAAATTTGGAATTAATCAAAGAAATTTCAGAAATAATACTGAAATGGCTATTTCTTTTTGCTACTACATTTGAACGAAATATTTATGATCCCCCAATGTTGACCTGAAGTTGATTGGTAGACTGTCGGAATGGCAGTAGGCCTACTAAAAGGTGTCGGAATGGGGGCATGTTGGAATGGCTGCATATAACCATAACAACGGTTATAGCTAACGTGTACTGTGGACAGTACGGGACCGGGACGGAGTAAAGGGCTTTTTATGGTTCCACGTTCCCGCAACGCAAGAGGTTTATGCCCTGTTTACACCTACCCGATAGTGGGCCCTCAACACACAAAAGACCCTCGAGAACCCTAGACAAATAACGATTGTGAGTGACCAGATTGTGTTAAGGAAGACCCTCAATCTGCCACTTGGGTATAAATAGGGGGTGATGGATGGATGTCCTACTTTTATAATTACAGGGTACTTCGCCCATTTAGAACCGGCGTTCTATTATTATAAAATCGCTATTGTAATATAAATAAATATCTAAATAAATATCAGTCTAAACCAGTCTCCCCTTTTCCTTCTCCCGAAATGACGCCAAATGACGCCAAACACGTAATTTGACGTGTTTGGCGTCATTCAAAATGACGTCAAATGACGCCAAACGCACTTCGGGTGTCTTCCCTGGCATAAATCGTTATGTTATCGTTATAACATCGGGTATGTGTAAATGCTACCCCGATAAATTGACCCGATCATAATTTTTTAGCCCGATGTCACCCGAATCACCCCGACTTCCACATCGGTGGTCCATCGGCCATTAGCAGCCATTAGCGGGATGGTGTAAACGGGGCATTACGGACCGCTTACGTCCTTACGGACCCTCCTTGCGTCAAAAGCATTGGCCGGATGTGTGCCTCCCAATCATCGTAACCTTCCATCGAGGTGACGCAGCAGCAAGGGCTGTGATTTGCCCGCTAACTAAAACCCGACGTAGAACCATAAACGTTCACAACTGCTTTGGAGCGTCTGCGTGATCATTGCGTTGCGGGAACATGGGACCATAAAAAAGTCTTAAGGCTGTGACATACAAGTTGTTCTGTGCTGTGTCCTGATTGGCTGAAGAGAAATAGCTACGTTGTTGCGTCTTAAAACTGGACCAGGCGATTTGACATGTTCAATCTCTGCTCTGGCGACTCCTTGCGACTCCTTGCAACGGCATCAGCCGCGCTGCAACGACCAGTTCACATTGCTGAAACTTTTCCCCTGCGACGTTTCAAAACAGTCTCGTTGCAAGTCGTTGCGAGGCAAATCTTTGGTCTGAACTGGGCTTAATGCAGTAAACGGTGGTTTACCTAATGGTGGTATACGCAGTGTTTGTATTCTTTGGCGTAACTTTCTAACTTTGGCGTTCACAGAGGTTAGCTCCTACTCCTTGACTTGCGCAAGTGTTTTGGAGTTTGCGCAACCAAACCCGTGCAAGGAAAGTTCACATTTATGTAGCTGAGATAACTATGGCCTTGTTAGACAGGCAGGATCAACCACTGTTCATGGACTTCTAATGAGGCCGTTCATTAGCCATGAAGCCTCCGCTTAATTCACCGCAGTCAATTCTCTATTGGATAAAGATAATTTGTCACTTGGAAAGTGCTGTTGCCTATTTGGGTATTTTGTACTAATAATAATAATAATAATAATAATAATAATAATGGATTGAATTTATATAGGGCTTTTCTAGACACTCAAAGACACTCGACAGTGAAGGGGGGACCTCACGAACCACCCACTTGGGTGATGCACGGCAGCCAATCTGCGCCAGAACGCTCACCACACAACATCTTGAGGCGGAGAGTGAGTGACTGACTCATTAATGAGTCAGTCAATTATATAGGAGGATGATTAGTGGGCCAGATTGAATGAGCCTGGTGGTAATGGAGCTGTTTCTCTTTATTTCTGTAACCAGTCCAATATGAAGCTAATTGGTGTGAATGCTGAAAGAAACAAACATTAAAACGTTCAGCTCCGTTAGTACTATTGTACTATTCTTTTCTGTATTCATATAATTCATAATTCCAAGGATATTCAAGGTTTTTCACCCAAAATTCCCCCATTCATTCCCATTGGAAAATTCAAAAAACGCTGATTCATGCTTCATCCTCTTCAACACATCATAACTTGGTCAAATTTCACCCGTTTACCATCGTTCAAACAATTAAACAGATCTATGTGGTGATTAACATAATTTACAGACGGAGGCGCGGTTGGCTATCAGTGACGTCGCAGACGAAACTGTGCGCTATCACCACGTCGTGTCGGCGCTGGTGAGATCCACTGCGAACCGGGCGGCGAGTTTCATAGTAAATCCCCCGAACCAGGGCAAATACAGAGACCTCAAAGCCTTCCTGTTGAAGACTTTTGAGCTGTCCCAGTCAGAGCGGGCCAAACGGTTGTTGACTATTCGAGGCCTCGGGGACAGCAAACCCTCCGAGCATATGGAGATGATGCTCAACCTGCTGGGTACGGAGGAGCCTAACTTCCTCTTCATGAAGCTGTTCCTCCAACACATGCCACCACAGGTCCGGACGGCGCTCACGGGCAAAAGGATTACCGACCCACGCACGTTGGCAGAAGAAGTCGACCGATATTTCCTGGATACTCAGAGTTTCGTACCCGAGGTGCTAGCCCAAACAAGCAGTGTCAACCACCGGACAATGACAGGCTAGCCAACAGAACTCCGGTAGCCGCCGAAGGCCGCGCCAGCACAGGAATTTGCACATGCGTTTCGGCACAAAAGCAAAGAGGTGCCGGTCCCCCTGCAACTTCAAACCAACGTTAAACGCCAAGGCTTGCGCTCATTAGTGGCCGTGAGTGCAGCCACGTCAACCCGGCTATTGTCCATCAGGGACACACTCTCCGGACGCAAGTTTCTTTTTGACACCGACGCGTCCTGCCGGCTACAGTGGAGGACACCGCGCCTGGCGGCCACGGCCCGCAGTTGAAGTTCGCTAACCACACCCCCATCCGACCGTATGGCACAAATGCCGCTTTTCCACTGCATGGTACCAGCTCGACACGACTCGACTCGACTCAGCTCGCATTTTTTGCGTTTCCACCGCAAAAACATGGTATCTGGTACCTGAAGTGGCTGCTTTTTCTAGTACCGCCTCGCTCTAGGTTCCAAGCGGCTGAGCCGATGCTCAAAGGTGACGTCGGCAGACGGCTGGCCACTGATTGGCCAGAGAGTGTGACGAAGTCACGAGAGCGACATGGCAACCATGCTGGTAACAGCCATAGCAGCGCCGCGGCCAACATATTCCACTTCTTCAACTTCTTCAACATGCCAGCTAATAATATTAATGTTATCGATGTCCTCCATTGATGTTATGTGGGTTCTCTCCATGTGTGGGTTGCGTAGGTGTTGTTTGCGTCGCGTACAAAAATACGTCACGGCCCTTTCGCGCAGCCGACCCCGCCCACGTCCAGGAGGTACTATTTGCGGTGGAAAACGACCCGTGCTGCTGGCGTGTCGAGTCGTGTCGAGTCGTGTTGAGTCGAGTCGAGTCGAGCTACATGTGCAGTGGAAAAGCGGCAAAAGACTGCAGACCTGTGCTTTGGAGACCAGCGATTCAAGTGGGATTTCGTCACGGCCAACATCTCTTTTCCCCTCCTCGGCGCAGATTTCCTTTGTGCGCACTATCTGCTGGTGGGCGTCATAAACAACCGCCTGGTGGACGCACAGACGTTTTCCTCGTTTCCATGCGCCCGTGGTGAGGCAGCATACAATCCACATTGTTCATTGGCGACCTTGTGGAGATTACCGCTGCCTGAACGACGGTACCACACCCGACCTACTCAATCCCGCACATCCAGGCATAATGCCCCGATCGCCATCACCACCGACGCGTCTGACTACGCCGTCGGCGCGGTGCACGAACAATGGGTCGATGGTGCCTGGCAGCCGCTCGCCTTTTTCTGTCGCCAGTTGACCCCCAGGGAGCGCAAATACAGTGCGTTCGACAGGGAACTCCTTGGACTCCGGCTGGCGATCCGCCACTTCCTTTCCTCCTGGAGGCCGAGAGTTTGCGGCTTTCGTGGACCACAAGCCACTAACATTTTGCATGTCCAAGGTGGCGGAACCGTGGTCCGCCCGCCAGCAGCGCCAGCTTTCGTACATCTCTGAGTACACCACAGACATCTGACCCATGCTGGCAAGTCCAACGTGGTTGAAGACTGCCTCTCCAGGACAGTCATTGGAGCCGTCCAACTGGGCCTGGATAACGTCCGTATGAGCGCAGACCAGGCCTCCGACCTCGCAGTCCAGACCTTAAGGAATTTGGATATGGGTTTGCGCCTGGAGGAGGTTGCGGTTGGCATCTCAGATGTGAAGCGCAACGTCTCGACAGGCCAATCGCGACCGCTGGTCCCGTTTTTGAGGCGTTACATGGCCTTTCCCACCCCGGCAGGAAGCCGTTGGTAAAATTGGTTTCCCAGAGGTTTGTGTGGCAGGGGCTTAGAAGGGACGTCAGTGCTTGGGTCAGCTCATGTGTTGACTGTCAACGGTCCAAGATGCACCGCCATATTAAGGACCCCTTAATATGGAGTTTACTGTTCTCGAGAGGAGGTTCGACCATGTCAACGTCGACCTTGTTGGACCGCTTCCCTCCTCTCACGGGTTTACCTACCTCTTCACCATGGTCGACAGGACGACCCGCTGGACTGAAGCGGTTCCCCTCTCCTCCTCGACGTCGAGGAGCTTTGGGACTCCTTCAGACCTCTCCTCAGACGGGGCCCAAAGTTCACCTCGGAACTTTGGAACGTGGTGGCTGAAGGGTTGGGGGTCAAGCTGCACCGCACTACCGCCTATCACCCCCAGGCTAACGGCTTGTGCGAACGTTTCCACCGTTCCATGAAGGCGGCCCTACGAGCCAGCTTGAAGGACGGCAACTGGGTGGATAGGCTGCCATGGGTAATGCTCGGCCTCAGGTGCGCCCCTGAGGAGGACCTACAGTCCTCATCGGCGGAGCTGGTCTACAGGCAGGCCCTACGAGTGCCGGGGGATTTTATTCCTAACGCCTCGGTTCCCTTGTCGGCGGCCGGTCAACGTACCTCCCTCCTGGAGACCGCCAAGGTTTTCGCGCCCGTTCCCACGTTGCAACACGGCACTCCCGCTTTTCGCAGGTGTGCATGGTGGGCTATGTTTTCATTCGCAATGACGCACACCGTGATCCCCTACGCCCTCCTTACAATGGCCAGTTCAGGATTTTACGCCACGGCAACAAGTACCTGGTGGTAGACGTGCCTAGACGTCGGGGTAGACCTGAGACCGTTTCCTGGGATAGGATTAAGCCGGCTAACGTGGACGTTTCCAGGCCGATGGAGGTAGCGCAACCCCGTCCGCCTGCGCCGCACCCCCCGCTTACCGTTGAGACTCCCTCGACCTCGTTGACCCCCGGGACCTCTGAGTTGGTGGACGACACCGACGTGCCTGCTGCTTCCTCCGCCTCGACCCCTGTCATCCGTCGCCCCTTCCCGTCACAAGGACTTTGACTATGGGTGAATTCTGGGGGGGCTTGTGTGGTGATTAACATAATTCACCCCATCGGAACTATGGGTGGGGGGGATGTGTTTAGCACGGACGCTTTAGGCAGACCGAACGACCATCTCAGTTGAGTCCTCATTGACTTTCGAACGTGCTGGTTTAAGTGGTGTTTAATAAAAACTCAGTTCTGGATACTCCGCCTCCGACTCCTGTCTCTCGGCACTACATCTACACATTTGTATCTTCAATAATGTTTCAAAAGAATTTCGATATAATTTATACTTTATTCATAATCAGTTTTAGTTTCATTACGGATTCGTTTTCAGTTGGTCTCACGCTAACCGTTTGCCTCAGCTGTTGCTCGTTGAGATATCAGTAGCCAACACCACTCTGGAGTCTGGTTAAAGTCACCGTGGGGGAGGGTAGTATAGTCGTTAGCGTTAGCGTTGACGTTAGTGTAGCGCTGACATTAGCGTTATTGCTGACGTTAGCGTCAGCGATGACGTTAGCGGTGAGACTTCAAAACCCTTCATCCTACAGACTTCATTGTACTATCAAAATGTTCAGCAGATTTCTTAGATTCAGTGTATTGATTCAACATTCAGCTTCAGCAGTGTAGCGGAGCATTTCAGCAGCAGCAGACGTTAGAAGTATGACTTCAAAACCCTTCAACTCATTCATACTTCATTCTACAGACTTCATTCTACCTTCAAAATGTTAAGCAGATTTCCTAGATTCAGTGTAATGATTCTTTAACGTTCAGCTTCTGCAGTGTAGCGGAGCATTTCAGCGTCAGCATTCACACCGCAATACCTTCAGGGATGGCAATTCTAGTTAGCCTATAAATATAATGCCACTGCTCTGCCACTTTCCTGCTGGCCAGGGGACATGCCATTTATCATAAATATAAACGTCACATAAGGGCATTAAATCATAACAGGTTGGGCCTTTTGAACTGTATATGTGTACAGTGTATATATGTGTAGGATACATATGTTGGTTCAATTTCCTGAATTTCAAAACTACACAATTAAAATAATTATTGCTGGATAAGATGCACATAATGAAACAAATCAAAAATGTCCTTTTTTGATTTACTGGAAGGGACTACATATGCATACATTCATACTTACTGCATTTTTTTCTATCTTCTTAATTTGTTACGTAATTTCATTTTTTTATTTTGTAAATCAATTGTGTTGATTTCCCGATTTCCCCCCGGGTTTTTTCTCTCTCTCTCTCTCTCTCTCTCAGGGCGATCCAGGAGTCCCTCTCCATCGCACTGCCGGGGGCGGAGCCGGGTGGGGCGGCCGACGACCGTAGCCTGTCCTCCTCCTCGGCCTCGCCCGCCGACCTGGCCGCTGTGGCCCCGCCCTCCTACAGCACGTTGGCCCCGCCCTGTCAGGCCACGCCCCAGCCGCCCCCCGCCGGGCTACCCCTCCACAGCTTCGAGGAGCAGCTGAAGATCGCCATGGAGCTGTCATGCCGCGAGCAGGTGGAGATCGACAGGTGAATCCTCCTCCGTCACGTACACCGAGAGCAGCTTGTCTCCTAACGGCCCTTCTTTTTCTCCCTAACGGCCCGTCTCTCTCTCCCTAACGGCCCGTCTCTCTCCCCCTAACGGCCCGTCTCTCTCCCCCTAACGGCCCGTCTCTCTCCCCCTAACGGCCCGTCTCTCTCCCCCTAACGGCCCGTCTCTCTCCCCCTAACGGCCCGTTTCTCTCTCCCTAACGGCCCGTCTCTCTCCTAACGGCTCATCTCTCTACTAACGGCTGTACAGTGCGACAGTTTTGATCGCATTTGCTATTAAAATATATAACGTGCGAAGAACAATACAAGTCCACTCGCACCGGTGCGAAAGGGTGAGAAGGACCTGTGGCGAAAAGAAATACGTCTTTCTGTACGGCTTTCAATGGCACTGCTAAGCGCGAGTGTGTGGGAACATGATGGGAGCGATGCATGCAGGGAAATGTATTTTGAATTATAGGCTCGCCAGTTCCACTCAACTACTAAAAAACTACATTTCCCGAACATTCACACGTTGAGGAGGGGCTTTGTAACGGTCGCGGGAAATTCACTTTTTAAGCAAAACAGAAAAATGAAAAGGTATTTCTCTGTATTCAGAAGTTCTTCTTCATCAAATAAAGATAGAAACTTTGAAAAAAATCCACGTATGGAAGAGATTGACTCGGCGACCACAACCAGGGAACCGGCACCTTCAGACGAAGCCGACTCCACCCATGACTCCGTCTCGGCCAACGGGAAAACGTACAGGTTTAACCCCCAGTGGTTAAAAACGTTCAATTGGCTGGTCTACGACCAATCCAAGAAGTCTATGTTTTGTAACTATTACGTGGAGGTAGGGGAAAGGACATCAGAGGTTAATAAATAAGTGTTTGTTACATTTGTACATTCAATTTGTAAATTACTTAATTTTGTTGAATGTGTTCACCACTTCTGGCTGCTGATGTTTTAAAAGAGGCTCTCATAGTCACTTTACTATTTAATATGTTCATTGTCACTTTACTGTTGTTGAATTTGTTCATATTGTGTTACTTTTGTATATACATGTCCTAATCTGTTCATATAGTTGTATCTGAATATTTTTTATTTTTTTGACTATAGTATGTGTGCTAACAAAATTATTTTTGTGCTACTGAATTTTTTTGCTTGCTAGCACCAGTGCTACCATTTTAAAAAGTAAGCGTACAGCCCTGCTGGTCTCCTAACAGCTGGTCTCTCTCCTTACGGCTGGTCTCTCTCCCCAGGAGGTTCAAGGAGGAGGACGAGGAGTTGGAGCGGATCCTTCAGCTCTCGCTCACGGAGAAGTGACCCGGCTCAGTTAGTCCCGAAGATTTTGGAGGCCCTGTTTTAGTTTTTTATTCGGATACGTTAATATATTATGATTCATTCCATAATTGATCTTGCATAAAGGCTGCTAGTAGCTAGTGTTTGTGTCCAGAACAAGCCGTGATGACGGGTATGTGAGTGAGCGGAGGAGTATAAAACACTAGTGTTGACGGTGGATAAGGGAAGGAAAGTTTGACTTTAGATTTCTTGTCTTTCTTTTCATATTTTGCACAACAATCCAGCTTTTCTTATTGAGTGGTAAACAATCCCTTAAACATATTATATATGAACTATCAATGGTAATGATACAAACTGAAAACAAAGTTATGATGTAATAACTGATTTAAGAATATAATATAAAAATACATATGTTTGCTGCTTTCTCTGTGAAAGAAATATTAAATAATTATGATGCCAAATTCCTCTGTCTTTATATTGGTTTAAACATAAAATTGTTCTTAAACGGGTCATCATTTCTTCATTGTTCTAGTAAACATTAAATTGGCAGAAATGTAAATAAATGTGATTTTTTTTTGATGGATTGTTAAAGAACCAAATAGCCCTTGCTTTTACGCACATCAAGGCCTTATCGTTGGGTCATTCCGCGGACCAGTGTTCCGTGACGGTACTGCATGTGGTCCGTGGAAAAGCACAATAAAATATAAAGTACTTCCTTTTAACAAGCCTGTTGTACTGATGCTATGACCAGTTGTTTTTAGTGAAACTAGGCCTATTAAGAGGGGCGGGTAATTCAGGTAGGACTGTGTGTAGACATATTTAATTATGAGTATTATGAGGTGGTCCGCGAAAATCCTTGATTAAAAATAGTGGTCCACACACACACACACACTTGAAAAACCTTGCCTTAGGCTAGTTTAATATACATCTATTGATGCACTTAGACACATCATCAGTGATGGAACCTGGGGTCATTGGGTGTTTCGGGTCTCGCAACATCATACACCCTCAACCAGGCGACCCAGCCGGGATTGATCAAGTCCCAACTTGTGTCTAAGTAGCATGTACCCACGGATCGCCCCTCTTGATCCACAGCCATCTAGAGGCCTTCTCAGCTGCCTCTCTGGTGGTCTTGATGGCCTTTCTCTGACGTGCACCTGTGACTCCAAGCATGCTGTATGCTTTGCAGAGAGATCGCGCTGCAAAGCCTCTACAGCCCACCTCTATTGGCACACACCGGGCACGCCACCCCCGTCTGCGGCACTCCTCCACTAAGTTGGCATACTTGGCACGCTTCCTCTCATTGGCCTCTTCCATGCGCTCCTCCCAGGGAACTGTCAGCTCCAGTAGGACCACCTGTTTGGTTGAATCTGAGAACAGAACTATGTCTGGTCTCAGGGTGGTTTCCACGATTTGCTCTGGGAATCTGAGCTGCTTCCCCAGGTCGGCCTTCATCTGCCAGTCCGGTGCGGTTCCAAGGAGTCCCGCTGCCCCCCTTGGCTTGGGCTTAGGCTTCTCCCCTGCTCGAATGAAAGAAATCGCCTGCCTTGCTGGTCGGAGAGGCTTGTTCTGGGTGATGCTGGTTAAGATGGTTTCTGCTATCGCCTTCAGCACCTGGTCGTGGCGCCAAGTGTAGCGTCCTTCTCCCAGGGCTTTGGAGCAACAGCTGAGGATGTGCTCTAGCGTTCCCCTTCTGAGGCACAAAGGACATGATGGTGCGTCAACCTTGCCCCAGCAGAAGAGGTTGGATGGGCTGGGCAAGACGTCATAGACGGACGCAATCAGGAACTTGATCCGGTAAGGCTCAGCTTGCCAAAGCTCAGACCAGGAGATCTTGCGGTCCACTGCCTGTTCCCATCTCGTCCATGCGCCTTGCTGTCGCATCCCCACCATCTGGCTAGCACGCAGTTCCTCCACGCCAGTTCTCACTTCCTCTTGGACCAATCGGCGTCTGTCTTTGCCCAGGGCTTTGTCGTAGCGTGTGGTTGCAACGCTACCAAGCCCTGCTCGTCCAGATGCCACTGGGCCGACCAGCACGCTGTGACGCAAGCGTGACTCCGCCTGCTCGACTGCTTCCTGCACCCTCCACTTCCTTCCAGTCCTGACTTCGATGCCAGCCTGGGAGACCTTTGGATCACTGGATTCCCTGTACTGCAGCACCTCTCTTGCACGGGTTACCATGAACTCCTCATTCAGGCTGCTAATGGGGAGCTTCAGTTTGTTGTTGTGCCCGTATAGAGCGATGCTACTCAGGCTTCGTGGCAGGCCCAGCCATCTACGGAGGTAACGGCTGATCCTCCTCTCGAAGCCCTGTACTGTTGTTATTGGGAACTCGTACACAAGCAGGGGCCACAGAATCCTGGGGAGAACACCATGCTGGTAAATCCAGGCCTTGAATTTACCAGGCAGACCCGACTTGTCCACTGCTGTCAGCCACGCCTCCAGCTCCCGATTTGTGGCCTTGATGGATGCAGCGTCCTTCAGGGTGCAATCAAAGGTCTTTCCGAGGCTCTTGATGGGTTTCTCGTGACTGATGGAATCTGGGTGCCGTCCAGAGAGAAGCGGAACTTGTCAGTCACTTTCCCTCTCTTGAGCACCAGGGACCTAGATTTTGCAGGCTTGAAACACATCCGAGCCCAGGTGATGATCTTCTCCAAGCCCTGAAGGATCCATCGGCACCCCGGCACTGACGTCGTCGTTACTGTCAGGTCGTCCATAAAGGCTCTGATGGGGGGCTGGCGGACTCCAGACTTGGTGAGCGGACCTCTGCACTCGACTTCTGCTGACTTGACCAGCATGTTCATGGCCAAGGCAAAGAGAATCACTGAAATAGTGCATCCAGTGATGATCCCTTTCTCCAGCCGATGCCACTCAGAAGTGACTGTCCCAGAGGTGACTCTCAGCTTGAAACTCTTGTAATAGTCCAAGATAAGGTCCCTAATTTTACCTGGGACATGGTGCCGGTCCAGTGCTGTTTCCACTAGCTTATGAGGAATGGATCCATAAGCGTTGGTGAGATCGAGCCACAGCACTGCTAGGTCTCCTTTCCCTTCTCTTGCCTCTCTGATCAACTGTGTGACCACACCTGTATGTTCGAGGCATCCTGGCACCTTTGGGATTCCGCCCTTCTTTACAGAGGTGTCGATGTACTCGTTCTTCAGGAGGAACTCCGTCAACCGACGGGATAGGATGGCGAAGAATATCTTCCCCTCAACGCTGAGCAGCGAGATCGTTCTGAACTGCTCGATGTTCTTAGCATTCTCCTCCTTGGGAATCCAGACACCTTCTGCAAATCTCCATTGTTGGGCTACCTTTCCCCTCCTCCAGATAACCCTGAGGATCTTCCACAGCCGGTGAAGGAGTCTGGGACACCTCTTGTATAGTTTGTAGGGCACTCCGCTTGGTCCAGGGGCTGAACTGGCTCTGGCTGCCTTGACAACTTCCTGAATCTCCTTCCAACTGGGCTCCTTGCTGTTGAAGTCTGTGGTGGGTCCTGGGGGGTCTATCAAAGATCTGTAGGGACCTAGTTCTTCCTCCCAAGCAGCATCAATGTATGTGTTGCAGAGATGGTTGTCAATCTCCTCTTTGGGACAAACGAGGTTTCCACTTAGTTTTTGCCCAAGCAACTGCTTGGTGACTCCAAAGGGGTTTGCGATGAAGGCAGACCGCCTCTTGGCCCTCTCCTTCCCCCGCCGTCTGTGCCATTCTGCCCTTCGAAGAGTGGTGAGCTTGTTCCTGAGGATGCCGCGAAGTTCTGATAGTGCATCCCTTTCCTCTTCTCGTGCTACCTTGTACTGCCGCTTCAGGACCCGCAGCTCCTGCCTTAACTGGCTGATCTTCTCTGCCCTACGGTTGTTCATGTAGGGGGTCTTGGTACCCAACTTCTTCACTGTACCAAACCTCTCGACAGCAAGGCTGATGATGATGGTTGCCATGGTTTTGAGCTTCCCGTCTGTGTCGCCCTTGGCTGCTGATTCTAGGATCGTATCCACATCATCATCGAACTGGAGCCACTGTCTCTCCTTACTGGCCGGAGGCCACTTGACCCGACGATGTTCGGTTACTCTGCCTGGGTCTGGGGCTACTGGTACGTGGAGGTTCCGAGCACTGTGGGGTGATTCCGGGCCTGGCTCCTCCTGCGTCTCATCAGGGGTGATCCCTGTGCGCTGTATCAGTTGCTCCTTCAACAAGCATTTCATCTTGCCCTGGTGGATCTTCAGGCCACGCGGGTTTTTGCATACTTTGCCGCAGACACATTCTGCAGTCGTTGTCGATAGGCTTAGAGGCTTGTCCATTTAGGGTGCACTCACACTAGGCCATCTGGCCGTGGCCGCTGGCCGTTTTCACACCTAACCGTGCTCAAATGGCCCCATTGTTCTCTGGCCTGCACCCACACTAGACCCCGAAGCCATTTGTTTTGAGAATAATGGCTGGCTGATGAAGCCAAAACCTAAATCGCTGCTGCAGCCGCCAAATTTTTCATGGCTACAAATGGCTGAAAATGTTCGTGTGTGTCTCTATGTGATAGGGCTTTGACTTTTGCCCAAAGATCATATTCGAAGTTCGATTTGAGCACGGTTAGGTGTGAAAACGGCCACGGCCACGGCCAGATGGCCTAGTGTGAGTGCACCCCTTAGCCTGTTTTAGTGTCGATTTGCCCAAAAAAGTGATCCTGAGTTTGCTGTTTCTAATGATCCTGCTAAATATTTCTGTTTTTTTCGACAAATATACACAAAAACATACATTAAAGGTTGGGATGGAATTCTCTTTTTTGGCAATTTTTGCAAAATTACTTGAAATCCTTTTCATAACCCACTTACAGCCACTGAGTTAGAAGTACTGACATGAAAATTAAACATGTAAATTATCTGTGGAACGGGCAGGGCTCGAAAAACTCCAGCCAATGATTTCCAGAACCACCGAGTGGCATTGGACAGTAATTATACGTCAATCAAACGGTCGTACTGCACCCCCCCTCCCCCCGCGCGTGACCCCTTCGTGCAGGTACTCAGGGCCGTTGCTACAAATCCTGGGCCCCTATACAGGAGGTACTGATGGGCCCCCCTGCGCTGAATTGTTGACGGGGGGGGGGGGGGAGTTGGAAGGAGCAATTGTTGACGGGGGGGGGGCCTAGTACTATGGGCTGGTAGTTACTTTTTTTTTTAATTATTATTTTATTGCCATGGGCCCCCCCTGGGCTGTGGGCCCCTAGAATCGTCATCCCCTTTCACCCCTTTACGACGGCCCTGCATGTACTCAAAGCTCGTGACCCAGAGCAAGCTTCTGTTTGTTGTTATTCTGCGGTAGCTACTGGAGCTAGCTAACTAGCTAATCCACCTTTGGACCTAGCACTACAAGACAACACTAAACTCCAACCTAGCTAGCCTGACTCGCTCTCGCGCATCTGTGTTCGCGCTCGTGCATGATTGCGCGTCCATGTTCTTGGAATGGGTGGAGTCCGAGTCAGCGTTGAAGGAGAGGGGGTAGGATCAGAGCCAAGAGAGAGATCTATCACTCTTGGTAGGACCATTCGAGTTGTGTATTTTCAAAATCAGCTGGCGTTTCCCAAATCCCATACCCAACCATTAAGGCTGTGGCTCACATTTCAGTTGGCCTGAGACCAAGTTTAGTTTTCCTTTGTACTTTGTCGTAATTCAAACAATTAAGTCTTGGTAGAGACAACAAGTGAGTGCTGGTGAGTTTATTATGCAGACATAAGCAGAAGAACTGGGGTAACTTAGCTACCCGAGCGTTTCCCCTATATTTGTAGTTAGCAAAACCAAACGATGAAACCAAAATAACTAATTCTGTTGTGTGGTCATCTATATCTTAACACACTTTTGAGTTAAATGTATACTTCCAAACATCGGATAGATACGACCAAAAAGTATTAAACGAAAAAAAACAAAAAGTGCAATTACAAGGGCTTCGTTATGGTGGTCCATCCGTTTTTGTTTCTTTTTGGAAACTCCGTGAAGGTTCTGTTTGATTGAGCCTTACCATCCAAACCCTTCATGTTTCTTATGCTATGCTATTAGCAACAGTCATTCATCTTCGAATCCATAACTCCATTAACCCTCTCCGATTTCTGGAAACCTTAATACGTTTAAAATAGTAGATTTTCCGTCGCTGGTCTTCACCACTGAGTTACCTTTAGCTGCTAAATGTTATTAATGTTGAACAGCTCTCCGGTGAAGGACTGAGTGCTCTGATGCTAACCTCATCTCTGTGTATCTTATGTAGATAGTGAGTCAAGTACGGGATTGTTTCTCTTTATTTGTCCCACGTTGACTTTACTTTTTCATATCATATATTTCGGAGGACAACCCTGTTCTAAATGATATGGTCTTTGGACAACCGTGAATGGTCGTTTGATGGCGCTATTTCACTGAATGCAATACATCATATATTATATTACTGCTGAAGGATGGACTGCTCTGGACTAAACGGAACTAGAGATACAGATTTGAAAGGCCCAGATGTGCAGTTTTATTTTGAGGACTCGGAAAGTGAATTGGAGTTCAGTTTTAACCCTCAGGCCTACAGCTCCAAAAAGACCCAAAGGAACCCATGGGAGCGATCCCCCCCCTTGGTCCTGGCCTTCCCCCTCTCCACGGGTCCTGGTGACTCGGGAAAGAGCCTCACCTCTGATCTAGACCAAATCACAGATGAAGACCTGGAGCGTGACTCTCCTGACGAGCCCGTTGAGGACTGGATGGTCCTTGGAGGAGCGGCTCAGGAGGGGGATGGAGACATCCAGCTCAACGTCGGCTACTGGAGAGGCAGCAGCTCCGACGGATCTGATGGTGAGGCAGCCAGACATAACTCATTATCTTATTCATTAGGCTTCCATTCACACTAATAACATGCAGTCATTGAGCTTTTGTGATTGGGATTGACAGATTTTTGATCTAGTAGGGGGGTGGTGGAATATTATGATTCGAATGTAGTATAATAAATCTTAATCTTGGTATGGAAAATCAAAATACTAAACATTCAAGTGTCACTGTTTTAACATTAAAGGAACCACTTGACTCACAATAATGCATATTCAAACTACAGATTAAGATGTTTGTAACGTAAAGACATATTGGTGCCATGGGAGCTTTTTAATGAGTTAAAGAGTTGCTTCACTTGGCACGATTCCATCCTGTCAGAGAAAGCCGTCACACATTCCCGTTTCACCTGTTGTTCATAACATCTTGTTTGTGTGTACGGCATCTCTTTCCAAGTTCTAGAGACAATGGTGCTCTCTATGTGCAGTAGGATCTCTCTTATCCTAACCCTACACACATGGAAAGACTCAATATGGTTGTTACAAACTTCTGCAATCTGCAAAGAATAGCTCTACTCCCAAACAGGAAACCAGGCCAGCCAGTATTGGTTCCCGTCCAAAAGGTCCTGGGTCCAATTTCCTCAACACTCACCTGCCTACTTTTCAACGACACGCATCTGCTTTCAACATAGTAACTTAGCTCTGGCTCACAGACAACATTTATACTTTCTCTTTATTTTTTCCATGCTTACAGGACTTCCCATTGTATTCAACTTCCCTTTCTACTGTAGAATAGCTTGAGTTTGATGTTTGATCTCAAGGCAGGGATCACCTTAGAGGTTCTAAACTTAAATAAAAAAACAATGGGGTTATGGAGCTCACCCCATTCTAAGTTAAGTCTATTGTTAGAGTTAACAAGTAGACAACAATATTAAAATGTAGACCTATAACTATTATTATTCACTTTAGGTCGGCTGCTAGGCTAATAATACATTTTGATAGTTTATTATCAGAGTTCTAAATTAGTACCAAACATAAACCATTCTGGCATATTTCAATTGGGTATGGATAATAGATATGGCATAGAGGGCACTCAATTCTGAAAAATATTGTTTTCGTTTTTTACTTTCCATTGTAGTCGAATGTCCGAAATCTGACGAGCATTCCTGGGCTGTTCTGGAAAGAGATAAGGTAGCCTTAATTTTGTTAATAGGCGCTTGTGTGTAAAATTTTATGAAAAGTTGTTTTAATCCAATTTTATTATTCATGATTAATTCATAGTTACAGATCATTTTATAATTTTTGATTATAATTGCAAATAACATTCAAGAAATATATATTTTTCTGTTTTTTTGGTGGATGATTGGACAAATCCTCTAGTCTGGGACCGACCGGCCGGTACTGAGATACTACTCTGCCCCTAAACGCGCAGTCACCTGTCGCCAGTGCAACCAGAGGGGACACCTGGCCCGGGCCTGCCCCCGCCACAAGGTGAGGACACGCCCTGACAAGCACACAGCAACAAGGACGCATTATTCCATACTCATACATGGTGGTCAACTTTACCTATCCTTTGCATTTATTGGATTAAATAACATTTCAGATACAAAATGCAAGTATGGGCTGGTTTTACATTATAGAGAAAAACGGGTCTAAAACACATCTCAAGGTTCAGCAGGTACCAATGAACCAAAGAAAGCTGCTGAAATATACACACACACACACACACACGCACACGCACACACACACACCCCTCCAAAAGATTAACTCTTGTACACTTTAAACTATAAGGCAACATAAGTATATTTTGAAAACTGTATTATGATATGCATTTATAGGTGTATGTGAAAATTAATTTTAACTAATAATAACCACATTTATTCACAGACTTCAATAAAATATGAGTTTTGAATAAGCCAAACCATTCAACACTGTACCCCTCCCTCCTCCACTCATCGGTGGTCTTTAACAAACCAAACCATTCAACACTGTACCCCTCCGTCCTCCACTCAGCGACGGGCTGCCTGCTCGCTGTGCGGCATGCAGGGCCACCGCCACCGAAGTTGCCCCCGCCGCCACTGCCCCAGCTGCAGTCTGCCCCCACACGGCCACGCACCCTGCCCACAGCGCCCTGTGTGGGACCAGCACTGTCTGCGCTGTGGGATGTCCGGACACCTGGCCGATGTACGTCTGAACGGAGTTCTCTTATTGGCTGCCCTTTCTTTGGTATTCTCGTGTGTCTCTGTGCCTCAACATCAGTCTGTCCGCTTCAGTCGATGAGGACACTGAGCTGCTGGGTTTGTGTGTTAACAGTCTTCACATTAACTGCGCTGCTGGTCGAACGTCTTCCTTTGTACTTTGTAGGATGTGTGTTAATATCAGTTATTGTTATGCTTTGTAGGCCTGCCCGGATACATGGAGACAGTTCCATTCCACAGTGAGTTTGTTCCTCTGATATATCTCTAATGGTCAAACGGTCTGAATCTGGCCAGGAGGGGCGGTACCTCCTTGGCCCTGGTCAGTCAGACCCTCTATCACTGCTGATCAGAAACTCATCCCTGTTGGACATCATGGATATTGAGTGAATACATTGTATGTGTAGGTCAGCGCTGAGGCCCCGCTCAAGCCAGAGATGGGCTGCGCTTCTCAAGACACGGTCCTCTCTGCTCACTGCTACAACTGCTCACGGAGCGGCCATTACGGCTACGTAAGTAACCTTCCAGAGTGTGTGTGTGTGTGTGTGTGTGTGTGTGTGTGTGTGTGTGTGTGTGTGTGTGTGTGTGTGTGTGTGTGTGTGTGTGTGTGTGTGTGTGTGTGTGTGTGTGTGTGTGTGTGTGTGTGTCTTAGCTCAGGAAGTAGACCTGTCTCACCCTCTGGCCTGCGGACCTGTCTCACTCTGTGGCCTGGCTCACCCTCTTGCCTGTGGCCTGGCTCACCCTCTGGCCTGTGGCCTGGCTCACCCTCTGGGCCCGGTTTCCCGAAACCTTCTTAGAGCCTTCTTAACGCTACGTCATTCGTAAACTCTACTTTAAGTTCTACCTTAACATCTTGCGTGTTTCCCGAAACGTTCTTTGCTACGAATCTCTTACGTACGTCGTTCGTTGGTAAGATTTGTCTGAAGCGCTTGTAGAACCTTCTTAGGTTCTACAAGTGATGTTTCAGCTTCTGACGTTAGTCGCCGCCACTGTACCCTTTAGAAATCCCCGTTGCGGGTGGAACTGCCACATTGGCAGTGTTGTGTTTCACCAATGGATTTAAGTCATTGATGAAGAAAATAATTGCTGGAAACACACAAGCACATAATAAAAAGATAGACATGCAGGATAGCAGTGTTACGAGAGTAGCGTATGTGTGTGCGCGAGAATGGCAGTGCATGTGTGAGTGAAGTCAGCGAGTGAGTGTACGAGCGAGTGGTAGCGTGTGTCAGTCTAGTGTCAAGAATCGGTGGCCGCTTCATTCCGACCATATTCCGACCAATTAGCAGCAGACCCACTGCAGGTCAAAGTGGAGTGTTACCCCCGAGAGAACATCGGCCATGGAAGGAACGCGTGAGAGAGAGAGAGAAAGAGAGAGAGAGACAGAGAGCGCGAGAGCTACAGCAGGGGTGCGCAGATAGTACAATGCACCCTATTATTAATTAATTAATTTCACGGATCAGCAGCGTCATCACGGAAATTCCTGTTTCCTGTGAGACCAGGTTGCCTACGTTTAGACCTATCAAAGTTGTGTACCTCTATAGGCGTGGTTCCCGAACAGTCTCTTAGGAGTCTTCTCAGAAAAAACTCCTTACGTCGTCCGTAAATGGCGCTGTCCAGAAAGAACGTGCTTAAATCGATTGCTCAGAGATCGAGTTTCCATTTCATGTGCATGACAGCGTTCTAAAAAATATTGCAGTCTTTGCGCATAAAACATTGCTTGAAATCCTTCTAGTATGCCTAAACATTTATTTAACTTATTTATTTAAGGGGTGTCTGACTTGTTGATTATTTAGGAAAATAGACATTTTGAAATGAAAGCTACATTTTTCAAAGTTTATTGAGCCTATATTAGCCGGGCGTGACAAATTTGAGGAAATTTCACTAGCCGCGTTTACTTGGAAATTTCTGATCCTATTAGATTTCTAATCGGAATAGATCTTTTCCTGTCATGCAATCCGAATGTACTGTATGTATGGTATTTTCAAAAGTGGTAAGCGTACGTTCGTATGTCTCTTGCGCACAACTGTTATGTTGGTCTTGGCTTACATAATAAATGTAAGGGATAATGTTCAGAACGCTGGTCCTTATCGGGAAAATAAGCCCCGATAGAGCGAACCGGACCCCGACGCGAAACGAAGGTGTCTTGCTTCGCCCTGAAGGGTATTATTTTCGATAATGACCGGCAACGTTCTATACATTATCCCGCTTATTACAAGGCTCCTTGCCAAAATGAAACATTATCTGCACACGGTGTGTCTTTTTTAAATTACCATTCTTAGTGTTAATCCGCAGAGAAAGTAGTGTTAGTCCGCCAAAGACGTTGACGTCGCTTAGCAACCGGACATGCTGGGGTTGATAAGTGACCGTACTACTTGCAGAGCGATAACAAAGACGTTAATCAGGCAAAAAATCCACTTTCCTTGACAGCCGTCAAGTTCGGTGTGCACCGACGGAGCAATTGCAAACTAATGCAGCTGCTGATGCCATCGCTCAATCTGAATAAATCATATATACGCCTCAATCGGAATACAGTTCTCTGATCTGAATATAATTCCATGCGGAATAGAAGAGGTGGTATAGTCTGCTATAATCGACATGTATACAATTATTCCGATTGGAATGGGTTGGGTGTAGCTACTTATTAACTTAGAGAGATGGCATCAGCAGTTGCAGTAGTTCGCAATTGGTCCGTCACTACTTTTATGCATACCGAACTAGACCGCTGTCAAGGAAAGTGGATTTTTGATGATGCTGATTCACGTCTTTCTTAAAGTGGAAATGAAGCAATGAGAACTGTGACCATTTTTTGGTTGCTTTTTAATTTTTGAAAATACATGGATTTTCATTAAACCATCAAGTAGTTTCACTGGAAAATGACATGTTGATAACGACTTTCGCAACTAGGCAAGGCAACTTTATTTATATAGCACTTTTCATACACAAGGCAGACTCAAAGTGCTTCACATATAAACATTGTCATACAATAAAATAAAATAATAGATAAGTAAAAGAAAAACGTATGCAAAGAAATGGGTAGAATAGAAAAAGGCATTTTAGTATTAAAATAGAAAATAAAGGCAAAGTTAAAAAAGCTTTTTAGAAAGTGCAATGTATTTAAGATTTTAGCAGAAAGCTATAGCATACATAAAAGTCTTCAGTCTTGTTTTAAAGGTGCTCAGAGTTGGGGCAAGTCTTAAATCCTCTGGGAGTTTATTCCAGCTATTTGTTGCATAGTAACTAAATCCTGCTTTCCCATGTTTTGTGTTTACTCTGGGGATAATTAACAGATTGGTCTCAGAGGATCTTAGTGGTCTAGAAGGCTGATGTAGTGGAAGCATATCAGTTAAGTATTTTGGGCCTAAACCATGTAGGGATTTATAGGTTAGCAACATGATTTTAAAATCAATTCTCTGACCTACAGGAAGCCAATGTAACGATTTCAGAATTGGTGTAATATGATCAAATTTTTTGGTCTTTGTTAGAACACTAGCAGCAGCATTCTGAACAAGCTGAAGCTTCCTCAGAGTTTGTTTTGGGAGACCTGTGAGGAGACCATTGCAGTAATCAAGCTTACTAGTGATAAAGGCATGTACAAGTTTTTGTAAGTCTTCGGTGGACATGAGCCCTCTAAGTCTTGCTATATTTTTAAGGTGATAATATGCCGATTTTGTAACTGATTTGATGTGACTGACAAAATGTAAATCTGAATCCATGATAACCCCTAGATTTCTGGCTTTGATTGAGGTTTTCAGGGACAGAGAGTGAAGGTGTTGGGTTACTTTAAGCCTTTCCGTTTTAGAACCAAATACAATTATCTCTGTTTTGTCCTCATTTAGTTGAAGGAAATTTCGGCACATCCATTCCTTCACTTGCTCAATGCACTGGCACAGCAGATCTATGGGCCGATAGTCATTTGGTGATAGCGATACATAGATTTGCGTGTCATCAGCATAGCAATGATGGTCAATATTGTTATTTTGCATGATTTGCCCTAGTGGGAGCATGTAGATGTTGAATAAAGAGGGTCCTAAGATCGAACCTTGTGGGATTCCACATGTCACGTTGGTTGATTCTGATACAAAGTCGCCAATGGAAACAAAGTAGTTCCTATTTTGTAGGTAGGACCTGAACCAATTTAAGACAGTGCCTGAAAGCCCCACCCAGTTTTCTAACCTTTCCAGAAGTAATGTATGGTCTACAGTGTCGAATGCAGCACTGAGGTCAAGTAGCATTAGTATTGAGGTTTTGCCAGAGTGTGTTAAGACGGATGTCGTTTACAACTTTAATAAGGGCGGTCTCAGTGCTGTGCAGGGGTCGAAATCCTGATTGGAAGGTGTCATAGCAACCAGTTGATGCCAGGAAGTGATTTAGTTGCTGGAGGACAACTTTCTCAATGATTTTACTTATGATGGGTAGATTTGATATTGGTCTGTAGTTGTTAATAATAGAGGCATCTAGGATCCGCTTTTTTATAAGGGGTTTAATAACTGCAGTTTTCAAAGCTTTTGGGAACTTGCCTGACTGGAGAGAGTTGTTAACTATCTGCAATATGTCTACTGCTAGGCAGTCGAAAACATTCTTAAAGAGGTTGGTAGGTATAGTATCAAGGCAACAGGTGGATGGCTTTAGTTGTGTCACAGTTTCCACAAGATTTTGAGAGTCTATAACATTAAAGCATGCCATCCTTGCCACGTAATTTTTGCCTGAACAGGGTGGTAGTCCAACATTTTTGTTTGACGTGGAGATATTGATGGCGCGTCTGATACCTTCAAATTTATCAATATAAAAAGCTGCAAACTCATTGCATTTCTGCGTGGAATGGAGATCAGGTGGAATTTCTGTTGGGGGGTTGGTCAGTCTGTCAACAGTTGCAAATAGGGTTTTTGCATTATTAGTGTTGGTTTTAATGATATTGGAGAAAAATGTTTCTCTAGCATTTTTTAAGTCTAAATTGTAGGCACAGAGGCTCTCTTTATAGATATCATGGTGAATATGAAGTTTTGTTTTACGCCAGATGCGTTCAACCTTCCTGCATTCCTTTTTCTGTGCTGTTACAGAAGCAGCTTTTCTCCAGGGTGCCTTTTGCTTTCCAGAAATCGTTTTAACCTTATAAGGTGCAATGACATCTATGACTTTCAAAATTTTCAAATTAAAGTTTTCTACAAGATCATCAGCAGAACATGGGTTTAGAGGTGGTAGCAAGGAGATGGCCTTTTTAAAAAGTACATTAGAATCCTCATTGATATACCGTTTTTTGACAGTGTTTGATTTTGTCTGTATGTCGGGAATAAAAGATATGTTAAAGAAAACACAAAAGTGGTCAGACAAGGAAGGATCAGTCACAGAGAGATCAGAAACATTGAGGCCCTTTGTGATAACCAGGTCTAGAGTGTGCCCCTTACAATGAGTAGCCTCTTTCACATGTTGAGACAGTTCAAATGTGTCCAAAATGGTAAAAAGTTTTTTTGCACACTTGTCATTCAAATCATCAGTATGAAAATTGAAGTCACCAGTTATAACTAGACAGTCAAATTCTGTGGAGATGCTGGACAATAATTCTGTGAATTCATCGAAAAAATTTGCAGAATATGTGGGTGGCCTGTAAATAATTAATAGGAGAACTCTGGGGGAGCATTTCAATACAGCACTAAGGTATTCGAACGATGGAAAATCACCAAATAACATCCGTTTCCCCTGAAATACATTTTTAAATATAGCAGCAACTAGGGCGCGGCCATGTTTTAAAAATGCAGGCGCTACGTCATCAGAATGGTTAGCGCTTTCAAATAAACATGTCAAATCTTGGAAGAAGAACAGGGGGGTCATTTTGTATTGCCCCTGGCTGTTCAAATAAATATTATCAGGTAAAAGAGCGGTAAAATAGTTCATTTCCATGTCATTCCTGTCAAGAAGCCTAAACTGCTCCGAAGATGGTTAGCTGCATTGAACCGCTCAGCCCCCGAATGGGATCAGGGCAGAGAGTATGTAGCGACCACTTTATAGAGGCTGTTTACATTGAAGAGGGAGCTTTTGCCGTCCCACCAATCGCCTGAAGCCAGATGCTGTGCCAACAATTTTTAATTTTAGTGGCTATAGTGCTGGAGACACGGACAGACCTGTCAAATCGGACCCGGGCGCTGCTCTTATGCGCAGAGAAACAGCGCAGAAACGCGCTTGCCAGGCAGAGGAACGAGAGGTAAACTTAGCTTTTAGTACTAGAGAAACAGAGAAATTAGTACACTCACTGTTTGAAGATTGTCTTGTTTGCAGACTACCTCACTCCATGCTCTTGATCATTTCTAATCCATCGCCAAAATAATCCATTGATTTCGGAAATAATCCATTTGCAAACACCGTCGGTTGCACTATTTTCGCATATTCATGTGCACACCCAAATGGCACGACAATTACATATATCATGAAATGAACGAACTGTAAGGCAGCGTGGTAGCCCAGCTGCTGCACCCGTGTACTACTTTTCATAGCTGTAAACAATATCCTGTGGACGGGCAGAGCCGGGAGATGTCAGTCATTATCTCCTCCACATTATCTCCTCCATATATATATATATATATTTATACCACGGTCTGCGGGAATACTCGATTCTGATTGGATGCAGGGTGTGCATTAACTCCTGATGTACGGACACCTGGACAAGTAGTTCCGTCAAATTGTCTGTTTACCGTTCTCAATTAATACGCTAGCTGGCGTATCGTCTCTAAAATAGTAGTAACCATAGCAACGGGAAACAAAACAAAGCTGAGCGGACTATAATACCTCCCACTACCTCCCGTTCTAAAGTCGTAGCTATGGCCCGTCCTAATTACTGGAGGAGTGAACAACGTTTCCGTTGCATGAGAACCCAACGGGCGTGTAATGGTGGTTCCGGGTATTAGTCAGACCCTCAGGCGTAACCAGGCAAACAAATGTATGTTTTGTGGAAAACTTTATATTCGGATTGTAAAACGCATGAAAATATAAATTAATGGTCTTAATTTGGTCACCGTTGGTAAGTGACCGTGGTATTAGCGGGATAATGCCCGCCAAAATTGCACTTTAATTCAATAGTAAATTATAAATCTATCAAACCAAACATAAGACTCAGCTTTGGAGGAATCAACAGTCTTTTTCCTCCGGGTGGAATCCCATCACCCATGAGACTGGTCTCTCCCCACACGCGAACCAGGAGAGCCCTGAATGAGTGTGGAAGCATGCTTTTTAAAGCATGCTTCCACACCTGCTCCTCAGGTGCTCCGCATTTCATTAATTGGCCCCAATGTTCTGACTGGCGCCATCTGTGGAGAATCGGTGGTACACCGCCTCCACAACCTGCCCCCTTGGCCTCCAGGGGCGCTGTGACTGAGACGGGTTGCCACACTTCTCCACACTTTGATGAAGGCTCGGGGCACCTCTGACTGACCAGCAACCCGGGTCGTGGCTGGATAGGGTGTTGGCGTTGGTCCGCCCCGGCCAGTGTCCCCCCTGGAACCTGTAGGACCTCTTGCCGGAGCGGTAGTCCTGCCCAAAGTGTAGCTGCTCCTGCTGCCGGCGCAGCTCAACCCGCTCCCGCCCGTACCGCTCACGCCGGCGCTCAAACCGGATGCGCTGCCGCTCACGCTCCAGGAACTGCAGCTCCATGCATTCGGCGTCCAGACGCCGCTTCTCTACCTCCAGCCAGTTCCTCTTCCGGATCAGGTGCTCCCGGTCCTCCCTCTCTTGGAACTGACGGATGCGATCCCGCCTCTCCACCTTTCGGAAACGTCGCCTCGGCTGGGCTGCCCGTCCAGGTGGCGCTGTTCCCCGTCTGTCCTGACGAGTCTCAATTGGCTGGGGCTGGGGACCGACGTTGAAGCTCAGCTGTTGGGCGACCTGCCGGTTCTCTTCCAGCTCCTTCATCAAACCCAACAGCTGGGCCTTCAGTGCCTCCCTCTCCCGCAACCAGTCCATGCTTTGGGCCTCGTGTCTGGCGGCAGTCTCCTCCAGGGCCATCTTGTGCTCCACCTTCATCTTCTCCAGCATAGTCCTGCTGGCCACCAGCTCCTCACCTTTCCCCTGGTCATCCTGGAACCTTTGTTCCTTCAGCCGCTGGATGATATGCTCCTTCTCAGCTACGGATTCCACCAACCTGGTGAGGGTGCTGTCTGTGTTGGAGGTGTCCGCCTGCAGCGACTTGATCCTCCCTTTCAGGCTGCCCATCTGCTTCTCCTTGTCCCGAAGCTGTTCCTGCAGGTTCTCCATCCCGTTCTGTAGGTCATTGACCTTCCGCTCCTTAACCTCCAGCATGTCCTTGAGGTCCTGGATCTCCTTGTTCAGGGTGCACTTCTCCTCGGGCCTTTCCTGGATCTGCTTGTTGAACGTGGGCCCCTGCTCGAGCCGTTGGACTGCCTCTCGGAGGAGTTGGAGTTCATTTTCTCTCTGGGTGGCAGCTGCAGCTCTGGTGGGGCTCTGCATCGGGGTTCGTTCATCCATTGAAAAGGAAAAATGGTAACTTGGTCGAGCTGCCTCCATTGGAAGTCGGCGTTTACTTAAAAGATGGTCCGTAGATTGGTCGAGCTGCCCGCATCCTCCACCATATGTGGCAACCCGGCTTGGTGTGTAAGCCGCCTCCTTCCAATAAGCACACGAACTGGAGATTACTTGGAGCCAAAATTGCACTTTTATTCAATAGTAAATTATAAATCTATCAAACCAAACATAAAACTCAGCTTTGGAGGAATCAACAGTCTTTTTCCTCCGGGTGGAATCCCATCACCCATGAGACTGGTCTCTCCGCACACGCGAACCAGGAGAGCCCTGAATGAGTGTGGAAGCATGCTTTTTAAAGCATGCTTCCACACCTGCTCCTCAGGTGCTCCGCATTTCATTAATTGGCCCCAATGTTCTTACTGGCGCCATCTGTGGAGAATCGGTGGTACACCGCCTCCACAACCTGCCCCCTTGGCCTCCAGGGGCGCTGTGACTGAGACGGGTTGCCACACTATATATATATACGGGTCATATTTCCGACTTTATATAAATACGGGTCATATTTCCGACTTTATTTGTATTTATGGTATATTGAAATATTTAACTAGTGCTATAGACACGTTTTATTTGATTGCTTCCTTTCCACTTTAACACCACTTTAAGTAGTCCGGTAACTTATCAACCCCAGCGTGTCCGGTTGCTAAGCGACGTCAACGTCTATGGCAGACTATTTCTCTGCTGATCAACACTACGAATGGTAGCCTAATTGTAAAAAGATGGGCTGTGTGAAGAAATTGTTTCGTTTTGGCAAGGAGCCGTGTAATAAGTGGGATAATGTATACAGCGTCGCCGTCATTATCGAAAATAATACCCTTCAGGGCGAAACAACACACCTCCGCTTCGCGTCGGGGTCCGGTTCACCCTGTCAGGGCTTATTTTCCCGATAATGACCGGCGTCCTACAACATTATCCCTTACATATATCCTATAAATCCAGATCAACATAACGGTTGTGCGTGAGAGACTGCGGACGTACGCTTACCACTTTTGTGAATGCCATATATACAGTAGGCCTACATTCGGATTGCATGATATGAAGGAATAGATCTATTCCGATTACAAATCGAATCGGATCAGAAGTGTCCATGTAAACGCGGCTACTCTCAATGTGGCAGTTCCATGCGCAACAGGTATCTCTAAAAGGTACAGTGGCGGCAAATAGAGTCAGGAGCTGAACCATCACTACGGTATAGCAAAGAAGGTTCTACGAGCGCTTCAGACCAACCTTACCAACAAACAACCTATGAAAGAGATTCTTGGCAAAGAACGTTTCGGGAAACACGCGAAGAAGAGGTTACGAATGACGTAGTTAAGAAGGCTTTAAGAAGGTTTCGGGAAACAGTTCACATCCGTAGCCAATTGAGGCCAAGTGAAACGGCATGTTTGAATTAAGGATGTTGTCTCGGCTGTTCTTTGTTTGGGCTGTGGGTACAGCAAGGCGAGGTCAGCTCGGCTCGCTTTCAATAATTTCAAAAACTTGCAACTTCAAAAAAATATTGTATTTATTTACAAATCAAAACTGTCGGAAGACTTCACCTGACAAACACACACTGGCCGGGCGGTGCGCAAAGCCCGCACACAGACCCCTACAGGTAACAAAAAGCAAAGCAGTATCAGCATAAACAGTATTATATAATAATCTATTATTTCAAAATGTCTATTTTTCTATATATATATATATTTATAAATCAGTGTAGGCTATGCTATGTTCGCCCATGGTTAAATAAATGTTTAAGCCTACTAGAAGGATATTCAGCAATGTTTTATTCGCAATGACTGCAATATTTTTTAGAATGCTGCCATGCACCTGCACTTGAAACGGAAACTTGATCAACTCTCAAACTCTGAGCAATTGATTTCAGCACGTTCTTTCTGGACAGCGCTGTTTACGAACGACGTAAGGAGTGTTCCCTAAAGAAGACTCCTAAGAGAGCGTTCGGGAACGCCCATAGAGGTAAACGACTTTGATAAGTCTAAACGTAGGAGTCTTCGTCGCGCACTAAGAGAGAACGTTATCGGGAAACCGGGCCCTGGGCTGTGGCCCGTGGCCTGGCTCACCCTCTGGCCTTTGGACCTGTCTCATCCTCTGGGCTGTGGCCTGGCTCACCCTCTGGGCTGTGGCCCTGTGGACCTGTCTCACCCTCTTCCTCCTGCCGTCCCTGTGTGTGACTCATGGTGTGTGTCCCTCTGGTAGGAGTGTGTGAAGAGGAGGATGAGGAGCGGGACGTTCCCGTCAGTGCCATACGTCTGCCGCTACGACGTGGGGGGGGAGGGGGGCCAACCTTCTGCCCGGGAGCAGAGGAGGGCCCGAGGTGAGGCTGCAGCCCGGGCCCCAGGCCCTGGGGACAGTTACTTAGTTAATTGGTAGCACCATGATACCAAGTGATCAACACAGATCATCCACATGCACGACATTGACGTTTATTCTCATTATCACGTTAAGATTACATGGTGCAATTCATTTAGTTTGAAAGGTGTTATTCATAATAACATTATTTAAATGAATGAAACTTGTGAGAAACCAATCCAACGGGAGGTCAGGTTGAACTGATACTCATTGTAACGCCTGTCCACAGAGCTCCGGGACACACTGTCGCTGCCGCTATCGGAGCACCTGCACTACGGAAAACCCACCAGGGTGGGAGAGTCTCACCACCGGCCCGCCCAGAGCCGGGCCGCCCCGGGGAGGAGGGAGCGCCTGAGGGGCCAGCCCAGGGAGAGCAGGAGGGTGAAGGCGGAACGACAGCAGGAACGCCAGGAGCTGAAGAAGCTCCGAAGGCAGACTGAGGCCAGGAGAGAGGGAGGCCCGCATGGAGCAGGCAGGGCGGGGCTGGGGGGCGACGGCAGGAAGCCCCCCTCCCACCAACGCCAGGTTCCCCCGCCACACCTGCCTCTGAAGAGGAGGAGGCAGGGGGAGGAGGAGGGCTGCGGAGTGAAGGCCGTGGAAGGGGCCCGGAGCAGGAAGAGCCGGGAGGCTGAGCGCTGGAAGAAGAGGAGGGGGATGCGGCGCGGGTTCCTATTCCCACACGGAGACCTCGGAGCGACGGACGAGAACCTGCTGTCCCCCAAGAACCAAGCGCGCCAGCGCAAGAGATGAGCTCAGGAGATGCCCAAGATCCATCAGTATGGAATAGATTTAGTATATTTATATAGTACTCTAATTAATAAGGATGATTGATTGATCAAACTTTTCTATTTTTGCCAGTTTTGAATGGTGGACTTTGTATTGTCCACAGTGGAACCACAGGGCCTGATGTCTGGCCTACAATTTGCCAACTGTCAGTTTTACCGTACTGTACTTTTATTAGATGCGTTATGCTGTGTATTTATTTGCAGTGCAATTACTGTGATCAATTCACATAACATATGGGTAGATTTAAATATCAATTAAACTAACAGAGGATTTCACTGATTGTTATTATAAATTACAATCGGTACGGCGATAAGTCTTTGGAGTAATTTGACGAAGAAAATGTATATGTCTGAGGTAATGCATGTTGAGAATAAAGAAATTAAATGAAAATGTATCTTACAGACACATTTCTACGAAAGCAGTGTTTTCCAAGCACTGGCCGAAACATACTCAATTATTAATGAGCGTGGCAGCTGCCCATTGTTTGTAGGGCAAAAGTAGTCGATCGAGAAAACGGATTGCAGGGGAAGGCAATTCCATTTGTCCTTAATCAAGAGCCTCCGTTAATTATATCAATTTATTTGATTGTGTCTTTCCGCTCACACCTATTTATGTCTAAAATAGATGCATCGTACGGCGTTTGAGTAAAGGTTTACGTTACTCATCGGAGTGGCGATTGTTCCATTTTTCTGTAGTCGACATGAATGGACTGCGCGGAGATGTGAATCCCATTGATTGATCTTCACCAGGATCCCCTCCGACCACAGAAAACAATCTTCAACGACTGTAGGGGGGGATCTACGTTGACAAGAATTAGGATACTTGTGAAATAAGATCCGTATCTCGGCCCATGGTGAGCGTCGTTGTGATAAACCGCGGGGCGGAGGCTCGGTTCGGCTCCACCGTCGGCTGTCGGAGCGGTTCGGCTCTCTACCGTCGGCTGTCGGAGTGCTCCGTCCGGCTAGCTCCAGCTTCCTGTTGTTAGCCTGGTGAGCTAAGACGCTCGGAAGGGACTCGGGTCTGAGGAGCCTCGACCATCTGAAGGTACGGTTCATCTGAGTCCGTCTCAGACCCCCTACAGACCTGTGGTGTCTCCAGGGTCTCTCCGTTAAACCAGGTGCTATACTCAATCCCCAGGAGCCTCTGAGCTGATCAGTAACATTGGGAGTTAGCCCTCTTAGGACTGTTAAGGGAAATGTGTTGTGTTCAGGGATATTGTGTTCTTGTGTTGGGGAATATCGTGTTGAGGGATATTGTGTTCTCCTTTCTAAACTTCGTTGGATTACTTGTTAACATTTCCGTCCAGTTTTCGGGCTAGTTGTTAATGTTTACTCACTAGATACTCTTTTTTTAATGCGGGGCAGCAGAGTAGTAAAGCTCCAACTGCTCTACTGGATGGGATCACGGATTGATTATAATTCATAATTTCTTAAATGAGACAAAGAAACTAAAGCTCTCTGGTCACCTTTAGTCCCAGGCGAACGAGGGGGTCTCGGTGTTAGTTTAGTTTCTGAACCTAGATTTTGTTTTTTTTCTGCATCAAATTGGGCATTTAAATGCCACCGAATTAATGCACACCTTTCTAATATAGGAAAGGAGGTGGGTGACGGGACACCGAACTGTCATTAGGAATAACATCGGTCCGTCCACCGCCCTCGTCCCGGCCGCCCCCGCCCGTCTCCGCCATGGACCCCCCGAGGACTCGGTCGCTTTCACGTTCTGGCTTTTATCATTTCGGCATGAACAGCAGCGGCGCAACAAATGGCAACAACACGAACACGGTCGGTAACGGAGCCGTGATGATCAACGCCGGCGGAGGGGGGAACTACTCGCAGCAGAGCAACAACCCCGGCTGGGCGACGCACCACGGGGGACGCGTCTACCCGGAGAGCCAGCAGCAAACCCCGGGGAGCTACCTGGGGCCGGGGCCACAGAGGCACTCTTCCAACGGAGCTCACAGACACCAAGGCGCTGGTGAGCAAGGCTAAACATAATGACTAGTGTCAGGTCCTATGGTCCCTAAACATAATGACTAGTGTCCGGTCCCTAAACATAATGACTAGTGTCTGGTCCTATGGTCCCTAAACATAATGACTAGTGTCTGGTCCCTAAACATAATGACTATTGTTCGTTCCTATGTTCCCTAAACATAATGACTAGTATCCGGTCCTCTGTTCCGTAACATAATGACTTGTGTCCGGTCCCTAAACATAATGACTATTGTCGGTCCCTAAACATAATCATTAGTGTCCGATCCCTAAAAATAATGACTAGTGTCCGGTCCTATGTTCCCTAAACATAATGACTAGTGTCCGGTCCCTAAACATAATGACTAGTGTCCGGTCCCCAAACATAATGACTAGTGTCCGGTCCCTAAACATAATGACCAGTGTCCGGTCCCTAAACATGACTATTGTCGGTCCCTAAACATAATCATTAGTGTCCGATCCCTAAAAATAATGACTAGTGTCCGGTCCTATGTTCCCTAAACATAATGACTAGTGTCCGGTCCCTAAACATAATGACTAGTGTACGGTCCCTATACATAATGACTAGTGTCCGGTCCCTAAAAATAATGACTAGTGTGCGGTCCCTAAAAATAAGGACTAGTGTCCGCTCCCTAAACATAATGACTAGTTTCCGTTCCTATGTTCCCTAAACATAATGACTAGTGTCCGGTCCTATGTTCCCTAAACATAATGACTAGTGTCCGGTCCCTAAACATAATGACTAGTGTCCCGTCCCTAAACATAATGACTAGTGTCCGGTCCCTAAACATAATGACTAGTGTCCGGTCCCTAAACATAATGACTATTGTCGGTCCCTAAACATAATCATTAGTGTCCGATCCCTAAAAATAATGACTAGTGTCCGGTCCTATGTTCCCTAAACATAATGACTAGTGTCCGGTCCCTAAACATAATGACTAGTGTCCGGTCCTTATACATAATGACTAGTGTCCGGTCCCTAAAAATAATGACTAGTGTGCGGTCCCTAAACATAATGACTAGTTTCCGTTCCTATGTTCCCTAAACATAATGACTAGTGTCCAGTCCTCTGTTCCGTAACATGATGACAACTGTCCGGTCCCTAAACATAATGACTAGTGTCCGGTCCTATGGTCCCTAAACATAATGACTAATGTCCAGTCCCTAAACATAATGGCTAGTGTCCGTTCCTATGTTCCCTAAACATAATGACTAGTGTCTAGTCCTCTGTTCCATAACATAATGACTAGTGTCTTGTCCCCTAACATAATGTCTAGTGTCTGGTCCTATGGTCCCTAATCATAATGACTAGTGTCCAGTCCCTAAACATAATGACTAGTGTCCGTTCCTATGTTCCCTAAACATAATGACTAGTGCCGGTCCCTAAACATAATGTCAGGTGTCCGGTCCTCTGTTCCATAACATAATGACTAGTGTCTTGTCCCCTAACATAGTGTCTAGTGTCTGGTCCTATGGTCCCTAAACATAATGGCTGGGCGATATGGACCAAAACTCATATCTAGATATTTTCTGTTCGAATGGCGATATACGATATTATAACGATATTTTGAACAAAACAGGTACAGTGTGTACTTTTAACTCCGTGCCACTATCAACCATTTATTTAGTGTTTTCTTTTTTTTTTGCTCAACGAAGCACAGCTGTGCTTTAACAACAGATATGTAAGGGATAATGTAAAGAACGCCGGTCATTATCGGGAAAATAAGCCCCGACAGGGCGAACAGGACACCGACCTGAAGGGGCTTATTTTCAATAATGACCGATGACGTTCTATACCAGGGATGGGCAACTTTCATGATAAAGAGGGCCGCATTTTTCATCATAACCATCGGAGGGCCACATGACTGCACACTTCAACTAAACGTGAGCTGAGAGAAGCTACACAATTTTGAATTTGGTAGATATGATTTCCTGTATTCTGGTGCATTTTGGGGATGGCCACTACCTAAAAAGTGGCCAAAAAATCCAGAATCATAACCTATGTACGGTATGTTAATTGAACCAACATACATTCATTTCATGTTTTCCATGCTCAAACAGCCACATGAATGGTCAGTATTTGTATCAGTGCAAAGGGCTCACATACATCATCATTCAATGAAGTCAAAAAACTGAAAAACAGTGGCCCAACATTAAGTGCAACAACTCAATGAACTCAAACCCAACAAGCAGTTGTAGTAGTTGTAGTGGTGAATTAAGTGGATATCTTTAATGACTGATATCGCTTCTAAGCAAACTAGACGCATGGGTTTGCCTTCGAATTCTATGAATTTTTCTCATCTTTCTTGACCGAGTTTTCTGTAACTCGATCAATTATTATTATTCTTTTTTTATTTATTTTTTTTATTATGTGCGGGCCTGACTGAGTGAGGATGCGGGCCGCACTGAGTGAGGATGCGGCCCGCGGGCCGCCAGTTGCCCAACCCTGTTCTATACATTATCCCGCTTATTACACGGCTACTTGCCTAAACGAAAAAATAACTTCATGGTGTGTCTTTTTACAATTTATTTGTAACCAGCATTCGTAGTGTTGATCAGCAGAGAAATAGTCCGCCAAAGACGTTGACGTCGCATAGCAACCGAAGACGCTGGAGTTGACAAGTTACCGGACTATTTGCGGAGTGATACCAAAGACGTCATCGGAGACATAAAATCCTGTTTTCCTTGAGAGCCTCTTCTATAATATGAATGATTTTAGCTTGTGTGTGCCCGTGCCCGCGATTAATCACACACAAGCTAAAATCGTTCAAATTAATGTGCTTTATTTTTATCTTGCACTATTGGAGCACGTACTACTTTCTTGCGCTCCGCCTCTGACTACGAGATGGTTAGTGTTACAACTTTCTGCTGTCGGCTCCCAGACACGTTCCCTCCAGGGCCGATGATCTCTCAGGGGCAACACACCCTTCACTTTGACCGGCAGTGGGTCTGCTTATAGGTCGGAATATGGTCGGAATGAAGCGGCCACCGATACTTGCCGGGTGCTTTATTCTTTTACACACAACTGGACTCGATCATTACTTCACTAAACTTGCATGCACGCTACCGCTCGCTCGTCCGCTGACCACACACACACACACACACACACACACACACACACACACACACACACACACACACACACACACACACACACACACACACACACACACACACACACACACACACACACACACACACACACACACACACACACACACAGAGAGAGAGATATGTGCACCAGTTACTTTCTCGTGCGCACCAGATACTTTCTCGTGCTCACGAGAAACGTTGTTGCGAAACGTCCGTGGGTGGGAGAACGCTACGTACATATAAGGGGCGGGATTGAGCAGCTGAACATGGTTTGTAGGCTCAGAGAGCCTATAAAATAGCGCTCGCAAGGCAACATCAAAATAATATATAATATACCGGTATGGCAATATTGTCTCAACTACATATCGCTTTCAAAAATATACCGGTATAATTTTAAAACCGGTATATCGCCCAGCCCTAGTGTCCGCTGTCCGGTCCTATGGTCCCTAAACATAATGACTAGTGTCCGGTCCTATGGTCCCTGAACATAATGACTAGTGTCTGGTCCTATGGTCCCTAAACATAATGACTTGTGATCGTTCCTATGGTCCCTTAACATAATGACTAGTGTCTGGTCCTATGGTCCCTAAACATAATGACTTGTGTTCGGTCCTATGGTCCCTTAACATAATTACTAGTGTCTGGTCCTATGGTCCCTAAACATAATGACTTGTGTTCGGTCCTATGGTCCCTTAACATAATTACTAGTGTCCGGTCCCTAAACATAATGACTAATGTCCGGTCCTATGGTCGCTAAACGTAATGACTAGTGTCCGTTTCTCTGTTCCATAACATAATCATTAGCGTCCGCTCCCTAAACATAATGACTCGTTTCCGCTCCCTAAACATAATGACTAGTTTCCGCTCCCTAAACATAATGACTAGTGTCCGCTCCCTTAACATAATGACTAGTGTCTGGTCCTATGGTCGCTAAACATAATGACTAGTGTCTGGTCCTATGGTCCCTAAACATAAGGACTTGTGTTCGGTCCTATGGTCCCTTAACATAATTACTTGTGTCCGGTCCCTAAACATAATGACTAATGTCCGGTCCGATGTACCCTAAACATAAAGTGTAGTGTCCGCTCCCTCAACATAATGACTAGTGTCCGGTCCCTAAACATATTGACTATGACTAGTGTCCGCTCCCTAAACATAAAGTCTAGTGTCCGGTCCCTAAACATAATGACTAGTGTCTGGTCCTATGGTCCCTAAACATAATGACGAGTGTCCGGTCCCTAAACATAATGACTAGTGTCCGGTCCCTAAACATATTGACTATGACTAGTGTCCGCTCCCTAAACATAAAGTCTAGTGTCCGGTCCCTAAACATAATGACTAGTGTCTGGTCCTATGGTCCCTAAACATAATGACAAGTGTCCGGTCCTCTGTTCCATAACATAATCAGTAATGTCCGCTCCCTAAACATAATGACTAGTGTCCGGTGCTATGTTCCCTAAACATAATGACGAGTGTCCGGTCCCTAAACATAATGACTAGTGTCCGCTCCCTAAACATAATGACTAGTGTCCGGTCCTATGGTCCCTAACATAATCACTAGTGTCCGCTCCCTAAAAGACTAGTGTAGGGGGTGATCCATCTCCCGTGACTAGTGTCAGTCCTATGGTCCCTAAACATAATGACTAGTGTCCAGTCCTATGGTCCCTAAACACAATGACTAGTGTGAGTCCTATGGTCCCTAAACATAATGACTAGTGTCCAGTCCTATGGTCCCTAAACATAATGACTAGTGTCTGGTCCTATGGTCCCTGAACATAATGACTAGTGTCTAGTAGACAAGTGCCTATGCTCGATTCTATAGATGTAACGGACCCAGTCGACCCCATTCCTGGGCATAGATGTAATCCCTCGAGGGTCTCACTAGCTAGAAGAGCCAGACATGGTCCATGTATTTAAGCATCGTCAAATAATCTACAAGAATTGAGTTCAAGGCCGCCTGCCTAACCCGTGACATTCCATATGGAAATAATTCCTGTTGAAATGAACCGTTTGAACTAGCACAAACAGCTATCTTTCTGTGTCCCAGGAAGGGGGTGCATTTGTTTAAAAAGTAGTATGTGTATGTGCATGTGTGATATATATTTTTTTCTTTCTTTTTTTTTCCACCTTTTCTGAATTGTTGGAAAAATAGTATATTATAATATAACAGCTCAGTGGACTGAGGTGTAATGAACAAAGCTGTCAAATCGGGCTGTGGACTTTCGGCCATCGTTGCAGATGCTAGCCTATCTTCAAATGGTCTTCAATCGCTACAGCTCTCCTTTCTGCACACACTGGTACTGCTCGGTATTTCAGTCAGACATTTACACTAGTGGAGCGCTGTGCCGTTCACACTACATCAGAAAGGGCCTGTTTTTAGAATGGCACATTCTATTATTATCGACCTGTTTCACTCCACACCGAGCAGTGTTTAACACGCGACTCTTGTTGGGATTTATTACTTGCTTCGGGATCTGATGTTTTTCCTTCACCATTGTGTGAAGACATTTCGATGATTAGACATGGTTTGCATGCATCAATGTTGAGTAATTAACATCCTGGATGCATTTGCTGGCCAACCAGGCTGGTGAACCTTTGTGTAGATGAGTGACTTTGATATTTCATATATATATCCTACCAGGGGTCGACGGGCCGAGAAATACACAATTTAGAAGGCAGTGGCAAGTAAACCACATCATGGTTTTGTTCCCAAGTTTTCATTCGAAAAACAATTTTGAGATCCGGTTGTTCTCTTTTGGTCGTTACGTCTTCTGGTCTATGGATGTTTCGATGGGAGAGTGAGTGTTTGTCCTGTGATGGCTCATGTCTGACGCCTCCGTCTGTTCTCTCTGTGGCCTGCAGGGGGAGTGCTCCACTTCCACCCAGAGAACATGTGCAGTGAGGACCGCGACAAGGTGGGAGCCCTCCAGTCACAGCCACTAGAACTGATATAGAGCTGCCACCAGCAAAATGAACGCATGGGATTCTCCTTTGTGATGACTCACCAATATCATTAAAAGATTGCAATGTATTTTCTGACCATTGTGCGTTGCGGGTTCTGTGTTCAGATGGAGGACAGCCCGAGCCCCAAACGCCCGCGTCTGTCCCAGCAGTCCATGTTGGACCTAAGCACCACCCCCCCCTCCAATCCCTCCTCTCCCATTCGTCCTTGGGAGCTCCCGCCCAGCCGCCGGCCACACCCTCACTACATGCCTGAGAGGTGCCACACACCTGTTCGCAATCGCCGCAGGTAAACATGATGACACAATGTTTCAGAGAGTTGAAGTTGTGAATGTTACCCTGTTTAAATCAGCGATCGTATCTAATTGAATGCCATATTGATCACTTTAATTCTCATTGAGCATTCAAGCAGTTAACCATAACGATGTACATTTTATAAATCATACGGAAATAGTTGTTTCAAACCTCTGTAGAGTTAATGAGCTTTGGTGAATCAAAGGGAGCGATGAAGGCATGTTGTCTGGTGGCCACTGCTCAGCAATGGTTTATTTCATCTGATGTCTAGTTGTAAATGAAATAGTTTTATACAGCATGAACATAGAAGATTTTTAACAAAGTTGATATCATATATCTAATAAAGCTCTAATGTAAATCTTGGTTTCAGTCCTCCAATGAGACGGCAGCGTGGTCGCAGGGACCGCCTCGCCCGCCACCACCACCATCACCACCACCACCACCACCACCACCCGCACAACCCCCACCCCCACCCCCCCCATCACCACTACAACAACAACAACGGCGGCGGCGGCGGCAACAACAACAACAGCAACCACCACCTCCTGCCGCACCACCAGCACAGCCTCCACCCCCACCCCCACCACGGCCCGTCGGTCGGCCACCAGGACGAGAACTACCGGCTCCCGGCCCCCCCGCCCAGCTACGCCCCGCCCTACAGCCAGACCCCCCGGGAGGAGCGGCCTGGCTACCACCCCCCCAACCTGTCCCCGCGGCCCCTCCACCACTCCCCCACCCTGTCCCCCCGCCTGCTGCACCACCCCCACCACGGCCAGCAGAGCAGCATGGTGCTGGACCTCCACGAGCAGGTAACCCACCGCAGAGTGCTGTTCAGATTACCCACCGCAGAGTGCTGTTCGGGTTACCCCCAGCAGAGTGCTGTTCGGGTTACCCCCAGCAGAGTGCTGTTCGGGTTACCCCCAGCAGGGCGCAGTTCGGGTTACCCCCAGCAGGGCGCAGTTCGGGTTACCCCCAGCAGGGCGCAGTTCGGGTTACCCCCAGCAGGGCGCAGTTCGGGTTACCCCCAGCAGGGGGCAGTTCAGGTTACCCCAGGGCAGGGGGCAGTTTACTATAGAATAAGGTACTAAATATTAGGGGTGGGAAAAATAATCGATACTTCGCGATTCTCTCTAGAATAGGGGTGTGCACGGGTACATGTAATAATTCATTATATTTTATATAGCGCTTTTCAATGACCCAAAGACGCTTACAGAAGGGGGGGACCTAACTCACCACCACCAGTGTTTAGCACCCACTTGGGTGATGCACGGCAGCCAATCTGCGCCAGAACGCTCACCACACACCAGCTTGAGGTGGAGAGTGAGGGAATTGATGAGTCAGCCAATTGTACCGGAGGATTATTAGGGGGCCAGATTGAATGAGCCAGGACACCGGGGAAACCCCTACTCTTTGCGATAAGTGTCCTGGGATCTTTTATGACCACAGTGAGTCAGGACCTCGGTTTTACGTCTCCTCCGAAGGACGGCACCTTCCACAGCACAGTGTCCCCATCACTGCACTGGGTCATCGGGATTGATGAGTGAAGGGGCCAGAGGGAAGAGTGCCACCTATTGGCCACCACCTGACACCACTTACAGCACCTGGTATTCCCAGGCGGTCTCCCATCCAAGTACTAACCAGGCCCGACCCTGCTTAGCTTCCGAGATCAGACGAGATCGGGCGTATTCAGGGTGGTATGTCCGTAGCAATGTGTAACCGGTTAGTAAATCATAACCGCTTAGGAAAATAAGTAAACGAAAACCGTAAAAAAAACGCGCCATTGTTTCAATGGGAATCGCGACGGTCCATAATTTCAACATAAAGTTGACATATTTATTAGTGCTGTCAAGCGATTAAAATATTGAATCGCATTAATGTCATAATTAACTCGCGATTAATCACACTTTTTTTTTCTGTTCTAAATATCCCTTGAACTTTCGTACAAAACTCTTGCTCAGCAAAGATGGGAAATAATATGACATTTATTATTTAAACCAGTATGAATATTCCTACCATACGTAGGCCTATACACATTACCGGACTATCGAATAACGCCCACTAGGGTTGCCGCGGTGTGGACATTTTCACACCGAGTAATACGCTCGTGTCAACACCGGTATTGCCGGTATAAACGGTATTAAATTTGAAACTATAGGTCAACCGCCATCTTCTCCGTCAACTCTTCTCTCAAACTCGGTGACAGCGGCTGGCAGCGCGCCAATTCTCGGCGTCTTATAACGTTCGATATATAATAGTATAATATAATTTTATATATCATAATATCACGGCCAAAAGCTCTGTGCGCCTCCGGATGGCCGTAGCGCGGGGAGTAGGGATGGGCCGATAGTCAATTCTATCGACTATCGACGATAGATGGATTCCATCGTCGATCGTCTCAAGTAGCCGATAAAAAGGCGATAATTATATTTTAATAATTTTTTATTTTTTTTTATTATTTTTTTTTTAAAAGCGCTGTGGTAGCTATTTTTTCAACTTAAAAATCACCGCAAATTGTAATTGAAATGAACTGGCACCGGTGGAAAACATACTATGTAGCGCTGACCTGCCGTATTCACTCACTGCTGCGAGAGGAGAGGGGAGGGGCTCGAAACCTACCGGTCTGCTCGCACGGCGAAATGACATCACACCCCGCTGCACCATTTCCGGGTCACAGCTGTGGTACATGAGCTGTGTTCGAAATCGTTCCCTATTCACTCACTCACTATTCCCTATAGTGTTCATGATATAGTGCACTACATAGGGAACGAACAAACGAGAATTCGGACACTACGCTGAACATTTCTAAACGTCATTTGCGTCAGTAAATGCGCCGGGTATTTGTGTGACGCAGACAGATGCGCCCAGATTGTGTAAACAAACCGGGCACTCTAGAGGAAAGCTGGAGGTTGTATTGATGTTGAATGTTACATTTCCTTGAACAAGGTTTTTCTTATTAATTTTGAATGTTTCATTTTCTTGTTAAATCCCAAATAAATTGTTGATATTTCTAAACGAAAGCCGGAGACTCCATCGTTAAATGTAGTCGTTTTCGCCGCTTGCGGTTATTGAGCTTCTTCTTCTCCTCCGGAAAAACACGACTGCATTGCATTGTGGTATATGGGAGTAAACACGTAGGGAACATCATATGTACACTCACATTTTGGGTATTTTAAGTGCATATAGGGTAGGGGTGTAACGATACATCGATGTAGATCGATACATCGATTGATTGGCGAACGATCCAGCTGCATCGATGCAAAGCCCAAACATCGATGCATATCGCTGTATTACACGCTTTTATTATTATATATCTCCTTTCGCGGGTGTTTGTGAAACTATTTCTGCGCAAAGCGCCAAGCCGCTCGTATCCATTCACCGGTTAAGCAACAGCGAGCACATGTGTGAGCGCGAGGATGTCTAGTTTCGTTTTGTGTTGCCAGATTGGGCATACGTCCCGTTTTTCCAGCCTAACGTGATTAATAGTAGCCAAATCGGGCTGAAAAATGTGCCCAATCTGGCAACACGGATGGCTTATCTTTACAGCCAAGATGATTCCGAGGGATGTTTTGTTTTTAGAAGAAAACTATCCACACAGATCGGTTGGGAATGGTCTACGTTCAAAATGAAAGATCATTACAGGCCCTTTAATTTAAGCCATAAAAAACCTTTGGCACTTAAATGCAATTATGTGGCACTTTATTATTTGTATTAAAAATTGATTGTTTTTGTTTTAAATATCCGGAAGAGCAAAGAAATAAAATGATGAAATTATAATTAAGTTGATGTGAGTTGATGTGATTGTAAGAGGTTGTGTTAAATGGGCATATGATATCGTCTCATATCGATCGCATGCCCCTGAATCAAATCGTATCGTATCGTATCGCGGCAGACTTTTGATATCGGCAAATATCGTATCGTTGTCCAATGTCCAATGTCCAATGAATCCAATAATATCGTATCGTGATGAAACCAGAGATTTACACCCCTAATATAGGGCATGAAATTAACCAGTGAGAATTCGAACAACAATACAAAATAGCGAGCACCCTATATAGTGCACTATATCCGTGATAGGGAACGATTTCGAACACACCTACGAGCTGTGTGTCATCAGCGTGTGTCATCATGACAGCGCCGCCGGCGCCGACGCATCGAAACTTAAATCAGCGGAGGCTCACGCTGGTCCAAGGGGAAGACCATCGTATTCGTTTTTAAGAAAAAAATCGAAAAATGAAAACGTTTTTTTTCAAAGTGATAAAATATTATAAATAATTATTATTATAGAATTATTATAAGGATGCCCCCCCCGATAGTATCGACTATCGGCGATCGCTAGGGGGGCGCTATCGGACGATGGAAGCTTGTAGACGATTGCCCAACCCTAGCGGGGAGCTCACGTAGGGATTGGGCTTCGCGGGTTTGTTTACCGGCGTTGCTATGGTTACCGGTCTTGTATGGAAGCACGTCAATTCTCGGCGTGACAATTCTCCCGCACAGAGCAGAACTGTGGCCTATTCTACACATTTTAATTTTCTTAATTATAATTATATTCATTTTTACTGAATTTGGTTTTTATTATGAAAAAAAACGGTGTTGCCGGTGTGCAACACCGAGTAATCGGTGTTGGCCTCAACACCGGTAATACTGTATACCGCGGCAACCCTAACGCCCACACATACACACACCGCAAAGTGTTGTTCGGGTTACCCACCGCAGAGTGCTGTTCGGGTTACCCACCGCAGAGTGCTGTTCGGGTTACCCACCGCAGAGTGCTGTTCGGGTTACCCCCGGCAGAGTGCTGTTCGGGTTGCCCCCGGCAGAGTGCTGTTCGGGTTACCCCCGGCAGAGTGCTGTTCGGGTTACCCCCAGCAGGGTGCTGTTCGGGTTACCCCCAGCAGGGTGCTGTTCGGGTTACCCCCAGCAGGGTGCTGTTCGGGTTACCCCCAGCAGGGTGCTGTTCGGGTTAGCCCCAGCAGGGTGCTGTTCGGGTTACCCCCAGCAGGGTGCTGTTCGGGTGACCCCGAATTATTTATTAAAAAAATAAATAAATCATTAATTAATAAAAAAAACGGTTAACTGTGTACACGAAAAAAAAGTGATTGTGTAACCGTTTACAATTATTTGTAACCGTTCACACCCCTACTCTAGAACGATTCCGTCTCGATGCAGATCAATTAATAATCGGAATTATTTTTATTATTTATTTGTTCGCCTGCTGCAACATTCTGTTCCCCAGAGAGGGATCATTTTAGTAATTTTAAAATTATTTAATTTATCTTCAGTGTGTATTGGCCAATCTGATTTGTCTTGACCCGATTGCGATTCAGCCTACGCATAGCATGCACGCAAACTCACAGCCAGACACAAGAACTCCTTCTAATTCAAGAACAGCTTTTTCTTTAATGACGTAGAAAAGAGAGATTAGAAATAAAATACAACTGAAACCAATTTTTTACATATTTCCATATTGTGTTGTAATGCAAGCTGCATTGAATATTGCATTGTTCATAGAAAGTCATATTTGTGACAAAAGCTTTTTCTCTAATAAAATATTAGATAAGTTAAATCATCTGTTGATCATCTTTAATGATCATCACAAAAGTAGGAAGTGATTATCAAACTCTGAGTAGCAAACTCAGATGTGTATGTTTGTATATTTGAAAATCACGCATGGAAATGTACATACAATAAAAAATTTGCATCGAGATGCATCGATAATCGTTTTAGAATCGAATCGCCGACCTCATAATCTGAATCGAATCAAATCGTGGAGTGCCATGAGATTCCCACCCCTACTAAATATACCAGAGGTGCAAACTCGTCACCTTTCGGCGAAATTCTGTTTTTCACCACAACTAGGGAATCTGCTAATAGAGAAATTGGGGGTTCGGGGGAGGGGGGCGGGGCTGTACGTCCCAGCCAAGTCATCAACAAGTACTGGCCAATGAGAGGCAGAGTAGGGTGGGTCACTAGCCATTGAGAGGGAGAGTAGGGCGGGTCACTAGCCAATGAGAGGCAGAGTAGGGTGGGTCACTAGCCAATGAGAGGCAGAGTAGGTTGGGTCACTAGCCAATGAGAGGGATAGTAGGGCGGTTCACTGTCCAATGAGAGGGTGAGTCACTAGCCAATGAGAGGGAGAGCAGGGTGGGTTACTAGCCAATGAGTGGCAGAGTAGGGTGGTGGGGGTGTGTCTCGTTGTCATTTCACAGAAATACATCTTTAATTGGAATGGATGTGGGCCTGGTGGCCTTCCGTTAGGGGCCTGGAGGCCGTCTGCTCAGGGGCCTCAGGCCCCAGCCTGAGCAGACGGCCTCCAGGCCCCTAACGGAAGGCCACCAGGTCCCTGAGCATACTGACTGAGTGCTGAGCATCGTGCTGCTCTCCTCTTCCACCCAGTTTATCATATCAGAGGTCAGCCCGGTCTCCGTGGTGTGATGATGATAACCCCCCGGCCCCCCCCCCCCCCCCATGTGCAGGGTTCTCCTCCGGTGTCATACCCCATGTCTCCACCGGGGGCGCCGCCGGGCCTGCCCCCCCGCTCCGCCCCCCAGCAGCTGCCAGCGTGTTCGGTGGTCTTCAGCGGACAGCACTACCCGGTCTGCAACATCCCCCCTCCTCCGGTGAGTCCTGTGTGTCTCATGTTTGGTCTGATGGCCCATAGTCTCAGTTGGCGGGGCCCCAATGTGTTGTGATATTTCTGAGGGCCGTCCAAGTTGCTTCATTAATCTGTGTACAAACAGGGCTGCCTCCATCACTGGTTCTGCTCATTGTTCACTCTCTCTCTGTCTCCCGTCTGACTCTCTGTCTCCCGTCTCTCTCTCTGTCTCCTGTCTGTCTCCCTGTTGCCCGTCTCTCTCTCTGTCTCCCGTCTGTCTCCTGTCTGTCTCCCTGTTGCCCGTCTGTCTCTCTCTCTGTCTCCCATCTGTCTCTGTCTCTCTTCTCTCTCTGTCTCCCGTCTCTCTCTGTCTCCCGTATCTCTCGGTCTCCCGTCTCTCTCTGTCTCCCGTCTCTCTCTCTCTGTCTCCCATCCCTGTCTCTCGTCTGTCTTTCTGTCTCCCGTCTGTCTTTCTGTCTCCCGTCTGTCTCTCTGTCTCCCGTCTGTCTCTCTGACTCCCGTCTGTCTCTCTGTCTCAAGTCTGTCTCACTGTCTCCTGTCTGTCACTCTGTCTCTCTCTCTGTTTCCCCCTCTCCTGTCTGTCTCCCCCCCTCCCGTCTGTCTCTCTTTTCCCTGTCTCACCCCCAGGTCCTCCAGACCTGCTCGGTGCAGCACCTCCCCGTGCCCTACCCCTTCCCCTCGCTGCTCTCCAGCGACCCGGCCTTCCTCCTCCCCTCTCCCCACCTCCAGCACCCCCCGACCCACCACCACCACCACCACCACCTCTCCCACCACCCCCCCCACCTCGCCCAGCCCGCCCAGTTCGGACCCTACCCCACCCAGCAGGCACGCTCGGTGAGTTTAGATGGATCCATTTCTTTCTATCATAAACCACAATAAACCATAATAAACAATATGGTCCTATACAGTAAGATGGAAGAGCATATATTACAACACTTAGAATATGATGATCATAATTAAAACGCCAAACCACACTCACCAACCCAATAGCTACGTTGCCCTCATTAGTTTTGATACTATTATGGTTGCCATAATGACGGCAGCCGTTGCAGCGGATCGAGAACGAGGTGGAGTTGCTGGGCGACCACCTGTCCCTGGGGGCGGGGCTCCACTACCCCTCGCCGCCCCACCCCGCCCTCGCCACGCATTCCGCCCAGCTCCACTTCCTGTCCCACGACCCGCTGCCGCAGGAGTTCTTCGGCGTGGTGAGTGCTGAACCAGCCCACTTTGGTTTTTGGTGCAAGTTTTTTTTTAAGCCATAATATGTAACATTTCACTATGAAGATATCGATGACTGGCGACTTCATTAAATAAATCCAGAGTAAACAGACCCGTGTTGGCGATGCCAGAAATACCACAAAACTGTAATAGATTTTAAAATGTTCAGAATCTCGACCCGTCCTCGTGTACAGATCTCATTTTGAGGGGTCTTCGGCCCATGTTGCTGATGCTCCTTTTCTCTGAGCCTTAATGTGTAGCGTCTTCTCCTCTCCTCCTCTAGTCGTATCCAAACTTCATGCCCCGGCGGATCCAGGGCCGACGGTACCGCTCCCAGCAGCCACTGCCGCCCTCGCCTTACCACCCCAGCTTCCTGCCTTACTTCCTGTAGGTACCCAAATCTGTCACTGACTAGACCCCCCATCAAACAGGGGGGTCCTGTTCTTTAAGGCTCTTTATTGTATGTATAATGTTTATCTTGATGTTGGCCGGTAATACCATATATGCTTCAGAGTGGGAGGAGTGGTCCACCCACTTTCTTATAACAATATATTTAATGTATTTTATTTGAAACTCTTACATTTCCATTTAGGGCATTTAGCGACACTTTTATCCAAAGCGACTTACAAGAAGTACATTTGTCATAAGAAGTGAAACAATATATCGCTGTCAGTACAGTAAAGATGTTCATAGAACCAAGTGCAAGTGCTAACAATTGCTAGGCTAACCCATTCCCCATGTACAGCAATGCTAGCAGCCACTGCAGATGTTACACAATTAAGTACTATGAAAAAGTGCAATGTAGAAGGGCGTACATTAAGTACCAGGACGTACAACATACAATGGTGGCCAGAAGGGGCTGGGTAGCTATGCAGAGTCGGGGTGAACTCTGAACAGGTGAGTTCAGAGTTCTTACAAAATAATGACCAAGTTTATTAGTGAAGTATATAGAGACAGTTGTATCAGATGTTCCATCTACCCAGTCTCCCTGAAGTAGTTTTAAACGTCTTCCTCCAGGTCCATGCTGCCCGTCCAGACCACCGGCCCGGCCATCAGCCTGGAGCTGGACGTGGACGACGGGGAGGTGGAAAACTATGAGGTCTGAGCTTACCTCTCAGGAATAAACTAAAGCCTGCAGTGTGTCCTCAATGTGTGTCCTCACTGTCCCGCCTGTGCGTCCTCACTGTGTGTCCCCTAGTGTGTCCTCCCTGTCCCCGTCTGTCCTCAATGTCCCCTAGTCCGTCCTCACTGTCCTCCATGCAGGGTTCACGTTAGCCGGCTATAGCCGGACATTGGCCGATTGCACGCACGCATGGCCGGTATAATAAAATGTAAACGGCCCACATGTCTGAGAAAAAAAAGAAAGAAGTTTGCATTTATGTATGAATTAATCAGTAGCATATGAAAACCAGTAGAGGTTCGTGGCCGAGCTCACCAAGGGGAACACGAACGTGCATTCATGAACGCGCGCAGTGCATCCGCACATGAATACACACGTCACTACTCGGTGGCCACACTGTTGAACGCTGATTGGCTGTCATCACGCGAAATTCGCGTCAAAGTTGAAATATTTCAACTTGAGCGAATTTGTCACGGCACAAATCCTCGTGAAGTCGCTCGCCTGTGCACGGCGAAAGTGTGGCGAGACAAATCAAAACTTGTCGCCGGTTTTCTCTCGTGAAGAATTCGCCCGATACGCGTCTCTACGTTCACTTTGTATGGGATCTTGTCGCCCCGTCGCGTTGGGTGTGAACGCACAAATCTTTCCCGACTGGGCAAAGCTGGCCAAAATCGCCAGTACAATCCCCGTGTCCAGTGTTCCTGCGGAACAAGCCTTTTCTCTCCAAAACAGGTTTAAAACATCTATCAGAAACCGCCTAGCTGGGATAAAGATGAGGCTGATTCACATATCGAGCCTTGGGCCGGGGTTGAAAGACTTCAACTTTCGCGAGCAGCGGAGCACTTCCATGCCATGAAGTTGCGCCGAAAGTAGCCTGCAAGAATTGCAATTATCGAATGAATTATTTGTCCCCCACTGTGTCCTCACTGTCCCCCCTGTCCTCACTGTGTCCTCACTGTCTGTCCTCACTGTCCCCCCGTCTGTCCTCACTGTCCCCCAGTCTGTCCTCACTGCCCCCTCCTGTGTCCTCACTGTTCCCCCGTCCGTCCTCACTGTCCCCCTGTCTGTCCTCACTGTCCCCCTGTCTGTCCTCACTGTCCCCCCCTGTCTGTCCTCACTGTCCCCCCCTGTGTCCTCACTGTCCCCGCCTGTGTCCTCACTGTCCCCCCGTCTGTCCTCACTGTCCCCCCTGTGACTTCACTGTCCTCATTGTCCCCCACTGTGTCCTCACTGTCCCCCCCCAGACGGGAGGTCTGTCCTCACTGTGTCCTCACTGCGCCCCCCTGTGTCCTCACTGTCCCCCCCCTGTTTCCTCACTGTCCCCCCCTGTGTCCCCACTGTCCCCCCCTGTTTCCTCACTGTCCCCCCCTGTGTCCTCACTGTCCCCCCCCTGTGTCCTCACTGTCCCACACTGTGTCCTCACTGTCCCCCTGTCTGTCCTCACTGTACCCCACTGTGTCATCACTGTCCCCCCGTCTGTCCTCACTGTCCCCCACTGTGTCCTCACTGTCCCCCGTCTGTCCCCAGGCCCTGCTGAACCTCGCTGAGCGGCTGGGCGAGGCCAAGCTGCGGGGCCTGACCAAGGGGGACATCGAGCAGCTGCCGTCCTACAGGTTCAACCCCAACAACCAGCAGTCTGAGCAGACGCTGTGAGTTCCCCGGGACATGCCCACATTACACCATGCCCACGCTACATCACGCCCACACTACACCATGCCCCCACACTGTGACACGCCCACACTACACCACGCCCACTCTACCCAACACCCCCACGGTATGACACACGCTCCCACACGCAGCGCTACAGAGGTGTGAGGCGATGGTGTGCGATCATTACTCTGTCTGCAGCTGTGTGGTGTGTAGATGTTGTGCGATCAGGTGTGTGGTGTGTAGATGTTGTGCGATCACTCCTCTCTGTGCAGGTGTGTGGTGTGTAGATGTTGTGCGATCACTCCTCTCTCTGCAGGTGTGTGGTGTGTAGATGTTGTGCGATCACTGCTCTCTCTGCAGGTGTGTGGTGTGTAGATGTTGTGTGATCACTACTCTCTCTCTGCAGGTGTGTAGATGTTGTGTGATCACTGCTCTCTCTCTGCAGGTGTGTAGATGTTGTGTGATCACTGCTCTCTCTCTGCAGGTGTGTAGATGTTGTGTGATCACTGCTCTCTCTCTGCAGGTGTGTGGTGTGTATGAGTGACTTTGAGTCTCGCCAGCTGCTCCGGGTCCTGCCCTGCAGCCACGAGTTCCACGGCAAGTGTGTCGACAAGTGGCTCCGGGTGAGACACACACAAACACACACACACACACACACACACACTACTGCAACACTAGTGTTTATATTTCAGTGTTATTTTCTTATTATTCTGCCTGCTTTCTACCTCTAAAGATGATTATAACAAGCAGGATAATTCAACATCTTTTCATACATTTAACAGAAGTGTCACTTTAACCTCATCACCTATTTCAGAGGTTTTTTTTAGAAAATAATTTATCCAAAGTAAATAGAATATTTCTCCATAGCTGCAAGGGCTATAATAGGTAATATTGGTTTCAAAATAAAGATAACACCTGTGTGATTGGTGTTCAATGTGGGTACTGCTTTATTAGAGTGCATAGAGCTAGAACACAGCATGAGGCAAAGGTATAATTTCCGCCTGAAATAAGTAATTTTTTAGATTGAATACCAATTAGTGCATTATCTTTTGGGAGCCCTATTATACTACATGGTACTATATAACTCTATAGTACTAGGTACTTTATGGTACTACATATGGTACTGCTGTGTGTGTGTGTGTGTGTGTGTGTGTGTGTGTGTGTGTGTGTGTGTGTGTGTGTGTGTGTGTGTGTGTGTGTGTGTGTGTGTGTGTGTGTGTGTGTGTGTGTGTGTGTGTGTGTGGTCAGCGTGTGAGTGCAGTGGACGAGCGAGTGGTAGCGTGCATGTAAGTTTAGTGAAGTAATGATCGAGTCCGGTTGTGTGTAAAAGAATAAAGCACCTGGCAAGAATCGGTGGCCGCTTCATTCCGACCATATTCCGACCTATAAGCAGACCCACTGCCGGTCAAAGTGAAGGGTGTGTTGCCCCTGAGAGATCATCGGCCCTGGAGGGAACGTGTCTGGGAGCCGACAGCAGAAAGTTGTAACACTAACCATCTCGTAGTCTGAGGTGTGTGTGTGTCCTTGAGTGCTTTGAAAGGCGCCCTCAAATAAAATGTATTATTATTACTATAGGGCCCTATAGTACGATAGGTGCTTTGATCATATCACAGCATCTCAGGAGTACCTGGGTCAATATTTGATGCAAATAAAGTGAAGTAGAACTAAGTTGAAGGTTTTAGTGGAGGTAGGTTTCGGAGTAATTTCCAAATAAATCCAATTCAAATTTGGCCTTATAAACTTTGAGACCCAAACAGGTTGCACCATTTGGCCACAGGATGGCAATGACATGAGTTCTGATTGAAGGCATTAACCTGTTTGCTCTGAAACCCTCTGCTATCCACCCTCTGCTATCCATTGATCATAAACACTGTGTTTAGTTACAGAACGGTGCCCAGACACTGGATTATCTGTCTGGTGGTTTTATGCTATCAAGCTTTGATCAACATAGGTCGATCAAAGTTGTATAAATCAAAATGATATTTATATATTGTGCCTCTAGTTGGCAGTGATACGGTTTGCACTAGTGGTATCAGTGCAACCTCAGCTTTCACACGATGTATAGATTGTTTTTGGTTTGAGTAATCATAACCAATGTTAGCTCATCAAAAACAATTCAAAGTTGAAGAGCTAATCCTTGTAGGGAGGTTTCCAATGACTTTCTCATGTGTTTGAAATGCCTTAAACATCTTATGCAATCGGGGGGAGGGGCTTAATGTGGCGAGGTGGTCAAAGGTGTCCTCTTAACTGGGACCCCTCTCTCTGTGTGTCCCCTCACCCTCCCCAGGCCAACAGGACGTGCCCCATCTGCCGTGCCGACGCCTCGGAGGTGCAGCGTGACTCTGAGTGACCACCAGGGGGAGACTGACACTGTTACTGTCCGTCACATTTCATCACTGCCCCAGTGATCTCCCTCGCTGTCCCCCCCCCCCCCCCCCCCCAGAACCAACCCCCTACATGTTACAAGCACGTGCACATAAACCCCCCACCCCCCAAGCACTTTTTTTTACTTTTGCCCAGTTTCCTCTCACCGTTTAAATCCCTCTTCCTGCCATTCATTTGGTTTTGGTAGGTGTCCATTTCTTAATTCTTTCCGATTGTTTTGCCTTTCTATCTCTTGCCCGCACATCTCCCCTCAGCACTGAATGTTCCCCGTCTGTCCGCTCCAACCTCTGACATAGACATGTCTGTCAAACCTCTGACAGACATCTGTCTGTCAAACCTCTGGCACAGACTGGCAAAAGGTTATGCTGCAGTGTGCACGCGTGTTTTTCTCTTTGTGTATGTGAGACTGCGCTGGCAGTTCTTTGTGTGTGTGCGTGTGTGAGCTTTAGAGCTGATTGGTTGTTTCTACGATGTGTATGACCAGAGTAACGACTTATGAGAGTTTTTTTCCCCCTCTCGTGTGTGTGTGTGTGTGTGTGTGACTCCTTTTCTCTAGCTTGATACTTAGGGTCCATACTGCCTCTGGAATGCATGATTAATCAGTTTGTTTTATTAGGGCTTTTGATATTATTATTAAATATTGTGAGTGATTTTTTTTTTCTGACTGGCAGTTACCTCATCCTCATTCCGTTTCTTTTCATGTTTCACTATTCTCTAAAGTTTTGTGCATTATACATTTTCCCTTTTCTTTGGCTGTCCTATCAAAGATGAGTTTGTCTGACTGCGGTGGCACGTGTGTATGTATGTATGTGTATATGTATAAAATTATGAATATCTGTATACCAAAAAATAAAAGGCTTGATACAAACTTTTTTACCTCCTTTTGGTATGGTTTTATCTTTCATTAAAAGGGGTGATAAATGCTTTTTCGACTTCCCTTTGCTTCAGATATTATGTTATATGACGTATGTATAAATGTTCTACATCTGTTAAACTAGGAAGCTCTAATGGTGCGTTCACATCACTGGAAACTGGAAAACATTTTCGCGACGTCGGAAAGTTTGCGTGAACGACACCTCATGACGCCGTTATGATTCTACTTCCGTTCAGCGACTCGGGACAAATTTTGATAACAGTTCCTCAGTTGGTGATGTATGGTTTACTTGTGACGCGCATGAATATGGCGGATCATGAACGTTTTACCAAAGCCCGTCGACGAAGAGCATGGGCACTTCCTATACTCCCCATTGTACCGATCTTGGTTGTACTTCCATCAGACATCCACTGGGGGTGATCGCGGGCAACTCCAGATTGAATGGGAGTCTATGGGGCTAGACGGCTTATGTCTCTTTCACCTGCTTGTCGTTGAAATATCGCAAATTTTATTGTAGATTTCCCAAGTTCAATATAGATTATAGTTCAAAGGTCGAATGAATGAGTACTTATGTCCTTTCGATTTCTTACAGTTTGGGCCGTTGTTGGCCGTACACGCTAGCATTCTGCTAATGAATGCTGATTGGTCAGGGACGGACTTGCGGCTGATTACGACCAGAGACCCCTCTTGACGGCATCTGAAGCTGAAGCACAATCAGAATTATCTTAAGTAGGACTTTCCGTCTAAGTTAATTGTTGCGTACTGTATTTATATTTTCCTGCAGGCCCTTTTATTTTTTATATAGTTATGTATGGTGAAAGTACATGGGCATAAATGGAATTTCTTCCATTTCTTGTGTTCAATGTTCAATGTGTTATATACATGGTAGGTCCACCTTAAATAATACAGTCAATGTCCCGCTCAATATCATTTCATCTGTCATTGTCTATTTTTCAAAAATAAAGATAGTTTAAAAAAGAAATGCCTCGTAAATGTGCAATGATAAACTGCTCTAACAGTTCAAACGGTTTGTCGGTCTTTTCGTTTCCCAAGGACAGAAAAAGGTAACGTTCTTGCTTGCTCCTGTATGAATAGCCCTAGGCTACCTGAGGTAGGGTGACCATTTCAATAACACCAAAAAGGAGGACATTATGCAGCATATCAATAAATTACTATGGTGTACATAGGACTCTGGTATACTCTCATTTATAGTACAATTTTGAGTGGTTTAAAGATGTTTGTGTAGCTGAATAGGAAAAAATATTAATGAAAAGTCAAGTGTTCACAGTATTTGTAGTTATTCAATACATTGTGGTGTTCAAAAAGTGACCACTGAGATTAATTTGTTAAAGTGAAGAGTGCCACAAAGCATAACATGTGGGGACTTAAATGTAACAACATAATAAAAAAAATGCTTTTTAAAACTTTTCAATATAAATTCATGCTCTTTTGTCCATTCAGAATGAAACGAATCCGAATACTTAGTACATACTATTTCTGTTCAGTGTCTACTACTTGACCGTACCACACTTGACTGTGTAGTACGGTCTACAGCAGGGATGGGCAACTTTCATGATAAAGAGGGCCGCATTTTTCATCATAACCATCGGAGGGCCACATGACTGCACACTTCAACTAAACGTGAGCTGAGAGAAGCTACACAATTTTGAATTTGGTAGATATGATTTCCTGTATTCTGGTGCATTTTGGGGATGGCCACTACCTAAAAAATCATCCAGAATCATAACCTATGTAAGGTATGTTAATTGAACCAACATACATTCATTTCATGTTTTCCATGCTCAAACAGCCACATGAATGGTCAGTATTTGTATCAGTGCAAAGGGCTCACATACATCATCATTCAATGAAGTCAAAAAACTGAAAAACAGTGGCCCAACATTAAGTGCAACAACTCAATGAACTCAAACCCAACAAGCAGTTGTAGTAGTTGTAGTGGCGACTTAAGTGGATATCTTTAATGACTGATATCGCTTCTAAGCAAACTAGACGCATGGGTTTGCCTTCGAATTCTATGAATTTTTCTCATCTTTCTTGACCGAGTTTTCTGTAACTCGATCAATTATTATTATTCTTTTTTTATTTATTTTTTTTATTATGTGCGGGCCTGACTGAGTGAGGATGCGGGCCGCACTGAGTGAGGATGCGGGCCGCATGCGGCCCGCGGGCCGCCAGTCGCCCATCCCTGGTCTATATGCGTAATACACCTCCGAACGCTTCCGAACCCCGCCCCGCCGAAACACCGGATGATTGGAGATGACGTATCTCCCTCAGATGCCGGCAAAATTACCTTGAAAAGTTACCTGTTTTCCGTCTTGTCGTCGTTGCTATTAAATTAAAAATGTCTCTTTTTACTTAATTACTTACTTTACTTTTTTACTCTTTTTAATGACTTTTTTTTCGCCGCTTTCTACAACGTCTTTCTGGTGGTGTCGGGCATAGATATATATATTAACTAGACGTCTGGCGTCTAGAACGTCACCATAGGCGGCCATCTTACCACAGTAAGCTGCTCACCCATAACATTGTGTTGGTAGTTACATGTACTTTTTAAATAACCATAACTTGCTCAATTTTCAACCGATTTACAAACGGTTTGGTTTATTACAAACATTATTAACGTGGTTATGATATTGTACCTATTTTAGAACATTATTCTATTTTTCATTATTCTATCAAAAGTATGCAGTGTCATAACTACATCTCTGACGTTTATAACACCCAACCATTTGAAAATTGTTATGGTTATGGTTATTTACTACCAACTACCAACACAATGTTATGGCTGAGCAGCTTACTGTGGTAAGATGGCCGCCAGTGGTGACGTTCGACTCCATTGGCCCAACCCGGTATCACGCGATTGCGTGCTCATGCGCACGAACGTTAATCTATTGAAGCGTGTTCCAGAGTACATAGTCCGATTTTTTGCGTGCTACACAGAACGAAATGTAAACCAATGCTTTCTGAATGGGAGTGTTGTCAGACAATGAACGTGCTCCACAAAACGGTACGAGAGATAGAGAAAGAGAGAGAGGGAGGGACAGAGAGAGAGCGAGAGAGAGGCTTCAGAAAGGGTGTGCGCAGATAGTACAGTGCACCCTAGTTATGTTTATGCCAAAACCACAAATGCTATATATATATATATTGCCTAATTATATATATTGCCTATATATATGTATAGGCTATATATATAATTAGGCTATAATGATATTATTTAGCGTGTAATGAGACAATTTATAGCCAAATTGTCGAAGATGCCCGAGAATCTCCGGGGATATCAGCATGGGAAATCGGCGAATCAGACCCATGAACCTATAAAGAAAGACGTCATCTCAAGCGGGAGAGAACGTTTGCGTTGCTGGTTTGTGTCACGTAAGTACAGTGCCGTGTTCCAATACCCGTACTGTCCGTACTTACTAGCCAAAATTTGAGTACGCAGTACGTTCCAATTCAGATCCGGCGAAAAGAAGTATACTTCAAGGACCCGGATGCCGTACTCAAAACGGGCTAATCGTGAAGTGTGGATCGAAGGACACTCCCCGTACTCAACGGCAGCCATCTTAGCTACGTAGCGAAAGAGGCGGAGCCAGGCTGAGCCAAAGTCGGCGCATTTCCCACATAGTCTGCATTAATAGTCATTTTGTAGTTTTTATAGTTTTTATAGCTTTTTATAGATGCTAGGCGTAAAGAGTTCACCGTTCAAAGCGGGATGTTTATTGCGGGGGAGGAGCCACGGCGGAAAACGTGATCGTAATTTCCGGTTAGTGCACCATGGAGTACTCGATTTGGAACAGCACTCACATCTGAAAAATTAACGTAGTAGACAGTGCGGATAGTAAGTATACTCATGGAAGTACGGGTATGGTCTCACGAAAATACGTGACACTGTCACGTTATTTAATCTATTGAAACGTGATCAGGGACATGTAGGCCTATTTTCTAAATGTTGTATTTCAATTGGAAGTAGGCTATTTGTCGTGTCACTAAGCATGACTTCCAAACTAAGGTCCTGTCCGGGAGCGTTCTCCATAAGGCCTAAAACATTTTTTTGTTTGGTTCCGGTTTCCGACCGACCCTGTCAATTTATGTGCGACCCAAATTATTTTATGAGCTTTATAAAAAAAATATATATATATATATATTTTTTGATGCAAACTATAATTACGTTTTGGTACAGCACCTCTTCATTCTGTACAACGATGAGCGAATTTTCTCGTTTTTAAATGAAAACAACCTACCTATCATTCGCTGCCACTGGAAAAAATAAAATAAAAAAATAAAATAAATTCCCTACCTACCCATGACCTCAACTGACAACCAACAGGAACCAAACTTTTTTTTTTTTTTAGGCCTAATGTCCCTTATGGAGCTCCGTACAGATCATTCATTGTTGAAAATTGTCTGTGATAACTAACAAATGACAGCTTTTGGCCACCCGTTCCTACTTAAAATTGTCTGTGATAACTAACAATACGACAGCTTTTGGCCACCCGTTTCTACTTTCACCTTTGATACTGAGAAATTGTGACAATACACGGATATATTAAATGCAGGTGCGCTCCTCTGTAGGCAAACCGCAAAGGAAAAAAGGGTAGCTGCTTCATCTGTTCTTTTTAGAATTGTATGTCTTGATGTTTATTTTATCTAGCCATCTATTCTCTTGTTTTTGGCTATGTGAATGAACGTCCGTGTCGATGCCTCAATCAAAAGTCCAGTGTCGCGAGTGGACGTTGCCATGACATCTAGAAATCATACCGTATTTAATGGGTTGTAGTGAGTGTAACATAATTCACCTACAGTATTTTTGTTATGTGTTGTTCTTTCAATTGTGTTAGGCATGTCGTTTACTATCTTGGTGGTTCAGGGATCGCTGTCCCTTTTAAGGATTACGAGCGTCTCATGACGTCAGAGCCCATGCGGGATTTGTTTACCTTCAACACGTTTTGATTTCCTGTTTCTCTCTTACTAAATAAACGAGTCACACAACTGTGTGCTCAACGTGCGAAATTGTATCTCTCACTTATGGCAATTTCCACAGGGTTATCATTAATATTGATGTGTAGGGGTTGTTTATAACTCGTGAATAATATTCTTTAGACCACGGCCTGGGGGAATACTCTGATTCTGATTGGCTGCAGTGCGTGCATTAACTCCTGATATAGCCCTACAGACACCTGCTAAGTAGTTCCAGTCAGTGTTTAGATTCTCTGCCCGATATTTCCCACCACTATACTCGGGCCGGGCCTTTGATCGAGCGTTTTTATTTTTATTTTACCATTGGTTTATTGGCCTAATCTGAGGAGAAATCTATGCCATAAACAGAAATATTATAGGCCTTTATTACACGGGTCTTCTCAATGCCGTGGAACGCTCCGTTCATGGGTAGTAGTCCGGTGACTTGTCTTGCCCAGCGTCTTCCGTTGCTAAGCGACGTCACCGTCTTTGCGGACAAATCATTTCTCTGCTGATCAACACTATGAATGGCCAAAAGACTTGTATCCCCTCCCCCCACCTTAAATAAATACTATGGCAGAATTATTATTATTATTATTATTATTCTCATTCAACTTGAACATGTGTTTTTACAGTAGAGTGGTGGAGGGATGACGTATGTTGGCCAACCCGGAAGTGAGCGTCGCCCTGGATTCCCTCGACAAAAAGCCAACAGGTTTTGCCATTGGATTTTGGATTATTGCTGAAACATTTGCATCTTTGAAGCACCTCCTCAAAAACTGAAAATAAATAAATATATAAAAATAACCGTGCTCCAAAGAACGAAATGTAAACCAATGCATTCTGAATGGGAGTGTTTCTCTGATTTTTCCATGCTACACAGAACGAAATGTAAACCCATGCAAATAAAGACTTCATGGTCATAATAATTTAAATATCATTGATATCCTTGAGTGTGTAGGGTGGTATTCAATTTCTTTCAACGGGGCTGCATCCAGTCACTTGACCGTTATGGTTGCTATGGTGGTTGCTATCGACCGCCCCCTCTAATCCTTACATGGCTCTAAAAACCACGCGGCAAAGGAGCTGCCGATGGTTAGGGAAAAGGCAGATATTCCAAGGTATCCTTAAAAGGCAGCTTGGATGTTTTTATTTTCTGCAGTTTAGACTTCTACTATAACCTATTTTGGAAAGCAAAACACCAAGCTCATTGATTTAACGAGGCAGGGTTATTTGAAACAATTGATTAAATAAATATTTGTGAGATGTCATTACTTCTCCTGAGTTTGCTTCCTATTAATGTCAAGTATACACCCCTACTGTCCACAAGCATCCCCCCCCCCCCCCCCTCCCCATATGGATTTGGAGAATTGTTGCCACGTCCCAGAGGTGGAGGTATCATATATATGAAAGAGGGCATTCAATTATACTATAATGATCAATTAGGAGGCCGAAGCCCTAAAGGAAGTGATGCAATAGGTGACTGAGGGTCAACATTTGAGACCCCCTTTTATCAAAGGGGGTCTTAAAGGATGCATACGCTTCAACTTGTGGCTCCAGCCCTACAGGAAATGACTCAGCAAGTGCTCCATCTCGTTGCACCTGCACCCAGCGGCTCGCTTGCAAGATTTTGGCCTGAAGTTCTTCCCAGACCTACACCCTAGCCATCCAACATGCATATCTGAGAATCAGGCCTCGCTTTAATAAGGACAAAAAGTTATGAGAGAAATACACATTCACTTTTTGTTATCTCATAAGCGGCGTGGTGCCGGCTCCTTTTGACCTTTTGACCCCAGACTTCAAAAACGTGGCCACAGGCCAGCTGTGGCTACACACCTTAAGCCACAAATGTACACCTCCATCCCACAAAAAATGGGGACTAGAAACTAACCTCTGTCTTATCTATATTTACTGTACTGTTGGAGGTCACGCCCCTTTTCCGGCCTTTTCGAGATAGCCAGGGATACTTAAATGTTCACACTCATTTCCCGGGGCCCCGAGAACGACATATCCGAGATTTGGAGTTCTAGCCCTGAGAGAAAAAAAGTTTTCCCAAATGGACTGTCATTTGGACAAAGCCCCTCAGAAGTGTTGCCTGCAAAACCTAATGGTTCAGAATGTGGTGGAAAAACTTTTTTGAGATAGGAAGGTCCTACCGCCCTGAAATTTGAATACCTTATTCTAGGGCCTAACTGGGACCCCCGCACCGAAACTTGGCCCGGTCGGACCCCGAGGGCAGGAAGGGGAGGCCGTTCCTGCCTGAAACTTGGCCCAGTCGGACCCCGAGTGCAGGAAGGTGGGGCCTTGACTTTCATAATCTTCGCTTGGTGAATGTGAAGGATGTTTGGTCGGATGTTATGACGAAGAATCATAATGTGAATGGGAATATTATATAAATGTCTTGATATCATCTTTCGTCTCAACACTTCTGCTGCAGCCGCTTAAAGTCTCACTCCGAGAACCTTAAAATATGAATCAATCCATTAGAAGTATGAAAATATCTTCCCGGTGGCGTAACGGAGCAAACAAGGTGTGCTTTGACATCTACGTTTCGAGGCGATTGCAACAGTGCCACACATGATCATATTTGAATATGTTTCGGGGTAGTAATTAGCTGTCGACTTTGGAGGCCTTTATCAATAATGACCAGCTATAGATTTGCTTCCCGATGGAGATTTCTGACAAATTACATGTTATTTAGCATCTACACGTTAAGCTGAGTCCAATGAGATCAAGCTCGCCCTCTTGCTACACCGAGATCATGTCCTAGACCTAGGTGTACCATGTAAAATACATGTTACCACCCGCATGCTTGGTGTCATTGGACTCAGCTCAACGTGTAGATGCTAAATAACATGTCATTTGTCACAATTTTCAATCGGGAAGCAAATCAATAGCTGCTCATTATTGATTAAGGCCTCCAATTTCGACAGCTAATTACTGTTTAATTCTGCTCCTTTTCTCTTAAATTAACTACAGAATTACTTTATAACGGCCCAACAGGGCAACTCTTTATTAACTCACTGGTACAACCTACGTGCATCTCTCACGTGTCACTCTTACTTCCGGTGTCACATTCCTACTTGTCCGTGTGAACACAATTACTATTGTAACATCCTTTCTCTTTTTCTGACTCTTAATGAACTGTCAAAAATACACACAATATAAATCATCTCTGAATGACAAAACTCATTACTGTTACAGTGAAAACTAAACTAATTTAACTAGAGTGATATTCCTTGTTACCCTTCACACATACTAGCTGCAATCAAATCACAGATCCAAATCGTAAATTCAGAATGAAAAGTTCTACAAACTATGTCCTATTTTAGTCTTAAACTTATAACAACACACATTACTAAACATGTTATGCTTTCTCCACATTCTTTCTTTATGTCCTATTTTAGTCTTAAACTTATAACAACACACATTACTAAACATGTTACTTATAACAACACACATTACTAAACATGTTATGCTTTCTCCACATTCTTTCTTTAGTCCTATTTTAGTCTTAAACTTATAACAACACACATTACTAAACATGTTACTTCTAACAACACACATTACTAAACATGTTATGCTTTCTCCACATTCTTTCTTTAGTCCCCCCAAAGTCCATGAGTGGTCCACAACTATTCGTTCACAAAGTCTTTGTAGCGTTGTGGCGTCACCACTGTGCGACCAGCCCTTGTGGTCACCGGTAACACATTGCTACCCGGTGGGTGTGTGTCACCCGTGTCTATGTCTGTGTGTGTTTCAGGAACAGTCTGTGGAAGAGCAACCACAGTCTCCATGTCCATAGACTCACTGAGGGTCTGTCCGTGGGCACGCGTGAGGTGTTTGCGATTCCTCCGCAGAACACCACCAGACTGCAGCTGGACTTCGTAGGATCTCGCATCCACAGCCCTGAGAACATTGCCTAATCTCCAGAGAGTGTGAGACCCAAATGGCTGTATTCGCACACAGTCCCCTGGTTTCAGTGGCCCTCATTTATCAAACGAACGTAGAAATGAGCGCAAATCTGAACGCATGATTCATCTTACGATAGGACCCACGTGAGATTTACGAAACCTTCGTATCACACCAATCCCAGCGTACGAAGGATCTTGGTGTTGATAAATACGGCGGCTGAGATCGATCGTAATGAACGTAACACGCCCATATAAAAGCACGTCTTCAGAAGTCTCGCCCCCAACTTTTACGACATGGAGAAACGTCCAACGGTAAAATAGAGGAATTTTTCCGAGACCCAAATGGAGACGCTCGGGTCACTGGTGGATGCGAACCGTCTGGTTTTATTTGGTAGCCTAAAAGCTGGCATTAAAGGCCAGCAAAAGAATGCTATATGGAAGGAAATAACTGTTGCAGTGAATATTGTTTCCAATGTTCGTCGGGCTACGGAAGAGGTTTGTTAATTAAATTAATTAAATAATAAATTAAATGTACAACTTCTGTTATCCAGCTTAAAACATTTCACATATATGCTATTGTTTGCATTCCGTTAAAGTTATTTAATTCCGAATAAGGTGAAGAAAAAATGGTCCGACATGAAGCTCATCACCAAAAAACGTGTTGCGGCTGTGAAGCCGGCCAAGCAAGAAACGGGAGGAGGCCGCCCGGTGCAGTGCGACTGTAGCGTAACTCACCGAGATGACTCTGACCATGTAGTGCGCCCTGATGTAGACGATGCCCAACGTTGCTATTTTGGAAAATAAAAGAATCGTGCGTGCCCCCAGGCCATCGGGCTACCATGTTCAGGATTGACATTCTGGCATCGCAAATAATCTGAACATTAACTGAATGGTAGCTTTTGCGGTTGATGTACGCGTAATCATTAATAGATGGTGGCTTCATACGCACATGGGTACAATCAACCGCACCAATCACATTTGGAAACATAGCAATAGCATAAAAATCCCGTTTGATTCCAGTTTGCTGATCGTTAGTGTATGGAATTTAATGTAACGTTCAGAGAGGGACAGTATAGCTGCCAAAACTGCTGGCATGGTTCGGCTAATACTTGGCTGGGAAATACGACCTGTCCCCGATCTCCCGCTGAAAGGTCCCGGTGGCCAAAAACCCCAAGGTAGAGCACACCTGCACTGGCACAGGTATTGCGTTTGGTCGCCTAGTTTCTCGCCTTAACTGTGGCTCCAAAGCATTGCATAGCTCCATCAGGAGATGCCTTGGGAGACGAAAACGACTCAAGAGCCATTCATCGCTCTCCATAAAAAAATCGGCGCGGTCTCGAAAAACCCTCTCTCGTCACGGGCGTTGAGGTCCTCTAACAGAGCCAGATCTGCCATCGCTGCGACTCGACCACCTATTTGGCAAAGCTCCTGTTTATATAGACAGCTGAATAAACATTTCACCTGTCACATTCTAATTATTTTCATAGCAATACTGTTTTTAATTAGGGCTGACTTGATTGTAATTGTTTGAACGGCTGGGCTAATTCCAATTTATTTAGTAATTAATACAGATGTGCAACATGGGCTACTTGTGCTGCACTATTCATCAGTGAAATACCCGTGTGTTGCGCCAAAAAAACTTGCGTACACGAGCTCAGACCTGACGTGAGATTTCATCGCAGCCTGCGCTCACGTTCAAATTGATAAATGCCAAGCTCAACGTTGAAATGAGCGTACGTCCATTTTACGCACGTTTTCTGTCGTACGCTCGTTTGATAAATGAGGACCATTGTGTCCAGATCTCTGGCAGATCTGTTGTAGTAGGCAGACTGGCGTTCTTGGTTACTGCGTAGTCCTTGCTGCACCTGTTCGACTTTTGGCTGCAGAAGGCTTGCTTTTGTGGGCAGCAGTGTTCTGGTGCACCGACTGAGAAGTCTTTGTGCTGGACTGGTGTCCAGGCCTTGTGACGGTGTGTTACGGTGATCCAAAAGAGCAAGGTAGGGATCCTGTCCAGCCATTTGCGCTTTGTGCAAAAGTCTCTTGGCTGTTTTGACGGCTGATTCTGCTTTGCCATTGCTCTGAGCGTACCCAGGTGACGAGGTCTTATGCAGGAATTCCCACCGTTCGCTGAATCTGTGGAATTCTTGCGATGAGTATTGTGGTCCGTTGTCCGAGATGACAACATCAGGGATGCCTTGTCTGGCAAAGTGGGCTTTCAGTTTCTTTATCACAGTTGTAGATTTTGTGTCTGAGAGATAATCTATTTCCCAGAAATTTGAATAGTAATCTACAGTGATGAGATAGTCCTTGTTGTCAAAAGAAAACAAATCTGTGCCTACTTTAGCCCATGATCTGTTAGGCATTTCATGTGAGATCAGTGTTTCTCTTTGTTGCTTATAGTCCACTGACCTACAAATGTCACACTTGGCTACATAGGTCTTGATCTGGTCATTAATGCCTGGCCAGTATACACACTCTCTGGCTCTTCGTAGGCATCCTTCCACCCCAAAATGAGAGGAGTGTAGATGTTGCGTGATGTCTCTCCTTAGCGCATCAGGTATGACAACACGTTCACCCCGAAACACTATTCCATCTTGGTGACTCAGTTCATCCTGGAATGAAAAGTATGGTCTGATTTCGCTCGGTGTCTTTGCCTTGTCATTTGGCCATCGTTGTTGTATGGTTTCAATGAGTTTCTGCAGTGTCGAATCCTGTGTTGTTGCAGAGCGGATTGAACTGAGGCTGTCCGCTGAGATGGGTACATGCTGCAACATATTAACAGTCTCTATTTCAGCTTCCACTGAGCCAAAGGCTGAACATTCAGGCAGGTAAGCTCGGCTCAAGGTGTCTGCTAACACCATATCTTTTCCTGGTAAGTAAACAACATCAACGTCATACTTTTGAATACGCATCATCATTCTTTGTAGTCTTTTGGGTGCACTCAATAGTGGCTTTCTCATTATGTTCTCTAAAGGTTTGTGGTCACTTTGTACAGTTACCTTGCGTCCATACGTGTACTGATGGAATTTCTCCAAACTGAAAATCATTGCTAAGAATTCCTTCTCAATTTGGGCATAGCCCTTCTCTGTCTGTGTGAGTGCTCTGCTTGCGAATGCTACGGGCTTACCCCTCTGGACCAGTGCTGCGCCCAAACCAGTGTCTGAGGCATCACACTGCACAGTCAATTCCTCCTCCGGGCTGTAGTACTTCAGCACCGGTGTGTTTGAAATAGTCTCTTTCAATTTGAGAAACGCCTGGTCATGCTGTTCTGTCCACTCCCATTCACCGTCCTTGTGTGTCAGGTGCCTGAGTGGCTGACAGTGGTCAGAGAGATGAGGACAGAACTTAGCCAGGTAGTTCACCATACCCAACAGCCTCTGAACTGCTTTCACATCTGTTGGCTTTGGCATTTTTTCAATGGCATGTACCTTTTCTGGATGTATCCTTACACCATCCGCTGTCAGGAGATGTCCTATGTACGTAGTCTCTTTTTCCTTCAGCTTGAACTTGTCTGCGTTCAGTTTAATGTTCTTCTGTCTGCATCTATTCAAAAACAGTCTCAGTTTCTCATCGTGGTCTCGCTGTGCCATTTCTTGTGTCTCACCTTGTCCCGTGATCAGCACATCATCAGCAATGATGTACAGACCAGACAGATCCTCCAGCGCCTGTGTGAGCTTACGCTGAAAGACCTCTGGTGCGGGGCTGACCCCCATTGGAAGCCTCAGCCATCGGTAACGTCCAAATGGCGTAGCAAAAGTAGTCAGAAAACTTGACTCTTCATCTAATTTTACATGCCAGAAACCACTTTTCACATCACATACTGTAAACACTTTTGCTTTAGCCAGATCTGGGAGAATGTCCTCAATTGTCTGCAATGGGAAGTGACTACGCTTCAGCGCCTTGTTCAAGGGTCTTGGATCAATGCATAACCGTAGCTTCCGATTCTGTTTTTGGACAACAACCATTCCATTGATCCAGTCTGTGTTGCATTCTACAGGTGTGATGATTCCTCTGCGCTGTAGGTCTTGAAGTTCAGCCTTCAGTGGTTTCATCATTGCTACTGGCACCCGCCTCTTTGGCAGCTGCACAGGTTTCACTGCGTCGTCAATCTCCAGCTTGTATTTTCCTTCAAGGCAGCCATCACCCTTGAACACGTCAGCATACTCTGCTTGTATCTGCTCCATTGTCCATTGGCCCCTTGTAGTCTTAATTTCTGGCACTATTGTAACTATGCTGTCAATTGCCATAATATTTTCATAGTGCACTTTAATCAGCTGCATGCCCTCACTGGCCCTTTTGCCAAGCAATGGCACTGTATCTCCCTCATCCACAACTTGGAACTCCAACTGGTACAGCTTCTGGTTTCTGGGATTTCTCAGCTTCAGTTTGCATTTTCCCAGTGGCTTAAGCTTGCTTTTGTTGTACATCACTAGCACACTCTTTGTGTCTTCGATCTTTGTGTTTGAATCAAGCAGATCAATTGGAATTATATTACAAGTAGCACCACAGTCTATTTGAAATGTCACAGTCTGTTTTCCCAAAAGCATTCCAGCAAAGAGCTGTGTGTTGAGTCTTTTATCAGAATCTACTGAACTCACTGTCTCAATCTCTTCTGCAGTTACACAGAGGATTTCATCAAACTCATCACTCTCGTGTTCTGCTACATGGTGCACTTGTTTCTTTCTCTGTTCCCTTTCTCTTGGTTGCTGACTGGCTTTACATTTAGCTGCAAAATGATTCTCTTTGCCACACTTTTTGCACGTCTTACCGTATGCTGGGCATTTCTGCTTGCTTCTCTCATGTGATTTGCCACAAAATTTGCAGTCCACTTTATCCGCTGGCTGTTGGTAGTGCCCTGGTCTCTGTATTGCATGCACCTCCTCCACTTTAGGTCCGGAGATGGTTTTGACGTTCTCGCGCGCAACTCCGAGGCTCTGCACAACTGAATGCATGTGTCGAGCGTCAGGGTCTTCTCGCGGAGCAACCGCTCCCTCATGCTGACATTGTTGCCTCCACACACAATCCGATCCCGAATGAGCGAGTCTCTTGAAGTCCCAAAGTTACACGTCTTTGATAACACTTTCAGGTCCGTGACATAACAGTATATTGCCTCACTCGAACCTTGGTTTCTCGAGAAGAAACGGTAACGTTTCATGGTCTCGTTAGCACTAGGGTTGCAGTGAGCATCCATTTTATTAATTATGTCCTTCATCTTCCAATCAGACTTTGCTGTCTCACCCATGAGCGTGTCCAACAGCTCTCTGCCGCTCTCACCAACGAGATAGCTGAACATTTTGACAGTTTTCTTCTCGTCGTCGTCCACAGTTAAGTCGGAATACAGTAGAAACTCTTCCCTCCAGGTTTTCCATGACTTTGCGAGATTCCCTGAGTCCATGCATAGCTGTTGGGGAGGTTTTAGCCCTTCCATGTCGGTTGGATGAGAATGCTAATCCCTAGCTAAACTTATATTACTACTCTCCTAACGTTGCAGTAGCTCTTCCCGCGAAACGATACTTCGACTGGTCAAGTCCGTGACCGCTGCCACCATGTTTAATTCTGCTCCTTTTCTCTTAAATGAACTACAGAATTACTTTATAACAGCCCGACAGGGCAACTCTTTATTAACTCACTGGTACAACCTACGTGCATCTCTCACGTGTCACTCTTACTTCCGGTGTCACATTCCTACTTGTCCGTGTGAACACAATTACTATTGTAACAATTACTACCATTAAACATGTTCGAATATGCTGATGTGTGGCACCGTTGCAATCGCCTGGAAGCGTAGATGTTGAAGGACACCTTGTTGGACCTCTTACGCCACCGGGAAGATATTTACATACTTCTGATTGACTAATGAATTGATTCAGCTATTCCCCCAGAAGTCTGGGGTCAAAAGGTCAAAAGGAGCCGGCACCACGCCGCTTATGAGATAACAAAAGTTCATGTGTATTTCTCTCATAACTTTTTGTCATTATTAAAGAGAGGCCTGATTCTCAGATATGCATGTTGGCATTGTCATTTCCTGTAGGGCTGGAGCCACAGGTTGAAGCGTATGAGTCCTTTGAGACCCCCTTTGATAAAAGGGGTTCTCAAATGTTGACCCTCAGTCATCTATTGCATCATTTCCTTTAGGGCTTCGGCCTCCTAATTGATCATTATAGTATAATGCCCTCTTTCATATATATGATACCTCCACCACTGGGACGTGGCAACAGTTCTCCAAATCCATATGGGGAGGGGGGAGGGATGCTTGTGGACAGTAGGGGTGTATACTCGACATAAATAGGAAGCAAACTCAGGAGAAGTAATGACATCTCACAAATATTTATTTAATAAATTGTTTATAGGTTATAGTAGAAGTCTAAACTGCAGAAAATAGAAACATCCAAGCTGCCTTTTAAGGATACCTTGGAATATCTGCCTATTTTCTAACCATCGGACCCTAGTTTACGACAAAAACAACACAATGGACGGCAGCTCCTTTGCCGCGTGGTTTTTAGAGCCATGTAAGGATTAGAGGGGGCGGTCGATAGCAACCACCATAGCAACCATAACGGTCAAGTGACTGGATGCAGCCCCGTTGAAAGAAATTGAATACCACCCTACACACTCAGGATATTAATGATATTTAAATTATTATGACCATGAAGTCTTTATTTGCATGGGTTTACATTTCGTTCTGTGTAGCATGGAAAAATCAGAGAAACACTCCCATTCAGAATGCATTGGTTTACATTTCGTTCTTTGGAGCACGGTTATTTTTATATATTTATTTATTTTCAGTTTTTGAGGAGGTGCTTCAAAGATGCAAATGTTTCAGCAATAATCCAAAATCCAATGGCAAAACCCGTTGGCTTTTTGTCGAGGGAATCCAGGGCGACGCTCACTTCCGGGTTGGCCAACATACGTCATCCCTCCACCACTCTACTGTAAAAACACATGTTCAAGTTGAATGAGAATAATAATAATAATAATAATTCTGCCATAGTATTTATTTAAGGGGGGGGGGGGGGGGGGGGATACAAGTCTTTTGGCCATTCGCAGTGTTGATCAGCAGAGAAATAATTTGTCCGCAAAGACGGTGACGTCGCTTAGCAACGGAAGACGCTGGGATAGACAAGTCACTGGACTACTACCCATGAACGGAGCGTTCCACGGCATTGAGAAGACCCGTGTAATAAAGGCCTATAATATTTCTGTTTATGGCAAAGATTTCTCCTCAGATTAGGCCAATACACCAATGGTAAAATAAAAATAAAAACGCTCGATCAAAGGCCCGGTCCGAGCATAGTGGTGGGAAATATCGGGCAGAGAATCTAAACACTGACTGGAACTACTTAGCAGGTGTCTGTAGGGCTATATCAGGAGTTAATGCACGCACTGCAGCCAATCAGAATCAGAGTATTCCCCCAGACCGTGGTCTAAACAATATTATTCACGAGTTATAAACAACCCCTACACATCAATATTAATGATAACCCTGTGGAAATTGCCATAAGTGAGAGATACAATTTCGCACATTGAGCACACAGTTGTGTGATTCGTTTATTTAGTAAGAGAGAAACAGGAAATCAAAACGTGTTGAAGGTAAACAAATTCCGCATGGGCTCTGACGTCATGAGACGCTCGTAATCCTTAAAAGGGACAGCGATCCCTGAACCACCAAGATAGTAAACGACATGCCTAACACAATTGAAAGAACAACACATAACAAAATACTGTAGGTGAATTATGTTACACTCACTACAACCCATTAAATACGGTATGATTTCTAGATGTCATGGCAACGTCCGCTCGCGACACTGGACTTGCGATTGAGGCATCAACGCGGACGTTCATTCACATAGCCAAAAACAAGAGAATAGATGGCTAGATAAAATAAACATCAAGACATACAATTCTAAAAAGAACAGATGAAGCAGCTACCCTTTTTTCCTTCGCGGTTTGCCTACAGAGCAGCGCACCTGCATTTAATATATCCGTGTATTGTCACAATTTCTCAGTATCAAAGGTGAAAGTAGAAACGGGTGGCCAAAAGCTGTCGTATTGTTAGTTATCACAGACAATTTTAAGTAGAAACGGGTGGCCAAAAGCTGTCATTTGTTAGTTATCACAGACAATTTTCAACAATGAATGATCTGTACGGAGCTCCATAAGGGACATTAGGGAGAACGCTCCCGGACAGAACCTTAGTTTGGAAGTCATGCTTAGTGACACGACAAATAGCCTACTTCCAATTGAAATACAACATTTAGAAAATAGGCCTACGTGTCCCTGATCACGTTTCAATAGATTAAATAACGTGACAGTGTCACGTATTTTCGTGAGACCATACCCGTACTTCCATGAGTATACTTACTATCCGCACTGTCTACTACGTTAATTTTTCAGATGTGAGTGCTGTTCCAAATCGAGTACTCCATGGTGCACTAACCGGAAATTATGATCACGTTTGCCGCCGTGGCTCCTCCCCCGCAATAAACATCCCGCTTTGAACGGTGAACTCTTTACGCCTAGCATCTATAAAAAGCTATAAAAACTATAAAAACTACAAAATGACTATTAATGCAGACTATGTGGGAAATGCGCCGACTTTGGCTCAGCCTGGCTCCGCCTCTTTCGCTACGTAGCTAAGATGGCTGCCGTTGAGTACGGGGAGTGTCCTTCGATCCACACTTCACGATTAGCCCGTTTTGAGTACGGCATCCGGGTCCTTGAAGTATACTTCTTTTCGCCGGATCTGAATTGGAACGTACTGCGTACTCAAATTTTGGCTAATAAGTACGGACAGTACGGGTATTGGAACACGGCACTGTACTTACGTGACACAAACCAGCACCACAAACGTTCTCTCCCGCTTGAGATGACGTCTTTCTTTATAGGTTCATGGGTCTGATTCGCCGATTTCCCATGCTGATATCCGCGGAGATTCTCGGGCATCTTCGACAATTTGGCTATAGATTGTCTCATTACACGCTAAATAATATCATTATGGCCTAATTATATATATAGCCTATACATATATATAGGCAATATATATAATTAGGCAATATATATATAGCATTTGTGGTTTTGGCATAAACATAACTAGGGTGCACTGTACTATCTGCGCACACCCTTTCTGAAGCCTCTCTCTCGCTCTCTCTCTCTCTCTCTCTCTCTCTCTGTCCCTCCCTCTCTCTCTTTCTCTCTCTCGTACCGTTTTGTGGAGCACGTTCATTGTCTGACAACACTCCCATTCAGAAAGCATTGGTTTACATTTCGTTCTGTGTAGCACGCAAAAAGTCGGACTATCGTACTCTGGAACACGCTTCAATAGATTAACGTTCGTGCGCATGAGCACGCAATCGCGTGATACCGGGTTGATTGGCCAGCAGCGCGGACCGTGCCGTGTTCCAATACCCGTACTGTCCGCACTTACTAGCCAAAATTTGAGTACACAGTACGTTCCAATTCAGATCCGGCGAAAATAAGTATACTTCAAGGTCCCGGATGCCGTACTCAAAACGGGCTAATCGTGAAGTGTGGATCGAAGGACACTCCCCGTACCAGAGAATGTCTAATATGAGACAGACGGGCTCTGCCCAGGCCCCCAGGACAGGCATATACTTCCGCAATCCACCCGTGCTCAGAGGCCAAGCCTGGTATTGCAGCTGTTTTAGCTGGGAGTGGACGGGGGTCCGTCATTTCATGTGAGTAACCCCTGACTGCAGCCCGCAGATCGAGGAGGAGCTAAATGTGGGCGGGGTTAAACGTTTAACCCCGCCCACATTTAAGGACAATTCCGCGCAGTATCATACGTTCTCCCGCTTTCGAGCGGAGGAGCTAAATGTGGGCGGGCTTAAACGTTTAAGCCAGCCCACATTTAAGGAAAATTCCGCGCAGTATCATGGACCAGACGGAAATACGTTCTCCCGCTTCTGTCTTTGGTTTATTTGACTTAGCTAATATAATTGTGTACGAGTGTACGAAATAATATGTGTCTATACTAAAAAAGACATTTGAAATGACAAGTTAAAAGTAGGAATGTCTAAGTCTATCAAATGCATGAACCCTTTTCCATATTACCGGTAAGTCATTGTTCTGTGCTGTGCTGCATTGATGTTTGAGAATGTGCTGCCGGATCTCCGCCACCAGATGGCGCCCGAGAGGAAAAAACCATGGGTTAAACGTTTAGACTCGCCCACATTTAGCTCCTCCGCTCAAAAGCGGGAGAACGTATGATACTGCGCGGAATTGTCCTTAAATGTGGGCGGGGTTAAACGTTTAACCCCGCCCACATTTAGCTCCTCCTCGATCTGCGGGCTGCAGTCAGGGGCACTTGTTTCATGTGGCCCAGAAGTAGATATCGCCGTCCACTCCAATACATGTGGGGAACAGGATTGTGTCTCCGCAAAAAATGTCTGGATATCAATCAAAGGCTCATAATTATCTTTCTACCCTGTTCTAAAAAAATGTACGTTTTTTCTTTTCAAAACGCCTCCTCAAGCGTTTTATTAGCAGTTGATGTTGGTTGGGCTCCTTGCTATGGACCTATTTTGAAGTGCACGGCTCCATTAACTTCCGAATTAAATTAAATTCCGAATTAACTTCCATTAACTTCCAAAGTCTGAGATTTGTCCTTTTACTTAACATGAATGGCGTTGAACACGGATATATAACACACATCATTGAAATAGCTGTAACAGGCACGGACGTATTGATTACCTGAATGATTATGGGAGACCTACGTAATTTTCATAATATTGTTAATTGTCTAATATTAACATTTCAGTTGCGTTGGTAGGTATTTCATTTTCATTTGCTTGTTTAGCTATTGTATGACAGGGTTATGGTTAGCTATGTATGACAGTTGACAATGTTGGTGTATTACAATTCAATATTTGGGTAGGCTACTCCAACTTCGTTGCTGGTCGATATGTAAACATTTACTTTTATATAGATTATTGATTGCATTCTTCGTAAAATAGTTAGTTGGAAGGAATCTGTTTCTTAAGCAATAACATTGAACTGAATTTTTTAGGCCTACATACGTTTACTATGTTACTATGGTATTATATGGAGCAATCTTACATATCTATGAAGTTTTCCAGATCAATAAAGTTCTATCTCTTTTTTATTTGAACTGCCTGTATGTCCTCTTGATTATAGTATTACAGTGTGTACCTTGGTTATCAGCTATCAATAATAACCGCTCTTAGATGGGTTGTAGATACTAAGTTTTATAACAAATAATTCAATACGTGAATATTTGGTGATAGAGGTAAAGCATCTTCTTTTAAATATTATAAGCCTTGGTTTAGTTATTCAGTTCTGTTGGATTCCAGCCCACCATGGTATATATGGCAATGAAATTGCTGATAAATTAGATAAAAGATACTAACCTAATTAGAAGAATTTAACCTTAAGTATATATATATATTTTTTATTCATTTCTTTTGTTAGTTTGTTTTATTTTGTTTATTTTGTTTCGTTAGTTTGGTTTTTTCTTTGAATTTATTTGTATGATTTAAAGTATGATTTGCCAACGTCCTTGTCCTTGTCAACGTCCTTGTCACAAACTCCTGTGTAGTAGTCCAGTAGGTCGCGGTATATGGGGAAGAACTATGATCCGCCACTAAACTAGAAGAAGAAGAAGATCTCTGCATCCGGTACGTCACGGACTAGGTCACGTGTCCTGGCCACATAACGCGGAAGCAAATCGCTCCTGTATGTTACCAGAGAATGTCTAATATGAGGAGAACTGGCACTCGCGGGTTAGTTCCGGTTTTCTGGACTGGTTGCAGTAATAATCTTTGACCACGCGGGGCGCTCGTAGGCGAGTCCAGAATGAATGGGAGCCAACGGGGTTTTATCCTCAGAATCCACTTTTCTCACGATGTAATTTTTTGTCAAGTAATTTGAAAGTTTCTATCAAAGGGTGGGGCTAAGATAATAAACTCAGCTGAATATTGCATTTTTTAAGGTCACGTATCTGTTCTAAAAAGGCGTTAAAAACATGCGATGACGTCACACACTGTAATACTGTCAGAGGTACTGCTTTACGGCAGTTTCTAAAGCACTTCCCTTTTCCCGCAACGATTATGAGCCATTTCTTTCTCCTAAAATATAAACCTGGATTAGAATCATAATTTTAAGACTGCATCAATTTAGTTTACATCAGTAAACAATCTGCTAGAGAGCAGTGTTCTGTTGTTCTCCTCATGCCTCTTCCTTTCTTGATCTCTACAGTCGGACCTTGATGCTGTGACAACGGACAAGTCTTCTTCCTCTGTCCTTTTCCCCTGCCTCTGTTCAGTATGTTCAGTGTTGTTAAATCATTTCTCTTTTTTTTTATTAGTTACTGTTCTTATTGTGTTCTTGTTAGTGTGATGTTTGAATAAACTTGCCTGTTGCAATGTTGGTATGTTTGTATAATTACTGTTATACAACTGTTACTGTTTCAATGTGACCCAGACCATATTTCTCATTTAACAAACATGTGTAGCTTATAATGTGTTGCATGGCAGAGCAATTATATTCAATGGCTTAAAACAAACCCATCTGTAAAGATCAGTGAATGCATAGAAATCAATGACAAGTGGTGTAGATGGTTTTCCCTCTGTGCAAGGTCATTCGCCTAGCGCGCAACTTGAATAAGCCACGATATTACCCGGGCTCCAGCGCCACTTTCCTTACCAGGTGAAGCCTCAGGTAGCCTAGGACCATTCATACAGGAGCAAGCAAGAACGTTACCTTTTTCTGTCCTTGGGAAACGAAAAGACGGACAATCCGTTTCCACTGTAAGTGCAGTTTATCATTGCACATTTACGAGGCATTTCTTTTTTAAACTATCTTTATTTTCGAAAAATAGACAATGACAGATTAAATGATATTGAGCGGGATATTGACTGTATTATTTAAGGTGGTCATAACCGTACCTACCATGTATATAACACATTGAACATTGAACACAAGAAATTGAAGAAATTCCATTTATGCCCATGTACTTTCACCATACCTTTTTTAACTAATGTACGGCCAACAATGTTTCTAATGTGAAGCTTCAGCTTGACGCTCCGTTTTCCCTTCTTCGCATACCTCATCCACTATCCACGATAATAATCCACCGGACCACGACGTGATGTTTTTAAAGGGTTTACTTGTCCAACGCAAAATACAAAAAACAATCCTTTTCCACAATGAGGTTCTTATTAGAGGTATGAGAACGAGAGAGAAATTGAGAGAGGTTATCTAAAAAATAAAAGGGCCTGCAGGAAAATATAAATACAGTACGCAAAAATTGAGTTAACACGTTTCTGAATGCTCTTCAGCTTCAGATGCCGTCAAGAGGGTTCTCTGGTCGTAATCAGTCGCAAGTCCGTCCCTGACCAATCAGCGTTCATTAGCAGAATGCTAGCGTGTATGGCCAACAACGGCCCAAACTGTAAGAAATCGAAAGGACATAAGTACTCACTCATTTGACTTTTGAACCATAATCTATATTGAACTTGCGGAATCTGCAATAAAATTTGCGATATATCAACGACAAGCAGGTGAAAGAGGCATAATTAGCCGTTTAGCCCCATAGACTCCCATTCAATCTGGACTCGCCCGCGATCACCCCCAGTGGATGTCTCATGGAACTACAACCAAAATCGGTACAATGGGGCGTATAGGGAGTGCCCAGGCTCTTCGTAGACGGGCTCTGGCCAAGCCTGGTTTGCAGCTGTTTAAGCTGGCTGTGGACGGGGGTCCGTCATTTCATGTGGCCCAGAAGTAGATATCGCCGTCAACTCCAATACAAGTGGGGAACAGGATTGTGTCTCCACAAAAAATGTCTGGCTATCAATCAAAGGCTCATAATTATATTTCTACCATGTTCTAAAAAAAAAAATATTTTTTCTTTTTAAAACACCTCCTCAAGCGTTATTAGCAGTTTTATGTATTTATTTTTTTCTGGGTGGGCAGCTGAAAGGAGTCGTACTGAAAACAATTGGCTCCTTGCTATGGACCTATTTTGAAGTGCACGGCTCCATTAACTACCGAATTAAATTAAATTCCGAATTAACTTCCATTAACTCCATTAACTTCCGAAGTCTGAGATTTGTCCTTTTACTTAACATGAATGGCGTTGAACACGGATATATAACACACATATAATTGAAATAGCTGTAACAGGCACGGACGTATTGATTACCTGAATGATTATGGGAGACCGACGTCATTTTCATAATATTGTTAATTGTCTAATATTAACATTTCAGTTGCGTTGGTAGGTATTTCATTTTCATTTGCTTGTTTAGCTATGTATGACAGGGTTATGGTTAGCTATGTATGACAGTTAACAATGTTGGTGTATTACAATTCATTATTTGGGTAGGCTACTCCAACTTCGTTGCTGGTCGATATGTAAACATTTACTTTTGTATAAATTATTGATTGCATTTTTCGTAAATAGTTAGTTGGAAGGAATCTGTTTCTTTGTCTTTAACTTACTGAGCAATTGTCTTTAACTTACTGGGTTAGACTAAAAGGAAGTGTTCACAACCCATCTATTTCAGTAAGCAGATGAGAGAGGAGCCAATGAAGCATTTTTCCTTCGCATTTAGAGAACAGCTGTTCTCATACGGCCACTGAGATGTTCCCGGGTTGTTTCAGTCTGACCTCCTGAGGCCTGTTTCAGGTAGCTGGTTTAACATACTCTGAGTTTAATTCTGCGCTCTGAGTTGGTTGACTCAGAGTTCAGGGTTGAAAAGCAACTCTGGGTTTTCGGTTTCAGAACAGGTGATCAGCGTTGGGTTAATCAACTCTGAGTATGTTCACTCTGGGTTGAGGGCGTGCCTGTTGACTATGAAGAGCCATCATCAATGGATCTCTGATAACATGATCAAACATGGACCAAAAGCGTAGATCCACTTACTTTTCCCCCACGGAATTGGAAATTCTAATGAACGTGTATGCCGAGCAGTTACCCATTTTAACAAAAAAAAGCAATACCGCCGCGGCAGCGAGAGCGCGAGAGAGAGCTTGGCAGGAAATACCTGAACAAGTCAATGCGTGAGTCAAATAAATTAGTAAAATAAAATAAAATAAGAGGAAAGTTTAATATCTTCCACTTATTCAATATGTAAATTGTGTGTGTGTGTGTGTGTGTGTCAATTTACGCAACCCCGAGTTGCCCCACGAGGACTTGGCAGCAAATGAAGTACAAAAATATAGTTTAAACAGGTAAACTAATGTTTAATTGAAATCAATTGTGAAATCAAATCAATTGTGCTGTTTTGCCTGCTCTACCTAATTTAACAGCTATGTTCAAAATGTATTATATATTTGTATACTATATTTAAGCAGTAAATGTAAGTAGTACATTTCCCAGCCACCCCAACACTGCCAATATTTAATAGGATTTAGATATATTAGAAGGCTACACCTAGGCAAAATGCATTATAAATATATATGTGTCTTCAAAATAGCGCTTATTGAATATTAGGGTAACATTTTCCTCCATGTTAGCAAATCAAAAAAATGCAGAGGCCCGGCAGACTGGAGGGGGTCCACCACCTGCAGCCCTCACAGAGGCTGAGGAGATGGCCCTCAGCCAACAGAGTATGCGTCCTGTGGCTGAGGGCATCCCTGGGGGGGAGCTCCTCTGATCCCCCCCACCCCCCAGGATAGAAGTGCCTTTACAGTATAAGAGGTTGGTTATTCAAAATAATTAAATATGTACACGCAACCCAGCGCGTTGCAAATTAGATATTCTGGCTCAAGTAATAATTGCACTGTCTAATCATCTTCTTCCAGTTACTGATGAACCAGATGCCCTCACCAACCTCCATGCAATTGTAACAATTCAAAAGATGCAAAAGGATGCTTTGGAGATCCAAATTTTGGAACATAAGTTATAGGTGGTTGAGGTGCAAACTGGGATAGGCTACTGTTCCCTGCTCTAAAAACATACCCAATATAAATTACTTTTTTTTTTTTGTGCTCTCAGGAAATAAAAGAATCCTCATAATAAGTAGATTGTCTTTATTAGAACACGGGATGTGGTGGGACAAGTTATTTTGTTGAACAGTTCACTCAAAGGGTTTTACTTCAGTGAACAATGCAGACGATTATGCTGAGCATGTGCATGTAGAGAAGAACAGCATCTGGTTAAAAGCAGTACCAGGGTCTTTTCTGCCTTGCATTCTTAAAATGAGTTTCTTGACTTGCAGCAGTTATAGGTGCGTGGTTAGTCAGCTACTCTGATCATGGGAAAGCCACAACGTTGAAGTGACTCTGTAGTACAGAGCGGGTGGGATGCACGGGGCGGATCATTCTGCACATGCGTTAATTGCGATAAAAAAAATAAAAAATAAACTTAAAGCATGCCCCCGGTGCGTTTGACAGTTAACATGGGGGCTGAGAAGGTGGTCTAAATAAATAATAGATTGCGCTGAAAAACGATAGCGCTCGTGAAGAAAATTATCAGGAAAATAAAGTATATCCAACCGGGGTCTTAATAATCGTTCCTCACGGAGATTCCTTCTGAGGATCGCAGCCTCTACGTCCACAGGCTCTCGTAGAAAAGGACATGCCATTTCTAACACTTCCTTCTGTCGGAGAGCTGCCTTCAGCCTTATAGACAACAAACTCAGAGTAGGTCTAAGAGCAAGGTACGTCTTGTTACTCTGTTTTATGGGAATAATTGACGCAAGCAGAAACCAGAAAACAGGCCGTTTTTTCGTTTTTTCGTTTTGACAAGAAAACGAAAATGTAAATTTCAGTTCGAGCGAAACGAATATACCACTCAATATCTGGTTTCCGCCGGTGGGCGGGTCCTCTTATTGGCTAGCGCGCTTCATTGCCCTGTGCTCTTCATAATAAAAGTTCTTCCGTTTGATAATGTCGACAAAAATATTACTGTATTATAGATACTAGCAGACACAGAGGACAAGACCACCCACAGTCAAGACTGACACGGCTTCAAATAACAATAATAGTATTCATAATCATTTGAAAATGAGAAGTTATGAAGTTATGATGACTTCAGTGCAGTTGATGTTTAGCCACAGTTAACATGCAGAGCAGACCTGAGATCGCTGGCTGCTGATTTCCTCACAGCCTGAGAGCTATGAGGAATACAAGTGATCACAACACATTTCTGACAGCTGAAAATTGCGCATTTGTTGACCTTTATCCATTTAAAGTAAACAAATATTTTTTTCTTGTTGAAAGATATTTTATATTGTTTTCATATTATTATTTACTGATGGTGTTTACAGAATGCGAGTGCGTGTTATATTGAAAGCGAGGCTGGGTGTGCCTATGAATATAGTGAAAAACATTAAAAAACATTAAAAAACAGTGAGTTTTTTAAGGTGCTGTACAAGCAAATCATATTGTCTACTCTGTACCGTGACAGGGAGTGTAAAGTAACCTACTTCATTCAATATCGAATAGGCCTATACTGTAGCCTACACTATGTACAAATGGTTTTGCTCATGGCAGTTGTG